>NW_004524595.1:11369522-11379971 GCF_000260255.1 Octodon degus | reverse complement strand
AACTCAGGACCTGACACTTGTCAGGCAGGCCCTCACACCACTGAACTATCTCCCAGCCCTGGTCTCAAAACTTGTGACGATTCTCCTGCCTCAGCCTCCTGAGGGCTGAGCTTCTAAGTGTGTGACAGCAAGCCCAGCTAATGTATCTGTAACTGACAACTAAAAATTGTAAACACTTACAGAGTAACATGTAATTGATATATGTACAAAACTCAGGGAAAAGCTATTCAATCATTTATTTTTCTCTCTTTGTGGTGAAAACAGTCAAAATAATTTCTTCTAGCTATTTAAAAATCTAAAGCGCATTGTCATTCCCTATAGTTATCTCACTGTACGTAGAACACCAGAACTTCTCCAACCTAACGATACTTTGGTAGGCATTGATTACCTTCCCTTGTCACTACCTTCCCCTACCTTTGCCAGACTCTGGTAACCACCACTTGTCTCTCAATTTCTCTGGAATTGGCTCACCTACATTATACCTATGAGTGAAATCATGTGGTGTTTGTCTTTCTGTGCCTGCCTATTTCATTCAATACAACAATCCCCAGTCCCATCACGGGCTTGAAAATAACAGGATTCACCATCTAAACTGTCTTCTCTGCATAGTGTGAGGTAAATGTTGCAGTTAATTTCTTTTTCACACAGACATTGAGTCGTTCTGGTGCCACTTCCTGAAAAGTTGGCACTCTCCCTATTGAATTGTTTTACACCTTGGTCATAAATCAATTTACCATATAGTACATCATTCATTTTATTTTATTGGCCTATATCATTCGCTAGTATGATCTTATCTGTAAGCCTCAACATCAGAGTTTCTGGATAAGCACAGCTGAACAATAAATTTTAAAATCAGGTTACATAAACTCTCCAAATGTATTCATTCCATTAAAATATTTTTGCAATTTTAAAATGTGACATTATCAGACTTACTTAACTGGAAAATAATACAAAAACTCACCCTTATTTCCTTAATGCTAGCATCTTACATCAAGCATAGTACAAAACCCACCTCAGTAATTATGATATTGACAGAATAATGTTACTAATATGTGAACTGTATTCAAACTGAATCTTTCCTTTTTTACTCATCTAGGCTTCTATCCATTATCATTTTCTTCAGTTTGAAAAATTATCCTAACAGTTCGTGAAGACAGAGATTTGTGTTGTGCTTCTTATTGCTTACTTTTGAAAAACAAATTATCTTGAGTATTTTCTTTTTGGTCTAGAAATATTTGGCCTTTGTTTATGGAGGACAGAATTGTTGGGTTATGAGATTTTTCTTTCAACCCATTCTGATTTCTATCATTGTACGTGACAAGTGGGCCACTTTATAATTTACACTTGTACATATCTTTCCTTCTGTGTTCTTTGAATAGTTTTGCTTATTTGATGTTTCTAACACTGTGGTATGGTATGAATTACTCTGGGTTTATTTTTATTCATTCTGTTTAAATTTCAAAAAAGCTTTAAAATCTGAGAATTAAAATTATTCAATAATCTTTGAAAATTCTTTGCTAATACCCCTTCAGATATTTTTAGTGACATGTTTCCTTTATTCCCTTCTAAGTTTCTTGTTATGCATTTGTTAGTATAGTAAGCATTGTCACATAAGTTTGTGATGATCTGATTAATCTTTGTTGTTAGTTCTCTTTGTATTCAGGTTGGATTAGTTATATGTACCAGTGTTACTGCTTCTTAGTTCTTTTGAATTGTGTCAGTCCACTGTTAGCACCATGAAATAGATTCTATATTTCTAATATTTTATTCTCATTTAGCTTTTACTATTTAGCTTTTAGCTATTTACTTTTTTTGTTATATTCTGCATCTCTCACTTGAGATTCTTCATGTCTTTACTTACGAACTCTTTTCCACAAGACATTTTACACTTCTTGCAGAATAATTTGAACACTTGAGTCCATCTTTAGCCCTGCTTTATTGACGTTTTCCGCTCTTGACAAGTCAACTCATTTTTTAAAAAAATTACGAGGCCTACAATTTCATGATGTTATGTGAGAAGTATTATGTGAAAGAATATTACAGACAAATAAAAACATTATTTGTCTCGAGAAAAAAAATACATTTTTTCCCCATGATTTGCTATTTGTGGAGTTAAATCACCAGACCTCTCCCCATATGTTTTAAAGGAATAGGCTGTTAATACAGGCAAGCTTGTGCCCACCTCTGTGTTTGCCTCCTATTGGCCAGCTTTTGGCATCATTGGCGCCTTCTTTCTGAACTGCATTTCTGCCTTTGGCTCTGCATTTCTCAGTAAGTTTCTCTTTATTCTCCCACTACGTCCATAATGCTTGGTAGCTGCTGCCCTGATTTGAAGAAAGACTCCCTTCCCTGATAGAAGTTATTTCTTGGTTTTTGTTCAGTGTTCCTAGCTGTGCAGACCAGAAGGTGAGGAGCCACTCACCAAGGTACCACGGAACTCTTGATAACAGGAGTCTCTACACCACCACAGGAAATGATTAAATGTGGGCAGCTCTCTCCAACCCCTGACAGTACTGGGGTCCCCTGCCTGCAGCTCTTCTACCAGAGATTGAGAGGAGCCTGAGTTTTCCCATCTCCTATTACTTTTGACTAATTAATTTTTGTATCCTCAGTTACCCAGTGAATTAAAAGGAAAACAACAATGTACTCCAGCTTGCCCAGCTTCTCCTTGCTGTTACAGAGGGAGCACTCTCTCTCTCGTGATTTGTTTGCACCTTAATCAGAAGCAGAGGTTGGCTGTTTTGATGTTCTTGCTACCATTTCTGTTGATCGAGTTTTGAGTTTTGTATGTCCTACTTAAAACACTGTGCTACTTTTAAACCTCAATTCCTTATAAAGACGTGCTGAAGTCATGAGATCCCAGGGTCTGCTGCTCTCAGATTTTCAGTGTGGGAAGGTGGGTGGATTGCACCCTCTTTTGTTCTATTTTTGGACATGAAGAAAAAAAAATCCTTGTTAGAATACATTCCCATTCAACCAGGCACCTCTCGGCAAATAGTAATTGGCAGTTAGCTCACTTGAAGCACATCTCAAGAATGATTTCCTTTCTAGTACACTCTTGGGAACAGAACTCTCATGGACATGGAGCAATTGAGCAAAATTAAGAGGTACTTCATTCTCCTGCCAGTCTCTGAACTGCCAGTTACCCAGAAGTTATAGTTTAGTTTTAACTTTCAGTAAACAAACAAATGAAAACCAAAAACCCTGATACATTGGCCTAGATTCTAGAAATAAAGTAAGAACTCTTTGACTCTCTAGGGTCAGTGGAGAAGATGTTAGTGAATTTGGAGCATTAGAATCAACAAGCCTAGCTTTTCACTATGAGAAAACTGGCCAATGGCACATTATCTGTGGAAAAGTGTCATAGAAACACTATGGCCTTCTTGCTGCACATAAAGCTAGTTTGTGCATGACTGGGGTACAAGCCCATGTGTAGTGCACATCTGTTGTTCTCAGAAGCTCCAGGGCTGTGTGTCAGATGATAGGGGACAGTACAGACACGTTTTACACAGACATGTAGTGTGACTGCCTCCCAGTCAAGTATGTTTTCTTTCCATTCTTTTATTCTTATGTATTTAGCACAGGGTCTACAGGGTCTCACTATGTAGATCAGACTGGTAGTGATCCTCATGTTTTCAGCCTCCCACAGCTAGGATTACATGCATGTGCCACCATGCCCAGTCTCCAGATGGCCAGATAGCTCAGTGGACTAAAACGCCATGCTAGTCCCGCCCCTGGGCGCACTGAGCTGGCCACTGAGACAAGGTGTGGGTGGCGCATGCTTCTAATCCCAGTGCTGAGGAGTCTGAAATCTCCTGCAAATAAATTAACATATTCTCACCTTACCAATTTAGAAATATTTGATAATGACAATGTTAAATATCTAGTCTTTAAAAATGTTTGGAGTATATAAATGGCCTTCATGAAGTGAAAGAGATCACTAAAAGTTATTTTTCCAGCCTAAATGAATCTTTATACCCCTTGATCAATATCTTCTGTATCCCCTTGCTCAGCCAGTACGGTCTCTGGTAATCACTTTTCTACTCTGTTTCTATGAGATTGACTTTTTAAAACTCCACATGCAGTGAAATCATGTAGAATTTATCTTTGTGTGCCTGGCTTGTTTCATGTAATAATAAGATTTGAAAGTTGTCCAAAAATGTTTCAGCTTATTTCACTTAACATCATATTTGAAAGTGGTCCAAAAAATGGTGCAAACAGTGTTCAAAGAGTTCAGATGAAGAAACAGACAGAAAAGTATTTGGGTGGGGGGAGGAGTGGACTAGAGAGACTCAACTCAAAGCCCATGAGGGGTTCTGAAATAGGAGTCTTGAGTGGGGGACACAGGGAGCTTTGCCATTTGTAGTCATGTCAAGGCATGGGAGCTACTGCATCACTTGCTACAATTCCATTTGTATTCTCCTCCCTCCCTGTAGAAAAGCAAGAAGCTGAAATGTGTATACATTTACCAAGTGCACAACTGTAGCAGGATCCTGTTTGTAAGGTCTAAATATGAAATCATGACCTTTGGCTGTAGTGTCCACCACATTTCAACATGTCCATGCCCTTACATCATTGGCATAGCTTATATTAAACAGTGAAATTAAGTCCTAGCAACACTGCTCCAAGTCTATGTTAGAGTTATTTCTGATAGCATTTATCCAGAGAAATTGTTGCCAATGGGGCATTTGTACTGGGAACTCCTGGGAAATTTAAAAATGCAAACGCTTGGGTTTTATCTCAGCTCCATTGGGCCAGGTGGTAGTGGTCGCTATGACAATCACCCACATGTGTACGTCTAGCAGAGTGATTCTGGCCTGGAAGTCTGGTTATGAATTATCACTCAACAGGAGAAGCTCACAAACTTTAGCACACCTTAGAATTCCCTTGAAACTTATTAAAAGATGAATGGGTAGCTTTACCCTCTTCAATTTCTGATTTGGCAGATATACGAAGACACAAAATGGCATTTCTAGCAAATTTCCTGGTTATGTTGATGGAATGTGGCTGATATGGAATTTGCACTTTTTAGAGAATGGAGAAAATTCGAAGCTATCAGAATTAGTGTAAATTATACAATCATATGGATTGCATGTATGGGTCACAGCTTCCTTAAAAAGAGGAGAGGGAATTGAATTTGAGGTTTGGGAAGGCTACATTTGCTGCCTTTTCCCCTCCATTCATTGATCAGGACAAGACTTTTCTTAGTCCTTGCTAGCCATGTTCTGAGCAGCAAGGAATGGTCTACAATAGAATTGAGTCTTGCATCTAAAATTACATATTTTGCCCTATTTTGACCATTGAGAGGAATGACAAGAGCAGATCCGATAGGGGGATTCCTGAAATGGCCCTGCTTGCTGCCATCATTAGGTAAAATGTACAGTCTTCTTAAGGGGCTCCTCAGTACAGAAAATTCATCCATGGGAGCAGGGATGTAGGAAGGTCTAGGCGAGGGGAATGTGTTATTGCTCACATTGTCTAGAAATGCTGCTGGATGTCAGTAGTGAGAAGCAGATTTGTTTCTTCATGTATTTCACATTTTGGCTTTTGTATTTTTTATTTTTTGGTACCAGGAATCAAATGCAGGGCCTTGTGCTATCAGGCAGGCATTGTGCCACTGAGCTACATCCCCAATCCCTCACTTCAGTTTAAAATATCTAGAGACATTTTTCTCTTTTATCTTTTGTACCTACGGACAACTTAGCCTACTGCTCTGCCCTTGATATGACACTACTTGGAGGTTCAAAGTTTTTTTTTTATGTTATCCACTTTATTCTGGCCACAATTTACTCTTCTTCAAAGAACTAAAAAGATAGGCTTTCCAGGGTAAGAATTTCAGCAAAGTCCCTGGAGATCAAAGATTATTAATTCTTGGACACTGAACATTCTGTCAATTATTCTGTGAGTCAAAGCACTCAACAGAAAGCAAATAGCCTCATTTTCTAAAGACAACAAAAAGATGAAGAAGGAGAAGAAGAAAGAAAAGGAGAAGAGGGTGGGAAGAGGACTAGAGAGGGAGGAGAGGGAGAGGAAGAGGAAGGGAAGGAGAAGAGGGGCAGGAAAAGGAATGGGAGGGAAGAGTAGGAGAGGGAAGGAGCCTCTTTGCTGCAGTATGCTCCCAGACATAGCCTCTCCTTTTGATTTTCAAGAGCTGGGTTTTGTGCTGGTGCTGTGGGCAAGGCTCATGCCAGGAAGGCGGAGGAATTCAAGCAGAAAGAGTCTCTGAGCATTATGTATTGGGCCCTGGCAAGGGAACACTTGACTGAACAAGAACCAGCC
This sequence comes from Octodon degus, assembly GCF_000260255.1. Lineage (NCBI taxonomy): Eukaryota > Metazoa > Chordata > Mammalia > Rodentia > Octodontidae > Octodon > Octodon degus. Next base: position 11,373,692 of record NW_004524595.1, on the reverse strand, counting down.
AGATGCAACGTCTCCGAGGTGAATATGTAATAACTTAGGTGCCAGTAATTTCCTAGGAGACCAGCATAATTATACCCAGACAAATTGCCTGAACAGCCACATATTTATTAACATGAGATTAAAACTCTCATGTTTGAACAAACGTACAGAGTAACTGCAGTAACAAAAACTGTGAGGATTGTTGACGTTTCTCTAACATACAACACCAGAGGGCTGAGCAAGAGTCAGGTAGGGGCTGAAGCCAGGGGGTGAGGCCTCTGAGACCAAGGCTGCAGGTCCTTGTTTTGCTGGAGATAGGGATTAAAGTAATCACATGTAAGAATTTAGAATTAGTATCAGTTACTTAACTAATGTGCAACAAATCATTCTGAAATTTAGTGTCTTGAAAGAACAGCTATTTATTTAGTTTGTAATTCAGGCTGGACTTGGTTCTGGTTTCATTTTGGCCCTTGTCTGTGTCTGAGGTGTGGATGGGCAAGGCAGCCATCTTTCTAGGTTCTGTCAGCTCTGGAATAGCTGTGAGGATGGCTGAGGTAAGTGTCTGAAGCCCTCCAGCTACTGAAGCTAGACTTGTCCTCAGTGCAGCTGGGGGGTGGGGGAAGGGGCCCAAGAGGGAAGCTGAGTTCACCATCAGCATACCATGTTCTCACTGATGTCTGCTGGATGAAGCAAGACAAGTGAGCAGAGAATCAACAAAGGAGGTGACAAATTCCACACTTGGCTGAGAGGAACTACAGCAACACACAAGGAAGGGCATGAAGGCAAAGGGGGAGATTTGTGACATTTAGAATCTAGAAGACTTTAAAAAAAAAACCAAGATGAATAAACACAGAGGGGCTGCAGGTGCTGGCAGAGTAAACACTGAACACTCAAGCCAAAGATCTCCTTGATTCCATGTTTTTGTTCAGTTAAATTGGGCTTACATTCATTAAACAAGTTCTATAAGCAAGGTACTACATTAGGCATTCAAAAGGGAAAAGTAGGTTAACAAAGACATTTTTTCCTGATTTCTGCTAGTCCACACTGTAGACAGACACATGGACAGATGCTATCACAGTGCCTGCACAATTGCCGACACTGTGGTATTTTACAGTAAGGAACATAAAGGAGGAAATGTAAGATTACATAATACTGCTGTAAGAACGGAGTGAGAACAGAGTGAGGGAGTTTGATGAACCTCTCTGGTTGGGTTATACTGAGCTGAGCCAAGAAAGCCTGGAATGGAAGTGTTTCTCCAGCGAATTCAAGATATTAAAAGCAAGCATACAGAGATGTGTGTGACTTAGCCAAGTGAATGTAGGTTTTTTATCAGTTGTCTTAATTTGTTGACCAGTACCTCTTGTAAGGTAAGGTGGATGTAAATGATTGGCAGACAAGAAGCAATAAAACTGGCAAACAGCAGAGACAGAGACAGAGACAAAGCCACTGAGGGGTAGCTGAAAATCAGCTAAATATAACTAAGATTGGGTCTTACTGAATAGTGCTTATCAGTGGCCTGGGCTTAGGGCATTGAACCATGAGAGTTTATCTAGATCCTTCAAAATGCATGCTTATATTTTTATCTTGCGTTCTGCCTTCTATAAACATTGATCCAGTTTTATCATATTTAATAAAGACTTAAATATTCCTGTAGAGATCTCTCATAGGATTTCTCATCCAAATTAGCTGCTAAAGTGGTATCAAAATAAATATTTTATACTTTTTATGACATTTAACAATTGATTGATTTCATATATATCCGCCTCATAATATCATGTTATAAAAATACACTATTAAAATATTTATCCATTCTGGTCTTATTCTTGATGTCCTGAGATTCTACGGTCAGGCTATCAAATGGGGCTTTCTGACCTGTATCAGAATGTGATTCTTTGAGCATTTTAGTGTTCATGATGTACAGTTTCCCACCTTTGGCTATGGTATCATATCACAGTGGCAGAGGCTCAGTGGGAAGCCGAGGCCTGCATGGTCCAGTGCTTGGAGCCAGATGTGGTGGTAAGTCTCTGGATGTAGATTTCTTGTTCAAAGAATGGCTGTTTTAGGGCCGGGGAGATGGCTCAGTAGAATAAGCACTTTCCTGGCAAACATAAGGGCCTGAGTTCAATCCCTGGTTCTGAAAGAAAAAAAAAAAAAAAAAAAGAATGGCTGTTTTCCTTTTTAGTCATATAACAAAGGGCAAGATTTTTACCTGTCTATGACTTGAGTTTTCATGTCTAAAATGAGAAAAAGCAACAAAACATAGTTTTAGCAATTGTGAGAATTAAGTGAGATGATGCAGAGAAAGGTTTTAAACCAATATTGGTTACTGGCAACAGCTAGATAAGCACCTGCAATTAATAGTAACAATAAGATTATCTGTTTCTCCACTGGCTCTGTATTATTTTTCACTAAATATTTATCGTGTCCTTTGCATTGTTTATAAAGTAAAGCAAGGAGCAATTTATGTTTTCAAGGCTTTAGAGAGGTAAAAAATAAATAAATGAGGCCAATATCGGGCAGATGTGCTGCATGCTCTAAAGAGGTTCAGACAAAATGCTGAGGCAGCACAAAAAAAGGAAGAGCGGCTCTAGCCAGGCTCAGCATGCGGCATTTGATGGGAGGATATTTAGAATTAGGCAGGCTGTGGTAAGCTGGGGATAGATATGGGGATGGGAGAGAAAAGTCACTTCAATGCTTCTAATTTAAAATGAGGAAATTGGTCCATATAATTTTCAGTTGCGTAAGAGCTCTAAAATTCAATTCTCCAAAATCATGCTTTCATGTCTTGATGAATATATGAGAATTCTGTAAAGAGAGTTATTGCATCCAAAAATTTTAGCTGCTGGGCATGAAGTTTACCCAGTATTTACAACAAAACAGATTCCTAGTGCAAACTTGAATTAGAAAAAATGCTGACACATTGGAAAATATAATTTGTACCCAACGACTTGAAAAAAAAATGTACCCAGTAATTCTGCAGTTACTAAATGGGGCCTAATGGCACTTGCATTTTTCACATTGGCATTTCAAGGTTGTTCTCATAAAGCTCACCCGGGAAGAAGGGCTTTTAGTAAAATGGCAAGACAGTACTTCCTCTGATGTCTCAATTGAAGCCAGCGCTTTCAAATCTTTTCAATACCGAAAACGGCAGTGCCCTTAGAAGTTAGGGGAGTGGTTTGCCAACTTCACTATCTGTATGAGTACTTGCGGTGTTCATAAATCCAATGCAGAATCTGGGCGCTGTCAGGAGACCCTGAGTCAGTGGGCGTTTGGGAGGGCTATGGGCCAGGAAGCCTGGTGCAGACAGTCTCAGATGAGCACCTGGTGGAGCACTCTATTCCATGGCTCACCCCCACAGTGGCTGGAGTTGCCCCAAAAGTGACTGCGGGAGACTTTCTGCAAGGGACTGTCCCAAACTTTCCCAGTGTGAGGCTGGTTAGAATTCCAAAGAAAGTAGCACCAAGTAGTAGGATGACTTATCAATACATTTATGAGAGATGCTTACAGACAGATTGGTATAGCTGACCTGGGAGGCAGCGGTAAAAGGGATGCTCTGCCCAAGTGTGTCCAGGATAAACCGTCGGGTTATGCAGTTTGTGAGTATTGAGGGATTTGGCTTAGAATTGGAGCTGGTTTCTATATGTTCACCAACATGTTTTATTTTTCAGTGGTTTAGGCAACAGCCTAAATAAGTTTATTGGTTCCTAAAACCATCCGAGGCTGTGGCTCAAGGTCCAGCCTGCTGGTGAAAATTTATAACTGGCTGGGTCACAGTGCAGTCAAGAGACCATATTTCTGGATCAGGTTCTAGAAAGAAACTAGAGTAGGGGGAACTGGGGATATTATCTACTGAGTTAAGGAGAAGGTGGAACGGTTTTTCCAAAGTCATATGCAATAGCCATTAAACAAACATGTAATTCTAGAAGCAGTCCCATTTTTTATGCTGTCATAGCTGAAACCTAAAACATCCCTTCAAAGTTTAATGTGTTCAGAGGTGGAGCTATTGGAAGGTGATCAGATCATGGAGTATTATATTCATTAGTAGATCAATCCATTAATGTTTTCAGGTCTGAATGGATACTAGCAGGTATGAGTTCTGTTGAGGATGTGGGTCACTGAAGGTATGCCTTTGGAGGGCGTCTTCTTATTCTCTCTCTCTCTCTCTCTCTCTCTCTCTCTCTCTCTCTCTCT
>NW_004524595.1:11363032-11369422 GCF_000260255.1 Octodon degus | reverse complement strand
CCAGCTGTCATGAGTTCAAAGTTTTTCTCTTTCATGTTCCTTTACCATGTTGTTTGGCCCTGGAGCTAGCAACCATGGACTGAACCCTCTGACACTATGAGCCCAGACAAAACTCTGAGTTGTGTGTTGGATGTTTAAAGGCTGAAAAGCTGACTAATACAAGTGCCAACAATGAGCTGAGAACTGAATGTTTTTGTCAAGGTAGATCTTAAAGAAAGATACATTTAGTTGCCAGTTGAGAGTGAGGAGCCAGAATATGTCCATTGAGAATTTCAAAAGCTTCTGTCTGGTCCTAGTTCCCCCAAGTCTTCCTCCCAATTGGACAACCCTTTGCATCTTCTCTGCTCTTCAGAGTACCTCAGCCTGTTCCTCATGCTATTCCCCATCATAAACTAAAAACTTTCCCTCTGCTTCCATAACTCAAGTGTATTCTAGCACATCTCTCTGAAGGATACTATCTTCTCAGTGTAATTAAGTGGCATAAAAAAGCAATAGTATCAAAAAGAATCCCAGATATTAGTATAGAAAATGGAAATCATATAACTCTCAATCACAGTGCATCTTACTCTTAATAAAAACGAGAGAAAATAGTCTAGAAGAAAACCTCTCCTCAATCCAGCCTCAGGCTTCTCATTTAGGTTTGGCATGATATGTCAATAAAATAATGATAATGGTTCAAGTACATGTACTGGGTGCTAGTTTTAAAGACAAAAGTATTTCACTAAAGGAAGGATGTGCTGGCTTCAGTGTGTGCCCAGATTCTGTAGTGTGTGCTAAGCCTAGAGATGATCAACCACTTGGAGACAAGAAATGATGAGGATACTTCTGTTTCAGAAGTGTTTCTTTTAATGATAACACAATTAATTTTAATAGCAGTGCCTATGAATTGTCTTATAAAACACTGTGCAAGGTGCCTTATAAAATCAGCAGTTTAATGGACAATTTAGAATGCTCCTTCGAAGCAATGTACAATGTCATATTGGAATCTGGAAAGAGCCTAATCCATCTCTTCATAAGAGCTATAGTGGCAGCCCCTGTTGGATGAGACTCTTCCTTTGTCCCACTGGGTGATTCATAAGAGTCCAGTGTTAACAAGTCAGGAAAGGAGCAGGAAGATCAAGTGAATGAAGGCATGACCATGATGGGAAAAAGGAATCCGAAGGGCAGCATAGTCTCCTTTCCCAAAAGAAAGTGGATCATACCTCTGAGCACCTGCAGCCCCCACTAGCAAATTCAGAGTACCCAGTTGCTCAGCTTTGTCTCTCCACTGTAGTCATCGATGAGCCTCCCACTCACATCAGGAGCAGAGGAAATTCCACACAGGTTGTGGAAAGGCAAGATAGTCTTCCCTCAAAACTTCCTTCTGCAAAGTCTATGGAGATATCCTTTAAGAGGTAAAATATGCTGAGATTGATCATTGCTCTAAATAATGACTTTAATGTGAAAGCATAAGATGAAAAGATTACTGCTTCTATAGAAGTATTTCCTGTATATTTAAAAAGATTAAGGAGGGCTATAAATGATCGGGTCCATGGTGGATCATGCAGGCCCTATCAGCCCACAGGCGGATGCACTCCTGGTGTGACTCCTGGAGCCCTTGGGACTCCTTGAGGCTCTGCTTCACTGGGCATAATGTAGTGCAGAGTGGTGCTTTGCAGATGGCTGCCTGATAGAGTGAGCTCCATTCGACAGTGGCAGGTGCCATATGCCTTTGCTCTAGTCTCACAGAAGGCCCTGAGGGTGAAGCTCAGAGAGATGCAGCACTCCAGATCGACCTCTAGTTACAAGATGACTTTTCTTTGCATGTGCTGATATTCTCTTGCCAACCTGTGTCATCTGACTTTCTCAACACTCCACCTCTGCAAATGAACTTGAAGCATTTTTAGACATCATTCATCACTGTGTTTCATTGTTTGAGAATCCTGCAGCTCCTGTAGCTGGCACCCTACAATTAACAATTATATTGTCTATGGTTATATATGATTCTCTGGTGACTCCAGATGTGAAATCCTGTTTCCTTAATGACACTGTAGCTGTTTCCAGCAAAGCAGCATCTGCTCTGGTGAGCTCAGTCAGGGCCAGACACATCGCTCTCGATAATTTGCTCCTTGGTCCTTATCACTCGTCCAGGGACCAAGGTTTGTCAGCCAAATCAATCAGTAGACAGAGACAGCATGTTACAGTAAATACACCACTGAATGAAGGGCAGAGGTTATAGATTCTTCTGCTCTCATCGTTTCACTAGATGTGAGCCTTTGTATGGGCCACCATGCTCTAAATGCATCATTTCTTCTTTATAGAGACATCTTTTCTAAAGAGGAAGGAGACCAAGAAATGCACAGAGAGGAGAGGGGTAGGGAAGAAGATGAGAGAACAGTTAGGATGCGTTACATATGTATGTCAATTCCCCGCAAAGGATGGAATCATTATGTACTGCAAACATGTACTAATCAAAATAATTTTTTAAATTAGCATAAAATGTTCTGTGTGCCTGTCTCAAACTTTTTTTTAAAAATGGGAGAAACAAAGATTTCTATAATACCAAACTATTTTATAAATGGAAAGAATTATTATAGCATTTAACAATTCAAGAAGGAAAAGTTGAGATGGGCTGACCATACCCTACCTGGAGTGGCATCAAGGAAATAAGATTTCACACCTGGAGCCTCCAAAGGATCATACATATCTGTGGACAATGTCAGTGTTAATTGTGAAGTGCCAGGGGCTGGCACAGGGGTGCTTGGACTTTCGAACACTGATAGTGATGAAAGATGTCTAAAAGTGCAAAAAGGGAGTGTGCCTTTAGGATAAGGGTGGCTGTGCTCTAGGCCTCAGGGCTGGGCTGGTGGGTTCTCCTCAGACTGATTGGCTAATTGAAGCTTCCTTCCGGGCACGGAGTTTCTTGTAACCTGTGTACACAAAGGTAAAGTGTTTCATTTATGTCACCTGCTCTGTCCGTAAGACCGCTGAAATGTAAATTACAAACCGGGAGAGCTTCTGAGCCCCTGCCAGGAACCAGAAATGACCTGGGGACCAGCCATTGTGCTGGGGCGCTTGTACAGCAGGAAGCAGAGGAGGAAATGCATGCTTGACAGGTCTGACTGCCTGGCAGTTGGAGGCTCAGATCTGGCCTAAGTGTTCCCTGTTCTGGAAAGGGCCTGTCAGAGAGGCAGCAGCAACGTGAGCGGAAGCTATTGGCTCACCTTACGTAGGGCCTGGGGTCTAACTCGAGCTGAGGCGGAGTCTAGAGTTACAATGACAAGATGAGGCAGGAAGGGTAGGAGGTTCTAAGTAGTTGAGAAGCCGTAGGTCTCTGTTGACAGGAAAGTTAGGGTGCTCTTTGAACTTTCCAGACTACCAATTCAAAGGTAAAGGTTAATCAAGGAGTGAAAAAGAAAGAGGTAGACTGCATATTTACAAATAGTGCGATTTAGTTGTACTTGTGCATGTGTCAAGTGAAAAAGTTCCTGCAGAATAGGTGAAGAGGCAAAATCTCAGTTTGGCAGAAATGATATTGAATTCTTGGGATCCATCCTAGTGGTCTCAGACTAAAGATATTTTACTTTCCTATCTTTTTCTATCTTTAATATATTTGCTTGTTAGTTTCAGTCACAGACAGATCCTGCAAAGAACTAAGTGGCAAGTTCATAAAGCTTTAACTCATCTGCAAGAGATTTCTCTTTAAATCCAAACACAGATCAGAGACCTCATGCCTGATAGCTGAAATATGAAGTTGGGTGTCTGTCCTCAAAATAACAGAATTCAAATGCTCTGTTTGGTAGAGAACTAGTGCTGTACTTGTCCCATGTGATGCTTAGTAAATTTAAATTTTAGTACTCTGCTGATAAGGAGAAGGAGGTAGACCTCATCCAGGATAGCCAATGTGTGCGATAAATGTGCTTAGTGCACCATTGTCACTCAGGGAAACCGAAACACTGATGTGGAAAGCATCCTGTGATGTCAAGTCCTCTTAGAAACACTCAGTTTTCCACCTGTGACATAGTTGATATTTATTGACTGGATGAACAAATCTTGAATTTACCCTACATAATTCCAGCCTTCAGTAACTTTCACCCATTACTGATCAAGTGATCTCAATTCACAGGGAAAGTTTAGAAGAAATTGCAGATAAATTATCTAAAGCAGTAAGAGTTAACCATGTGGCCAGCACTAATATTAGAATGCAAAAGCTCTGATATTTCCATATTCCCAACAATACAGTATTACATAACATGACCTTTAAATATTAATTCTAGAATGTTGCATTAATTGAATGTATATTATATGCTAAGTACACTCTATAAATAATTTCATTGCATTAGTACAGCCAATAGTATGTGGACAGAAAAGAGAATATGGATGTAAATACCAGACTCTTATGGTAGTAATTTCCTTGTGGAAGAAGGAAGATGTTAGAGGAATTTTCCTTTTCTATAGATTAATTAATGACACTAGGAAAAATACAAAAAACCAAAATTTCACAAAGATATTTATCATAGCACCTAAAAACACAAGGCATATAGGAATAAATCTGAAAAGAGGCACAGAAACCTTTACCTAGAAAATGATAAACCTCATTAAACAATCTTTAGTAAAACCTAAGTAAATGGAAAAATAATTTATGCTTATGGATAAGTTTTGACATTTCAAAGATATCAGTTCTCTGCAAATCCTACCTATAGAGTCAACGCAACTCCAATCACAATTCCAAACCATATTTTAATACAATGTTACAAGTCAGTCTAAAATTTATATGAAAGAGCAAAAGGTCAAGAATAGGCAAAGCATTCCTGAGGAAGAATAAACTGGGGCATTTGCCTTTAATATTAAGACACAAATTTATGGTAGTGCTCAATAAAAGTGTAATGAAAGTTATTGAAGTAATTTAATTTTCTAGTAGCCGCATTAAGAAATAAAGAGAAACAGGGGATATAAGTCTCAGGCATAAATTATATTTATCTCAGGATATGTAAAATGCTATTTTACATATAACTAATATAAAAATTAGGAGAGAGTCATTTTACATACTCTTTTATAGTAAGTCCATGGAGTCTGTCTCATTTTAGACTGCAAGTTCAGGTACGCAATAGGCGAAGCTGCTGACGGCTGTCACACTTGCACAGTTTCATAGTGTTTAGGTAAATGTGGTCAAAAACTGACTGATATTTTAAAAAGCTTAAGGAAAGGAATAGGGGAAGATGGGTGGGATAGAGGTGGACAAAAGGAATTAAGGTCTGTTATGTATGGTACCAATTCCCCATAAAGAATATAAGCATTGGGTCCTACAACCATACACTAATAAAAACAAAAGCAACAACAATAAACCCTCCAAGAATAGCAGGTATATGAAAACACCTAGGTTTGGTAAAATAGGCATTACCAATCACTGTTCAGCCAGTAGTGCGGGGGGTAATTTGTTATGCATTTGGAAGAAAATAAAATTGGACTTCTGGCTTAACACCTTGTATAAAATTTCAATTCAGTCTTTCTAATGAAAACAAATATGAAATGCAAATCTTTAGACATTTAGAAAAAAATACATAAAATATATAGATTAAATATCTTTATGATCTTTGGCTAATGAAACATTTCTTAACACAATGCAATATTAAATCTAGAGGAAAATATCTTAAAATATGACTATATTAAACTTAATAACTGCTGTTAGGAAGTGATACTATAAAGTAAGTAAAAATACAGGGAATGTATGAGGAGGATTTATGTGCAACACTTAATTTTAAAAAGCATTATAATTCAAAATATCTAAATAACTCCTAAAAGTCAATAATGTAAACACATAAAACTCAAAGAGAATATGGAGGTAAATACCAGACTCTTGTGGTAGTAATAAGCATTTCAGAGACCATAAAATACTAAAGGAATAAAAATAAAGATACTCAATTTCATTAGTGATCCAGGAAACTCAATTTAAGCATAGAAAATTCAACTTAAAGTTCGATAGAATGGCAGAATCATGAAGTACTGTTCTCCATGTGGAACAATGAAGACACGTCTACATTCCTGGTGAGGGTGGGGGAGTAGTACCCCACCTTGTCAGCTGCTGGATGGTGCCTTTTAGGTAAATGATAAGTATACTGATGACCTTGTGATTGTATCCTAGTTGTATACACTATAAACAAATGGACCTTTGTAGGTAATTGTTCAAGGTGGTGATTCTATAACAATACTAAAATAGAAATATCATGCATGTCATTGATAGGAGAATGAATAAATTCTGTCATATTTGGTTCGTGGAATATTATATAAGAGGACAAATACAAATACAAATATAAATATAGCATTGGGGGCTGGGGAGATAGCTCAGTAGAATAAGCGCTTGCCTGGCAAGTGCAAAGGCCTGAGTTCAATCCCTGCTTCCACCAAAAAAAA
>NW_004524595.1:11346879-11362617 GCF_000260255.1 Octodon degus | reverse complement strand
TCACCATTGTTTAATTGAAAAGTATTTTAGTCATTCTCATACTGCTAGCCTGAATCTATGGCTAGAGTCACCTCAAAGCAGAGTAGTTTCCACAAAAGAATGCCCCGCATTGTTCTGAGATGGTGTGGTAGGGATACCAAGGAGAGAAGCACTAATCCCTGGGACAGTCAGGTCAAAGCATTTGTCAAAGGAACTTTAAAGCAGATTGCGGCAGCAGTCCTTGGACAGATGGCAAGAAGAAGAGAAATGTTCTACCCACGTGTCTACAGTGAGGTGTCAGGTTATGGAGTTCTTGGGTCTGGACCCAGGCTCGTTTCCATGTGTGTAACACAGCGGTTTATCACCCAGTGTTTCAGAAGATGATTTAAACAAAAGATTTAAACAAATGCATCCCAGGAATATTCAAGGCCCTGCTGGCCAGGCCGCAGAACAGTCCATTGCTTTGTATCTCTTGATCAAGACAAAGAAAGAAAGGAAGAAAATGAGGAAGCCCCACGCTCCTCAAAAGACACCTCATTGTCACACACTTTCTTGTCTACCCCTTTTCCAGCTCCTAACAATGCTGAATGTACCTTTCATTCTATTCTAGGTTTTTGTGTATTTTGTACATTTTATTAAATGTAATTATGTATGACATTTTTATATCTTCTTTTTTTGCTTAGTATAATGTCTTCAGGTATATGTTGCAGCAGGTATCAATAGTGAATTCTTTTCATCGTTTAATGATACTATGTGAATATGCCATATTTTGTTTATTCAGTTATTAGGTAGAGACCAGAGGTGTTTGTACCCTAACTCTAAAAGCAAGTGTGGGGCAACAGAAGAATTAGTGATAGTCAATTTTATATAATCTAATTTTCCCCAGTGCTTTCTCTTTCCAACTCCTTCTTCCACTCTGCCATCAGAATGAGCTGGGAATGACACCTGCTCCCTTAGAATCACTCCGTAGTACAGCAGCACTGCCATAAAAGACTATAAAATGATAAGTTATTTTATTTCCAGACTTGACTTAACCTACATCCAGCTTTAGCTGGATGTCATTGCCCCAGTCAAAGGGACAGGCCCGCCTTTGTGTGTCCTAGCTGCACCCTCTGGAATCTCCTCATTCTCTCCGCTGGAATTTATTCTACAGAGAGAGCTCTCACTAATCCCCAAATATCACCAATTTGGAGTGCCTGCAACATTCTAGGCCTTCATCGTTTGTTGTTGTAAATTATCATATGTAATTGTTTTGGTTTATAGTTAATATTTAAATGTACACATGTAGTCACTATATACATAATATACACTTCTGATTTACATATATTTACATACAACTGCCTCATGTATAGCATCTGTTAGTATATTATTGCCATGTATGTATATTATATGTTAATCTATGATCATCTCATATATATATCTTCTTCCCTCTGGATTTAGTTTTGCTTTTATAGAAGTACATCTTTTATTATTTCTCAGTAAGGTATGATAAATTCTTAAATCCATGCAAATATGTGCTGTGCCTTTTTGAATATTAATGTGGGAATAAAATTCCTGAGCTAATTGTTTTCCTTGTAGTCTGTTAATATGAATTCATTTTATTTTGATGGGCAGTTTTTCTAGACTAGAACTAGTGGTTAATTCAGTATAAATATTCTGTCTACTCTTTGGTTGCTTGTGATGTTTTACTTCTTGAAATTTTGTAATTCCATCATAATGTGTCTATCTGGGGATTTTTGTAAAACGATTCTGATTATACTGGGGCATAGTTTTAAACTGAAAATTGACTATCACTAATTCTGGAAAATCCTAAAATATCATTTAAAATGTTGTCTTTCAGGGGCCAGGGAAATAGCTCAGTAGAATAAGCACTTGCCTGACAAATGCAGAAGCCTCAGTTCAATCCCCGGTACCACAAAAAAAAAAAAAAAAAAAAAAAAAAAAAAAAAAACAAGAAAAAAAGAAAAATCAAACATTTTTTCTAGAATCCTGGTAGAACATTTATGAAGTTTCTGGTGAATATCACTTATTTATATTTCCTAAACTTTTTTATTTTTTAATTGACTTACATTGAATTTCCATTTAACTTCAAGTTTGCTAATTCAATCTCTAGCTATGCCTACCCATGGAATGTTTAATTTTCTGAAAAAAATATTTCATTGGTTTTTCCTTTGTGCATGTGAGTGTATGTAAATCCTAGACATTTCGTTTATGTTTCTTTTCAAAGCTGCTAGTTCTTTTCCATAATCTTTCATAGAGGACCATTTTTGTTTTTGTTAAGTCTCTGTACTTATTTTGAGTACAGCATTTTGTGAAGTCTAATTTTTTTACTATCTCACATCCTTTGGGATCGAATGTTCTTGCTTGTCAGTAACTTCCTTAGAGAAGAAGATTTTCTTATGTGATTGGTGATTCCTTTTTTTTTTTAATTGTAAGCATATATTTATAGGCATTATTTTATTCCCAAGACCTCTCATTCCATAAACCTCTGATATGGACAGGCTATTTTCCAGTGCTTTTATATTTGTTGGACTTTAACATATTTTCCCATGTAGTCCAGAGACTTTTTGTTCTAAAACACATTTTGAATTCATGTGGAGATTCAAATTCCATATTGGTAGAGTGAATTTAAGCTCTGTAGCTGTACCTAACACAAATTATGTTGCCTAATAAAAAGTTAGTCTTCTGGTCTTCTGTGCTAGATCTCATAAAATTATTATTTTTATTTGTACTGTTTTTTCCTTTTGTTTTTATGTGCTGCTTCTGAGACACATTTTCATTTTTAGTGTCTGGACTAATATGGGTGCACCTTCTAATCTCACGGGAATCTCAGGTTTAGCGTTCTGCTGTCTGTGTACAGAACATCCTGTCCTCGTGTACCCTATAAAATGCAGCCCTTATGGCAACTTCCTCCCAGGAATTATCTAATATTTTGAGACTCACTATGATTTTCTCTTGTTAGTTTTCCATTCTTCTCTAGGTTTCCTCTTTTTATTCATTTTCTGTGCTACAGAGGGATTTTTCTCTCATTTTATTGTGTACAAATGTAAATTGTATTATAAAATATATGTAATCAAGCCAGCACTTTGCTGTGTAAGCGGAGCTGTTTCTTTGTTGACTGAGACGACCATGTTCCCAGAACACTATGTCCTACACAGCCAGTTGATATTTTAAAAAAAATGAACATTTGATTTAAAATATATTCAAGGTGATAGAGTTCTGATTTCTAGCTGAATTACTACCAACTGTATCACAACAGGATAAATTAAGACTGACAGTAAACCTATTGTGAAATCTTGAAGGAATTTCTACTATTAGGCTGATTGAACTAGATTGAAAAGTGTAATTGATGGTATGTTTTCCAAGCTCATGAAAACTCTGCTCACTCCCATGTAGTTAGAAAATCTCTCCTCCCCTACCTCATGCACTCTGTACGGCTGATTATAAGTATAAGCACTCTGCTGACCAGAAATTTATCTCCAATGTGTTTCAGCATTTTTTCCCCTTAAAGTTGCCCTCTAATTTCCCACTTTTTAAAAACTATATTCCAGTGGAATCTCCAAGACACACCTATATAGTTTCTCTTCCAGCTAGCAAAATACCATCATTGTCAACACACAAACATACAACATATGGAGAGGGGAAGGGTTCATTTTAGTACTGAAGATTTTAGCACTCACAAACCATCAAGGGGGTCTGGGGAGATGGTTAAGTAGAATAAGCACTTGCCTGGCAAGCACAAGGGCCTGAGTTCAATCCCTGGTTCCACTAAAAAAATAACAATAATAAATAAAAGCTTAAAAAAAAACCTATCAAGAAAGTCATGAAGGATTAAGGAAGTGCAAGCACTGATACCAGTTCATTCTAGGGCTTTTTAGTTTGCTCTATATGACATCCTTCATAAATATATGTTTATATTCATTTTTCTTCATTAATTCATTTGTTGATGGACTGTTAGATTGTTTTCACAGCTTGGCTTTTGTGAACAGTGCTGTCATGATCCTGGAAATGTACCCTTTGGACAGACACCCAGAAGTGGAAGTACCGAATGATAAAATAGTTCTATTTTTAATTGTTGAGGAACTTTCCTACTGTTTTCCATAATGGCTGCACCAATTTACATTCCCACCAACAGTGCTCAAAGGTTCCTTTTTCTAGTGGTATGATTCTGAAACTAGTAATATATAAAGTACTCAAAGTGATTATTAAAGGCAATTAAAGAAGTGTTTTTTAAAATTTTAGATAATAATACAAAAACACATTATCTAGTGTGTGGGCTCCCTGAAACTCTCCTGCTACTTCATAATCACCACTTATTCCTTTTTATAGTAATAATTACCTTTTCTCTGCTGCATAACTAAATCACATAGTTTAATTTTGTCTTTTTCAATTTATATAAATATAATCTTACTGTGAATATTCTTTTAAATCTTTGTTCCTCCATTCAGCAGTAATGTTTATAAAATCTACCCATGCTGGTAAGCTGTGACTCTCGCTTTCATTGCTATTTGGGATTCCTTTCAATGAAAATATCACAGTTTATATAGACATTCATTCTTATTGGGTTTGGCAAGAGCCAATAATATTGTTACAAAATTTCATGTGTCTTTGGACGTATGAGCATAACTCTTGATTGTATGTTCAGAAGCAGAATTGGGAAAGCAGGCTCGTTTAGGCTTGGCCTTCGTGAACTAGTGGCAGTGCCACTAAGTTTGCCACACTTGTTCGAACAATGAGTATCTCCATGAAGCCTGTGGCAGAGCTCTACTGAGGCTGGGTCATCACCAGCCCTTGATGTTATGAACTGCTTGAATTTTGCCCAATAGGATGGCTACCAATGGCATCACATATGTCTTTGCTAATTTTCTTTCCCTGCTGAGACAAAATAACTGCCACCTCAGCTTAAAGGAGGAGGGGTTTAGTTAGCTCACAGGTTGTAGAGGTTCCATTCCATCATGGACTGGTTTCAGGGGAGAGGAGCACAGGGGACACGGCACTAGCACACGGCAGAGGAGAAGGTTCGTGGCAACCACAAGGAATACAAGCAGCAAGGGAGACCTAGCTCATGGTGGCCAGAAGGTAGCAAAGTAACAGAGGATCTTAACAGTATCCTTTTTTTCCCCTTTTATATTCTAAATTCCTGGGATTAGCACAGTGCCAAGCAATAGGTGGATTCATTTAGGAATCACCCACCCTTAATCCCAGCATTGCATCATGAATCAATTCCACACTCTAAATCTGGCCACCTCTGAAAAAGCCTGTCTAGGACTGGATGAGGCTTTAGGGAGTGGGAGTGGGGTTGGGACCGGGACATCTAGGCCCAAACCATGACAACATTTAGTCTGACTTTATTTGATGACTAAAGGTTGAACCAAATTTCATATCTTTACTAGCTATTTGGCCTCTTAATAAACTACCGTTCTCCTTTTTTGTCTTTTCTTCATTTGTAGGAGATCTTTATATAGTTTGAATAAAGGCCCTTTGTTTATATACACAAAAAGTATATTTTTCTGGCTGTGTCCCTCCTTTTGGGGGTATCTTTTAAGGTACAAATATTTTCAGTTAACATGTTTGCCTTATTCAGTATTTATGATTATTACTTGTTATCTCAGAAATTATTTTATATACAAATTTATATTATTTATATTCAGAAAACTTTATTGTTTTTCTTTCAGATTTAAACTTTGGATCTAGCTAGGTTGACACTTTTCCTACAGTGTTAAGCAAAGCTCCTTAGTTCCTTATGAATTACCCAATTATCCCCCAAACAGCCACTGAAAGTGTACCTGTTCCCTGAAGCCCTGTGATTCCACTCCTGTGTAAACTGAGCTTGCGTGTGTGAACAGGTCTCCTGCAAGGCTCTTCTGGCCTCTCCTCTTTGTCTTTCCATAATTTCTCCCTCTCAAAGCTTCACAATATGTTATTGTAACTCGAAAGCAAATTCTCTCACCTTGGTTTTTGCTTTTAAAAGTAATCTTGGCTATATCTTTTGTATTTTCATAGAAATTTTACCACTTTCTTGTTAAGTTATGTGTTGGACAATCACATTGAATTTTGAATAGCAATACTTTTTTAAAAAATGTCTTTAATTACTATATATTTGCAGTACATAATGATTTTAGTCATTGTGGGAAGTTTATAAATATATTAATTCATCTTAATTTTTTAATTCCCTTCTCTCCCCATTTCTTGGTGCCCTTCCCAAAAGTTCTGTGTTTATTTACTTTTTTATATTTTTATTTATTTATTTATTTTTTACGGAACTGGGGATTAAACTCAGGTCGTGTGCTTGACAGGGAAGCGCTAATTCTACTGAGCCATCTCCTTGGCCCGAAAGTTCTTCTTTTAATATCTTTTATTTTGAAGCAATTTATATTTGGATTTATTTGGGAAAAACTGAAAACTTTAAACATAGAATCTCTCCAACTCATCATCATGTCTGTCTTTTATTTAATTCTGTTTTAATGCCTATCAATAAATTTTGTTTTAATTTATAAAAATCTTCATATTTGTAATAAAATTATTTCATAATTCATATTTGAGTGATACATGTAGCACTTTTGATTACTTTTAATTATTGATTTATTGAAATAAATGATTTTATATATTGAATTTGTTTGTAGAAATGTTATTTAAATTATTTTGCAATTCTAATGAAATCATCTTTTTATTCTGAAGGATTTGCTTCTTCCTTTCTTAGCCTTCTGCCTTACTTTTCTTTCTTTCCTGTCATGCTCAGGACCTCTCTACAATATGGACTTGAAGTTGGGAGAGTATTTTCCAGACTGCTGCAAGATTTTTTATGGACATACTTGATTTTGAAATAGATTTTCTTCTTATCTTGCTGGAGATTTTATTTCTATAATGGATAAACATTAAATTGTTTTCCTGTTCAATCACCAGTTCCACAAAAATAAATAAATAAATAAATTGTTTTCCTGTGCTATAGGGTACTATAAAATGTTCTTTGCTTTTACTCTTGCTGTTATTAGCATATTTGATGGGCAGGGGCCGGGGCGAAAGATCTGTGGTTCTCAGTCACTACAGGGTTTGTTTTCTTCTCCATTTTGGTCTGATAGCTTTGTATTATCTTTCTAGTTTTTTTCCTAAATTTAAGATGATATATAAAGAATTATATAATAGAAATATCAAAAGGATGTCATTACTTGAAGTAAGAGTAACTTTTTAAAAAATTGTATTTGGTACAGAGTCTATAGGGTGTTCAGGGTCTCACTATGGAAATCAGACTCATTATGATCCTTCTGTTTACAGCCTCCCAAAAACTGGGATTATAGGCACTGGGCACCACACCCAGTCTCAATCGCCATCGCAGTGTGCCCCAAGGGCAAGGCTGGCACCGCAGGCTGGGGATTGAACCCTGGCCTCTAAATTCTGCCTAAACAGGCTCTTTAGTCCACTGAGCTATCTGGTCAGCCCTTGAAATAAGAGTAAGTCTTAATTGTAAAAACAAAAATATGATGAATTTATTTTGCTTAAAGAGAAAATAGCTATTTAGCAAATCCATAACATTACACCCTAAGAGTGAACATGCAAGAACAGGAGTTCTGTCTAACTAAGCACTTAGGACTGGCTGGCTTAATATAATAACTGAACTGGAGCTCCTACTGTGGCTCGTTATTTTCCACTTGGCATTGCAGCACAGGAGAACGGGGGTCATTCTTGGCCATAACTTTGGCCACTGCACTGACCCTTTCTGGAGTTCCTCACTCATTTCTTCCCACTTTAGCTTGGTGGTATCTATTTTGCATCATGCATTGGATTACTGTTTTTATCTCTGAAATACTCACTATGAAATTTCCTGTCAGTCTCAGATCACATCTCCTGATCCATACTTTTCGGTGATTTTCCAGTAGGACAAGCTCATTTCATCCAGCTGTGAAATGTCTCCAAAGGTCATTTGGGATCTATGTATTAATAAATACCACAACTGTTTTTAGTTTGCAGGAGAGCAGAAGGCACCCTGGGAATATTGCAGCCATTCATTTGCAAAGGATTTGAGAAATACTTCATCATGCTTTATTGTGTTTTATGTGCTATAAACACACCTCTCAATTGAATTATGCTTCAAGTGGGAGGTTAAATTACACTGCCTACAGAAAGAGAAAAGTACAGTTATTTTAAAAAGAGTTAGGGAAAGGGAGAAAAGTAGTTCAGGGTTTTATGTTATTAATAAGAACTTAAAGAAACAAAGTCTTGTGCTGAATCTCTTAGCTTTATAGATTATACATGGTATTTAAAAACAGAAAACAGATTCTCTCCAGTAATAATATAGGCTCATTCTTGGTTACTGGTTGCTAGGTTAACTCATACCCACAGAACTAATAATTTTTGATTTGTAGTGTTATTATCGAGAACAGTGTAGCTCTTTTAAATTTCTAAAGAACCAAGAGAATTCAATGAGAAGAATGATTTGTCCTAATAGCGTTTGGACAGGATATCATGTCTGCATCTCGTACTATGAATAACCACTACAAAGACAACAATATGCAATGTATTAATTATTGTAACTGTCCTACTAACCTGTTTTGAAACTCTCATTGCTGTTTGCTTCTCAATAAAATAAAAAAAAGAAGAAACCAAGAGAAAAAAATGAAGATAACAGAGAATGGATTCCAAACATATTAAGAGATGATTCCTAAGATGAAGAACAGCACGTTGTCCCATTGTGTTAGAGGAAATAGATGGCCGCACACTCACAGCACCACCAGCTGAGAGGTAAAGATGCCTTTCTGAAGGCAGAGTGCTGCAGCTGACACAATTCCAGCGTTAAGGATGCTGCCTGTTGTCAAGGTCAGGCTCCACCTTTGGATAACTGAAATGTAAGGACCTATGATGGTCAATGCAATTTAGATGAAGAACAAAATATAGGACTAACACTACCTGACGTATAGACAAATAGAAAATGGATTATTTGACAGAACAGATTCCAGAAATAGTCCTACACATATATAGATGACTTGCTTTTTATAATGGTACAAAAGGATGTCAGTGGAAATAGTGCTAAAGAAATTGGATGTATACGCGTCACACAAACTACTGCGAGGAATTTTATACTCTACATCATACCCCAAAAACAAATATAATTTGAAAATAGACCTTACCTTGTAGCCGAAAACTATAAATCTTTTAAAGATACACAAGGAGAGAATCTTTATGCCTTATTAGGGAGATTTTTATTTATTTATGTATTTAGAACAGTGTCTACAGGGTCTCACTACACAGATTGGACTCATAGTGATCCTCCTTTTTTCAGTTCCCAAGTACTAGGATTACAGGCGTGTACCACAATGCCCAGTCTCATTGGCCATCTAAAGGTGCTCCAGGGAGGGACCAGCATGGCACCGGAGATCTAACCCCAGTCCCTGCAACTGCCTAAGGAGGTGCTTTAATCCTCTGAGCTATCTGGCTGTCCCAGGCAGATAATTTTTTAGCTATTACTTCAAAAGCACAACCCATGAAAGAAAAATTTTAATAAATCTTGCTTCATCAAAATTAAAAAATGTATTCAACAGATATTGTTAAGAAAATGAGAGACAAACTACAGACTGGAGGAGATAATTTATAAATCATAAATCCTATAGAGGTTTTTTATCCAGAATATAAAACTAGGACCAGGGAGATGACTCAGTAGAATAAGTGCTTCCCTGGCAAGCACAAGGACCTGTGTTCAATCCCTGGTTCTACAAAAAAAACCCAAAAGCAGCAGCAACAACAACAACAAAACCAGAATATAAAACTAAGCTTAAAAAGCATCATAAACAGCACCTCCCTGGTTGTCTAGTGGTTAGGATTCAGCGCTCTCATAAAAAGCTTCATAAAAGTACATGAGACTTTTAACAAGCATTTTAACAAAAGAGTAAAGATATTGAAGGCAAAAATGCTCATCAGTGTTTACTTGGAAAATTCAAATTAAAATTCCATTGAGATATCATTCCTACCCACTTAAAGGATCATAAAAGGAAGACAGTGTGAAGTTTTAGCAAACATGTGAAGAATGAGAACCTTCACACATGGATAGAAGGAAAGTGGTACAACCACTTTGAAAGTTTAAAAAGGTAATACAACACTGTTCATAAAAGTATAATTCTACCTCTCCACTTGCGGGTTTTTGTACTATTCACAACAGCTTTTTTTGTAGTAGCCCTAAATTTATGAGAAAGAGGCCAAATGGTCATCAATAGGTGAATGAACAAACTATGGTATATCCATACAGTGAAATACTTTTACTAATGAAAGAAACAAGAATTGATATGCTCAATAATATGAGTAACTTTAGTGGAGAATAAGGCAGGCAAAAAAGCACATATCGTACATCCTACTCATAATAAAATGAAAATGCAAATATTTACGTAGCATTGTACAGCAGCTCCATGGCTGAGCAGGGAAGGGGCAGATGAGTTGGAGGAAGAAGGCAGAAGGAAAAATAGTAAGGGGAAAAGGAAACTTCCTCTGGGTAATACATCCACAGTGTATTCAGGACATATAAAACATTTTTATCAAATTATATGCTCTAATTTTATTAGTATTTAACATATTTATTTTTATCAATTATATATTTAAAAACCTGTTTTAAAAGTAGATACTCAAGACAGGGGAGTAACTCGGAAGCACAAGTGCCTGCCTAGCAAGTACGAGGTTCTGAGTTTGATTCCCAGTACCAAAAAAGAAAATAAATACATAAAAATAAAATTAAAAGTAGACACTTGAAAATTAAAAATAAAAACTATTGAAAATATTGAAAATGAAAAATAAACAAAAGCAATGAACACATCCCTTTTGTCAAATCATTGCGATTATGAAATAAGATCAGTTATACAGAGTCCTTAGCCTTGTGCCTGTCATAAAAACAAACTCTCTTCAAATATTAACATTCTTTTATTTTTAGAGCATCACCAGAAGGATGTAATTCTGAGAATAAAGGAGGCACCTCTCCAGCAGGTGAGAGCAAAAGGCACCCCATCTATCTTATAGGCTGATTTGTGTCCCCCCATACTCACTCATTGTCATCTAACCGCCAGTATCTCTGAAAGTGCTGTATTTGGAGATAGGCCTTTAAGGAGTCAAGGTGAGCCCTCCCAGTCCACGAGTGTGGCTCCCTAAGAGGAGATGCGAATTCATGAAGAGAAAGCAGGGATGTGTGTGCTGAGGAGACCTCGAGACGGTGTGGGAGAAGGTGGGTAGTCCCAGCATAGCCGAGCACAGGGAGCTCTGAAGAAACCAACCTTGGACACCTTTGAGCTCCCAAGCTCCAGAGCTGTGGACTGGGCAGCACTGGGCTGTCACTCTCCTTGGGGCACGCTGTAAAGGACAAGACTTCCTGCAGGAGAGGCCGTGGCACCCTTCAGAGCCCGGCGGTGGGGGCACTCACTGGGGCTGCGGCTGCTGCCTTCGGGCTTCCAACTCTTGGCGTTGGCTGCTCAGGGCCATTGTCGGGTGCCGTGAGCCCTGGCTGTACATAATCAAGTGTTCTTTGCAGTGAGACATCAAACAGAAAGGAAACAAATGAAACTCACAGATTACTTCACTCCTGGGGATTTTATTTCCTAGTTCATTTATGGCGCTTTTCATCTGAAAATTTTATCTTGAAACGTAGAAACTTAAATATCTTCAATGGAATTTCTGTACATTTTCTGAGACTCTGGTGTTCTTTGTGTAGAGCAGGGTTTGCTTCTTGCTCTCTCCCTTAAGATCCCGTGTCCTCATTTATTTCCATGCCTTTTAAACTTTTCTTTCTATATTACAAGCCCATTGAACACCTCTTAGGATATTTTTTTGATCATAAACCAGATTTTTCATTCTTTGAACGCTTGTTCTTTCCAACCCTCATATTAAACTTCCTGCAGTGTGAATCCATGAGTGATCTATCAAACACAAGCACAGAAACTCCTTGGAGACAGAGACGTGGTTTTATATCTCACGCATAGCCTTCTGGGCATTAACTGTTCTTAATAAATCCCTGTAATGGCTTCCTCAGTGTCTAAAACATTTTCCTTCCATAGAACTCAACAAGTTTTCACATAATTCAAACTAATTGAGAAGCAGATATTCAGTCATTTATTCATATGGATGTGTGTTAGCTCGTGGGGTTGCAGAGTTGACTCAGAAATACTGTTTTCCCAGAAATGATTTTTAACCTAATAGGGGGATTTGAAATTTTAAATATGTATTAAAAAATGCTACAGGAGAAGAGGAGCTGGGAAGATGGAGGAGCAGGGCTTCTTCCAGGACAGGACTCTGAAGTAGAGACTTAAAAACTGGGGGCAGTAGGTGCACTCGCTCAAACACCTTCGCCTCACTTCTGTAAACCAGGTTGTAACCTCTGGTGTGGATGCTCAAGGTGGGCGGGAGAGAAAGCTCTCCTAGGATGGAATGCTGGATGCTTGTCATATATCTCACTTACAAACATGTATTGACTCACACAGATCTTGTGCTAAGATGAGCAAAACGTGGGAGACTTTATTTGTAAGTTTTCCTTTTAAGTTATATGACATGTGAACATTGGACAAGCTCTCTGAATTTCACTAAAAGCAAATTCCAATACCCATCAAACACTTGCCTGTGTGTCCTACAACACTCTGAAAGAAAACAGCGCCCAGTCTCTCTCTTTTTCCAGAAGTCTCCGACGTTAGATATAGCTGTGATCTTGCCTCAATTTAAGTCTGAGGTTTTAAAATATGCAGATTTGAAACAGCATTCCACCTTTAACGGTATGCTGTTTAATGACTTCCTGTAATGTCTTCATCAGGTCACCTGAAGACCAGATGCATTCCTGGAGAAGCATAAGCCTGGGTATCCTTTAAATTATCTTAAAATTGTTTGGTAAAATATGTGACTCACAGATACCAATACCATCGGAAGTATGGGAAAGGAGTCAGTCTGCAAGAGAAGGCCATTACCAGCAGTGTGGCCAGCAGCTGTGAGACCGAAAGGGGGCTGACCTTGAGGAGGATGACCTCTCGTGATAGCTCCTGTGGAGTGCTTTGTTACCCTTTTTTTTTCCCCAGGGAAAGGATTCAGAGTAATAAAATAAATTTTGGAAATTAAAGAGATATTGAATTCAGAGGTATCATAATAATTTCATGATAACAGTACATTTCTAGAATTATTGATTTTTTTTTGTCATACCAGGGATCTTGGGACCTTGTGCATGACAGTCAGGCGATTATCTGACTGTCTGTCTGTCTCCACTGAGCTGTCTCCCCGGCCTGAATTATTGATCTATACACCTCTTTCTGCTTTCCTTCTAAGGTCTGTCATGTCATATTTTATCCCAAATTTACTGAGCTGCTATTACTTGCAATAAATGCCTCCTGCCCTCCCCCTTACTTTTAGGCCAATACGAAAACAAAAGTAGACATCAGTTGAGTTTCTGGTGCTTAAATTTTATGACTGGCACACTGTATCCACAGAGCACATCCTCTTTACCTATTTACAAAAATAGATATTCATTTTCTAGCTGAATACTGCACAGATCACAATTTTCAATATCATTACTAATGAATCTCACTGTGTTGCTTTGATTGCCATCCGAATGTGAGCAGCTAATTAGATTGATTGTCTATTTGATGCCTGCTGATTAGCTTATGAAAGCCCTCTGAATTCCTGACTTTGTGAGAAAATGCCCTTGACTTTATGATTACTGATTGATGCTCAAATTTCTGATTGCCGTGTGAATAGATACTTAATAGCTCTGTCACCTTGACAAGGGTTTTGGTATTCATCTGATGAGGAAAACAGAGCAGGGTGCTCTGTTTATCAATGACTGTCAAACATGTGAAGTTCTTTGGAATGTGAGGACCTCTATCAGGGACTTGGAGGCCTCTGGACGAGGCCAAGTAAACAACTTGCTGTGGTTAGTAATGGCAATTGGGGAAGAGGCAGGCTGGCAGGTGGCCCTGAGGCTCTATTCCTCCGTCAGACAGGTTTGCAACTTAAACATAATCTGGGTGGTGGAGGCAGCTCTGAGGGGACAGTTCCAAGAGCGAATAAGCAGAGCATGGCCCCTGATGGAGCACTAAAATATTCAGGAAGATCTTTAAAAAGGGAAATTACAAAACCACTGAGCACTAGTACTCATAACTGATCTACTTGCTGGAGTCTCGAACTGTCCCATTCCGGAGTTAGAGTGAGTAAATCCAGATGGTAAAATGGAAATGCTGATTTAATTCAGTGATGATTGTGTAAAGTAAGTAAAACAAAAAACAAAAAACCAACTAATAAAACACTACCACCAGCAGCTACAGCAGCAATTCCTGAATCGCTGGAATCAGAAATGTAAATTGTGCCTCATGCAAAGAAGAGGGTTCCTTTTCCTCTGTTGCATAGGCGTTGTTTTTGGTACATCAAGGATAATAATAGTCCTCTTGTACAAATGCCTGAAAAAGCACAGGTAGGGAGATTACATGAAGCTAAGAAGAGTATGAAGTTAACATGTAGAATGCATGTGTCTACATGTATACAAAGCAAATGTCTTACTGTATGTCTTCTAACAAGATGATGTGAGCTCAGTACTAACTCATCTTCAGTGTTTTATGCAATCAGAAAGCTCTGCCAGTGACCATCAGACCTATGCATCCTTATGCATGTAGTAAATGTTAGAGCACCTGGTAATATCATAGGCAGCTAAGTTAGAGTAAACAAATACATAGTCAGAGAGGGCCTTGACTCTAAAAGACATTAGCAGGAAAAAAAAAAAAAAGATATCAGAATCATGGCTGGAAGGGCTGGCCAAATAGCTCAGTAGATTAAAGCACCTGCAAGCACGCACAGGGGCCAGGGTTTGATTCCCGGGCCTGCTGTGCCAGTCTCACATCTGGAACATGCTGAGATGACAATTGAGACTGCATGCGCCTGTAATCTCAGCTCTTAGGAGGCTGTAAACAGGCGGATCACTACGAGTCAGATCTAGCAGTGAGACCCTGAACATCCTGCAGACCCTTTTCAAAAACAAACAAACAAACAAACAAACAAACAAAGAGAACCATGGCTGGAAATGTATCTGAAGGTCAGGTTCAAGATACAGATGCAATGGTCAGATCTACATACATCACTAAGTGATAAAAATAACTTGAGATTAAATTGTTATTAGTACCACGTGGACCAGACGTGGCCAACCACATGTGCTCCATGCAGAGCCCTCTCTGTTGGCACATGAGCCAAGGCTCCTCAGCATTACCGTGCAGCTGAGCATTGGATTTCAGATTTAAATGTAGTGTTGACATTTTGCCATAAATAAGAGGGTTTGAGGTTGCAGTTTGGGCTCTTGATCTCTAAAAGGTCTGCCATCACTGACCATTAAGTCCAGTTGCCTAGGTTAGTGAGTGACCAGAACATTTAGACCTATCCCTTCCCAAAAATGTGTTTGTTTTTATGTGAACTGCCCCGTTGTTTCAATTTTAGCTAAGCTTGTAATCCTATAGGTTGATTGTAGTTTAACTCACATTGTACCCATATTATGGGTTTGCTGTAGAAAATCAGCCCTGGCAAAGGGTCTTGGTGCCCAGCCCACTCAAGACCCCTCCTGGAAATCCAGGAGCTATTCTTTTCTCCTTATTTCCAAAGAAACTCTCTTAACTTCTTTTGGTTTGCAACTTCATACCTCGGTGTTATGGGACCACAAACTCATGCCATATAAGGTCAGAAGCTATATTTCTCCAATATCAATAAGCTACTTTAGGGCCAGCCAAACAGCTCAGCAGATTAAAGAGCAGGCTTAGGCAGATGCAGGGACCTGGAGTT
>NW_004524595.1:11345446-11346699 GCF_000260255.1 Octodon degus | reverse complement strand
CTGTAATCCCAGCACTTGGGAGGCTGTAAACAGGAGGAGCACTACGAGTCTGATCTATGCAATGAGACCCTGTAGACTCTGTACACCCTGTCCTAAATAAAAAAAAAGATTTACTTTATAAAACAATCTGGCATTTCCTGGTAACATGGAGCATCACCCCTGCCACATTCTTCAAGCCTCAGACCAGAGGCAGCAAGAAGATGCACTACGCAAATATATGTGATGCACATTCTCTTTGTAGGAATAAAAGTAGGAAGAACACATGTGAATAGGACATACCTGTTGTTGCTAAAGGGGACTGAGAAAAGGAGGGGCCAGGAGGGAAGAGAGGGAAAGGCAATGCAAAAAAGAACATGTGTTACATACATGTACCAACTCCACAGTGGAATGCAAATAATATACGCTACCAATATGTACTAATGAAAAGAGAAATGACATTCTGTGGGGGGTATAATCCTCATCCACAATCACTAGTTTTCATGTAGAAAAATAAATCTATCTTTGTTTTAGATGAACACATTCTATATTTCATCTGAGATGCTCTTCCTACCCAGAAAGCATAAAGATGCCTGTGCTGATGCTATGTATCTTACACTTTTATAATTTATATGGAAAATTTTCAATCTACAAAGCAACATTGTCTGAAAAAATGCAGGAATTCATTTTCTTCTTTCTATATAGATATATAATTTTCTTAGCAAAGTTGATTGAAAAATCTAGCCTTCTTCAATTAAAAGGCAATGCCAGTTCTTTAATAGACTCTTTCATATACATGTGTATTGTCTTTGGGGTCTTTGTTGAGAATCTGATTAGAAGTGGAATGAAAATATTGATCAATTTAGATAGAATATTCGTATGTTAGTATTCATATTAGTGAATATGTCATGTATCTCTATGATTAATTTTTTAAGTTGGGTTTTATGATTGTCTAGGCAAAGGAGTTATTAACCTTTTGTTGTTCTTTTTTATTTTTTTTAAAGACAGTATAAATTACAATTAAAACAAAATTTTTTTCTAAGTGCCTTGTTTTTCTTGCTATTTTCAAAGGGGAGTTTAAAACTTTGTATCTTACAAATTCAAATGCTAATTTATAGCATAGATTAACTTTATATGATTTATTGGGTACAGGAACATGATTAATCAGTATTCTCTATTACCAATAATTTAGCTATAGAGTCTTTTGGGTTTTCTATGTAGACAGGTATATGGGAAGCAATTCTCTTCTCTAATCCTTATAATTTTAATTTTTTTTT
>NW_004524595.1:11342468-11343929 GCF_000260255.1 Octodon degus | reverse complement strand
TTGGCCAATGTGCTCTCTGTGAAAGCCTGAGAGAATTATTTCTAATTTCATTGTTACCATTTTTCATTCTTTTAAAAAAATTAAAACAAAAAAGTTCTGAAAAAAGAGTTGAGGAGTAATCTTTTTGTGCTCTTTGAAAGTGTATAATGACACAAAAGTGTCTTTCTCACTCTTCTCTGTTCTTTAAATATTTGTTAAAACTTTTTTCCAAACTCAATAAGGCTTATGGATTTATTTGTGGGAAAATATTAGCTTACCTGATGCAATTTTGTTAATGTTTAAATTAACCTTAAATTCAGATTTTAATTTTTTTCTTAGGTAAGGTTTGTATTTTCCTTAGTTGTTTTTAATTTTGTTGGTACATAGATTTCATAATAGACTGGTACTTATTACAGCAATCTATTGTTTACTAGAATTAGTTGTGCATATGTTTTCTTTTCTTCTGTTTCATGGTCTGCTTTTCCATGAACTTATCAATTTGTTTTTTCAAAGAACTGCACTTCTCAACATGTCTCCTGAGAATATAATGCAGTAAGATGTTTTCCAGCTTCAGTTTAGTGCACTTTGTCTCTTCACTGAAGAAGTGTTAATTTCACATTGTTGATTTATTTGCAGCATCTCATTTTAGTATCTCTATTTGTTCTGTTTTTGCTACCAGTCTTTCTAGCCATGATTTCTTTTTCAGGTTAATTTGTTTTCCTCCTGATTGTCTTCTTTTTTCTCAGGCACTGATTTGGGATTCAAAACCACTTTGTGTTTCCAGTGGATCTCTGTGTTACTTACCTGTTGCTACTCTACAAATAAACACAACCTGACTGATCTACAGCAGCAGAAGTACATTACCTCACGATTCTGGAGGGCAGAGGTCTGGAATGAGTCTCGCTGGACGGCTGTCAAGTTAGCAGCAGCAGCGCTGTGTTTCCTTCTGGTGCAGCAGGCAGTCTGTGCTTTCTCGTCTTCCATACCTTCCAGAGGCAGGCTGCACGCCACGGGCATGAGGCCCAGGTCCATCTTGCAGACCGCGGTGCCTCATGCAGCCTTTCTCACGCTGTGTCCCTCTGACTTCGACTCTGTTGGTCCTTCACATGTAACGATGCTCTTGATTACACCATGCCCTGCTGTATAATCTACCTTTATTATGATGTGCTGCTTAGCAGCCTCAAACTTGTTTTCCACTTCAATTTACTTTTTCTTTGTCATGTGTCACTTTTACAGATCTTGAATTAGGACATGGTCATCTTGGAAGGCCATTTTTCTGCCCACAAGAACCACCCTAGAAACTCTAGCATAATGTTTGATTTAACAAATCTAATGTCAGTCTTTACACTCTTCCCAAGCAGTCAAGGTCTGGATAATGTGGAACTTTTGTTCATGCAGTTACGTTAAAGGTCTTAGTTTGATCTCAAATTTCTCTCACATTTGAATAAAGAGTAATTGTTAGTTGTCTCATAGAGAGAATGA
>NW_004524595.1:11331804-11342288 GCF_000260255.1 Octodon degus | reverse complement strand
CTTTCTTTCTTTCTTTCTTTCTTTCTTTCTTTCTTTCTTTCTTTCTTTCTTTCTTTCTTTCTTTCTTTCTTTCTTCTTTCTTTCTTTCTCTTTTCTGAGTTCCATTGATAAGGGTCTACTGTTAATGAGCTTTGCAATTTCCGTATGAAAATATTTTCATTTTAACCTAAGTTTTATATGATATCATTGCATATATTTTTCTTGAAAATTGCTTTCAAACAGGAATTCCAACATCCTTTTTGCTATTGAAAGGCTGGAAGTTGTTCTTTTGGGTTTTTTTTTTTTTTTTTTTTTTTTTTGGTTGGTTAGCAGGAGTTGAACTCAGGACCTTGCACTTGTAAGGCAAATGCTGTGCTGCTGAGTTATATCCCTAGCATTCCTGTAACTTTTGTTTAAAAGTAAAAGATACTTTTTCTGCTCATTTGAATGCTTCATCTACTTAGACATTCTATAACATTATTAAGAAATGTCCTGATTTCATGGATATTGATCTCTTATTCTATATAGTTTGGAATTTACTGATTTTCTAAAATTTAAGGATTGTTGTGTTTCATCTACTAAGAAAATTATTTGATAAGATTAAAGTTATTTCCTAGGGGCCACGGAGATAGCTCAGTGGTCTAAGTGCCTGTCAGGCAAGTGAAGGATCCAGGTTTGATTTCAGGTACCACATGGCATGCCAGGCCTGTGCCTAGCTGGCCACTGAAACTGGGCGTGGCAGCACTTGCTTGTAATCCCAGCACTAGGGAGACTGAGGCAGGAGGATCACTATGAGTCTCAGCTGGGTAGTGAGACCCTGTACCAAATAAATAGATAAAAATCTAAAAAATAAAGTTATTTTCTGTATGTCCAAGTATTTTCTGCTTGCTTTTTTGTTTTGCTTTCAGTTTTTGCTTCTAGTTCTCCACATCTTTACTCAATTGTATGCTTCTTCATTTTTTTTAAATGTAATTTTTCATTTTTTTTCTCTATTCTTTCATTGTCCAAGTGAGCTGAAAAATAGCTGGAGATTCTAATGTTTGTAGCCTTTGGAAAAATATCTTGTGTTTCTTCCTCAATTTTAATTGTATATAAATTGTCACTATTCTTATTTGGTGATTTCTTAATTAATGTATGTTGCTTAAAAATTTACTTTCCACAAAGTAATGTCTGCCTCTAAAAGTTACATAGAGTCCCAATTGAGAATGAACTATATAGGCAACAATTTCTAGTCATAACCCAGTGTGTATTTTAGCCATATAGTCATATAATTTAGGGTTATAGTTTAGGAGCTTTGTGAATAACCTTTCCTGTTTTGTTATTGTTTTGTTTTAGACATTTGTAGCAAGAATCTATATAACAAGGCTTTTGCAAGTAGAAATTTTTGTTGTTCTTATTTTACTCAGAAAGTGTTGAGGGCCGGGGAGATAGTGCAGTAGAATAAATGCTTGCCTGACAAGCACAAGGGCCTGAGTTCAATCCCAAGCTCTGGAAAAAAAAAAAAAAAAGAAAGGAAGTGGTGCCCTTTGTGGTCCCGGGTTTATTATGGGTTGCCCCATCCATGGTCCTTCCAGATCCTGGGGTTCCTAGGTACCCCTACTTTCTCTTCATTTGAAATGGTCCATTAGAAGTTTGATTCTGTCCTAAGTATATCCCCAAGAAATGAAAATAAGGAACTGAAAATATGTTTATACAACAATGTGCACGGCGACATTGTTTATAAGACCTGAAAGGTGGAAGCAACCCAAGCATCCATTGATAGGCAAATAAATAAAATGTGGTTCACACACAAAATGGAGTGCAATTTAGCCTTTGAAAAGGAATGTTCTGCAACTTCTGACAATTGTGGGTTCTTCTGATAACCCACTACTATTACGGACTGTTGGACTATATTGGGTTATTTTGCTGGATTCAAGTATCTGCAATCTTTAGACGGGCTTCAAGTATGAAAAGGTCCTTTAAAGATTTCTCCAAATACAGCTTCTCTAACTGCAATAGAACACCCATCTCAGACAAAACAAACCAAAAAGGGGCCTCTGCTGGGAGCCACAAAGCTAAGAGATAGATCAAATATGTGTAGGTGGGACTTGGCCCAGTGCTAAAGCAAACAAGCTACCTCACTCCTGAGATGAACATCCTGTGTGGTTAAGGTTAGCTATCAGTTGCTAGGCAACCTAGTGTCATGTGTTACTAACTTCACAAAAGTGTAAATAAAGGACCATTTTGTTGTGCAAAATAAAAGAGAAAAAATATATGTACACACAAGAGAGTTAGAATAGATATACAGCTACTTTCTCTTAGTTCATTGAGAATAAAAGTTTGTACTAACATTGTTTAGACAAGATATCATGTCTGCATCTTGTCCTTTGAATAACTACTATGAGGACAACAATACGCAGCATATCAATTATTGTAACCATTCTACTAACCTGTTTTGAAACTGTTTCATTGCTATTTTAACTTTTGTTCTCATTAAAATGAATAAAACAATTAAAAAATGAATGTTCTGAATGAAACAATTACAACCAAAAACAAAACCCCTTAACTAAAAAGGAGTGTTGCTTATGCCTGCTACAACATAAATGTATGTTGAAAATGTTATGCTAAATAAAATGATCCAGTCATCAAAGGACAGTTATAAGATTCCATTTATATGAAACATTCCCAATAAAGTAATTCTCAAAGCCAAATTATATTAGAGGTTACCAGGGGCCAAGAAACAAGGAAATGGATAGTAATTGCTTAATAAGTATTAAATTCATGTTTGGAATAATAGAAAATTTCAGAACTAATATTCATAGTTGCGATGCAATTAATACCACAAATTGTACAATTTCAATGCCTACAATGACACGTCTTGTGTTATATGTATTTTAATCACAATTTAAATAAATTAAAATAAAGCTGCATCTCAGCCCCCACATAATAGCAGGTGCTCTCAGAGCATTCTGCGGCTCCGCCACGCGCTCATCCTATGCGGCTCCCAAAATTTCTAGCTTCAGGATTTTGCTTTTTGTTGACCTCTGCCTTAACTTTAAAAGCAGTTGCCACGTGCCTGTTTCTTCCATTACCAAAGTGTTCAGATGAGAGATTTTTAGAAATAGTATTTCTCGGGGGAGCCGTGCAAAGCAGAAAGCACAGGCGCGGGGTGGGAAGCCGGGGATGCAGGGAGCCATCGCTTGTGGGAGGAGCCCCCATTGGAGCGCCTCTGCACGGGGTTTCCCAGCCCGATCGGTCGGCTTCGCTCCTCTGCCCCACTCTGCCAACACTTGTGCCTAGTTAAAGGATTCAGGACCGTGAGCGCCGCACTCGAGGCCCTCTCATCTCCAGCTGCCTGCTGATTATGCCGGCCATTCAGGGAGAGCTTCCAAATCTGTTCTTTTGTTCCACTCTCGTGCTCAGTAATTATATTTGCTTGTACAAAAGGCTGAGTGAAGGCTAAGTCAGAGATTTGTGTGGTGCAAGATGTCTCAGACTGTTTCTTACCCTTAAACGGAAGATGAGGATTAATTCTTTTATTTCTCCAGTAAAGCAGTGTGGATCCATTGGCATGCTGCTAGCAAAAGTTCCTTGATCAAATACATTTTTCACAATGTGCAGACTGCCAACTGTTGTTACAGAACTCTGAAAAGCACATTTTCTCGACTTTAGTGTCAGTTTGTGTTGACTTTGAATTTAGAGGGGAAAAAAGCCATTAACCTCTAGAAATTATCGAAAAATGGGGTAGCACCATAGTATGGTAAAGTAATGGATAAACAATTATATGCAAATGAATGCAGATACCAGAGGTCTCGGAGTGCAGACTCTAGCTCCTCCAGTGATTCGCTTGCTATAATCTCGTTAATAGCGGAGCACATGTTGAGTCCTAACTGGCCTCTTGACACGTTAGTTGGGACGTAGGAGAATTACCAAGTTAGCCCAAACTGTGTCTTTTTCAACTGTGCTCCTAGGAATAGCCTCTTGTATAAGAACTCAAGGTGTTTTAAACAGACTGATTACATGCATTGATTGATGATTGGATTCAGAATAATTTTCTTTCCTTGGAGGAGAAAAAGTGACGTTATTGACCCTGTCCATTCAATCAAAATGATAATGCAACATAAAGCAGCCCTGCTTGCAGAAGCAGCAAGCCAGAGGAGAATCTAAATTATGCAGGGTCTGTCTCCAAATTGTGTTTGTGAATACTATTGATTGACATTACCTATTGCCCCTCCTCAACACGCATGCATCCACATGAGCTCATCTTGTTATAGATAAACAAGGCGTTGGGATTGCAGAAATGGTTTCACTCCATATTTCATTGGGAAGATAATTACTACTATTCTTTATTTGTGGTTAATGTGCCATTATGTGTATAAAGAGAAAAATGATTAAATGTAATGTATTACATGAAGCACTCAGAGCCTATGCTTGGTAAAGAAAGTTGATTACTCAAAATATCTGTCAAGAGAGTTTTGTGTTCTCTAGGTCACTTAAAATGTTCTCTCATTAGGGAGTGCGTCATATTGCTCTATTTCTTTCCCATTTCATTCCCTGCTCTAGAATTGCCTTCTGAGCCTTTTCCTTCCATGGATAATCCATCCCCTAGTGATCTCTTTCTGAATACATCTTCTCAAGAATGCAAAGATCTAGCCAGTTAGTGGTATCCACCATAGCCTGCTTGAATGTGTGTATGTGTTTAGGTAGTATGTATGTATGTATGTATGTATGTGTGTATATATGTATGCCTATGATCTGTATGTATTTATATGATGCTTTGGATTGAGTCCAGGGCCTTTACATTGTGCAACAGTCCCAGGCTTTGTTTCCTAAATTGTTAATTTACCCTGGCTGGGCTTCAACTTGGGATCCTCCTGCTTCAACAAAGACAGTCTTCGGCTAGCATGTGCCCCTAACAATCTTATAAAATATGTTCATGTAATTTAAGAGGAGAGTGAGGAGACTTGTTATAGGACTGAATGTAGATGAGGTGAAGGCAGATTCAGGAAATGTGTGAAGACAGGGTGGAAGTGAAAACAAAATAGATAGTGGAAAAGTTTCCTAGCAATACAGAGTTGGCCCTTCTTCCAGGAAAATGTGGCCTCCTCCATGAAATTCTCTTCTTCTATGCCAATGGTCCAATGCTGTTATGAAAATTTTATTTTACCTGGCCTCTCACTGTTGGCCCCAGCTGACTGATCCAGGAAAGTGACTTCACCCACCTACTTCATTCTGTCTCTTCAGCTACTGAATCAAGGTTAGAGATTATTAGTATCAGTCTTTTCCTTATGGATCTGTGGTTTTATAAACATTGAAGCCACTGATAGATTTGGCGGTACAGAAGAAGTTCCTATGTGGGAAGTTCATGCTGTTTTAAGATTAACTCCATGATAGGAAGGCAGCATGCAATGTGTTAATTATTGGAACTGTCCTACCAGTTTGATTTGAAACTGTTTCATTGCTATTTATTTCTCAATAAAATTATGGGAAAAAATATTAACTCCATGAAAGAAACCAACATACAGAGAAAATGAGAGGTAGAAAAAGGGCCGGAGGGAGATCTGAGAGCACATAGCCATCTGGTCATTTCTGAGGCCCAGGAGCACCACAGCCAGCCTTGCAGCTACTCCACTGTTTCTGAAAGTGGATTAATTTATGTTTTCCTAGAAATCATCTCTCTAAAATTACCTCTAATATTTCATCATATTCCAAGGTCTAGATAATTCTCTCTGATTCAAAGAATTCTCTTTGCCGGGATTTAGAAAAATTAGGACGCAAAAGCAGAAGTGACTATTTTCTGGGTAAATATCCTCAGATTGCATTTTCACACCCAGAATTACATGTCAGTGTCTACAGCCCCCATACATGCGTGGGCTTCTTCAAGGCTGGTTTTATCTTTGACTCTGCTTTGTTGGATCCTGGAATAGTTTGGGGAATAGCCTAAGCTTCCAAAACTAGTTGTTCACTTGGGTTTAAGTGAGTACTGGTACTGATGTCTCTCCTCAGGATTTTGTGCTGCATCTCAACTGAATTGCAAGGTATTTTTCTTTTTCCCCTTTTAAGTTCTTTTGCTTCTGTGTCCATTGAAGTTGCGGCCCATGGCTCTGCTTCTCATCACGGGAGCTCTAACTCTGGATCTTCAGCATCCCCAGGCAGCTTTTTGTCTTTGGGAGGAGAAGCTTTATGACACTTTGTTTTGTCTCTCTTCAGAGGGGATAAAAAAAGCAAGCCTCAAAAATTTGGAAAGCAACAGCGCGACTCCACAGGTAAGAAATAATGTCAATCACGACTGATTCCATTTACCTCGTTGGACACTTTGGATGGTTTATCTCAGCAGGTTTCTATTCAAAGAACATCTGTTACCTTTTCCAAATCCATGTAATGAAGCCAGCATTCAGTTGCAACTTCATGAAAAAGCCCCACAATTATTAAAAACCCCAAGTCTGTACCTTCTCCACTCTCCTCTTAGCTTAGAATTATAGCTGGGAGGAAAGGATTCTTAAGTGCTTATTATGTAGCTCACATGTGTTTTGTCAATTTATTACTTCTCTTACTTAAAGGAGACCTGGTATTCATGGTTGCCAGGTATTTTGTGCAAGATCTCTAAGTGACACTTAGAACAGCAGGACTTAAGAGGCTAACCTTTGCCATGTTTCAATCGATGGAATTCCCACAGTTCCCGCCGTTCATCAGGTTCTCAGTGAACGGTGCCAAGTGAGTTAACTGCACTTCAAAGTCTAGCTGTCTTTCATTTTCTTTCTGGAAGAAGTAAAATGTCATTTAAATATTTGGGAACATCTAAAAAAAAACTCATCTTTTGGATGGCTTTAGTTAATTTTGATTGAGTTTCATTTGCTAGTATTACTTTGTTTTTCCAACACTGGACTGGACTTCCAGCATGACCCAGAGTCTTATATAACTTTAAATCTTCGTGCCAGAACATACACCTTTGTATCACATCTGGGTACCTCAATCTGAGAGCTATTGGCAGACAGAATTGCTTCTTATTTATTTTCGTAAGTATACAAATGAATGACATTTATGGAATGTATAAATTTGTGCAGCTGTCATCGTAATCCAGTTATAGAATTTTATCTCTCAAAAAAACTTTCCTTGAGCTCATTTGCAGTTAGTCGCTGTGGCAAACCCATCCACTCTGCCCCAGAGGCATCCACCACACTGCTTTCCACCTTTCTATACATTTGTTTTCTTCTGGACATTTTAAATAAAATCATCCAGTATGTGGTCTTGGGTCTGGCAATTTCACTTGTGTACTGTTTTTGAGGTTGATAAACATTGTAGTATAAACCAATATTTCATTTTTTGCTGAATAGTTTAATTCATGGATGTACACCACATTTTATTATATAACCCATTCACCACTGGATAATATTTGGATTGTTTAGTCTGTAGCTATTATAAAATGCTTTCCCAAGCATTTATGCATAGATCATTCTGCAGGTACATTTTCATTTCTCTAAGATGAGGATTGCTGGGTCTTATGGTCAGTTTACATTTCTCTCTTTATTTTTATTTATTTATTTTTTTTTTTTTTAGAAAAAACTGTCAACCAGCTTTCCAAAGTGGCTGCACCACTTTACATTTCTACAGCAGTGTACTGAAGGCTCTAGTTTCTCTACAATTCTGCCAAAATTTAGAATGCCCAGAACTTTTTTGTTTGAATCTTTCTCATGGGCTTTTAATAGTATCTCATGGTGGGTTTCTTTTAATTTTCTTAATGATTTACACAGCAGTTCTCATGTCCTGATTAGCTGCTTGAAAGCTTTCTTTGATGAAGCTGTGCAGGCGCACTCCTTGATGCACACAGACTTCGGCCAGTTGTCTCTATAAGTCATTCGTCTCCCTATCTTTATATTTATTTATTTATTTATTTATTGATTGATTGATTGATTTATGTGGCAGAACTGGGGATTGAACTCAGGCCCTTGGGCTTGCCAGGCAACTGCTTGTTCTACTGAGCTGTCTCCCCGGCCCCTCCCTATCTTTAAATTGGCATGTGCGTGATCTATCATACTATGCTGCTATTGAAGTATGTCTCATACACTGTTAGATAATGTGTAGAAAGGGTGAAAATCTTTCATCGTAAGTGTTGTTTGAACATTTATCCCTAGCCTGTTTGCCTTTTCACTTTCTTTTTTATTATTAGGTTTGTCTTATCTTTTTTTTATTATTATTTTTTTTTATATTTATGAAGAGGTCTCCGGGGTCTCCAGAGTCTCACTGCATAGATTGGATTTATAGTGATTCTCCTGTTTTCAGCCTCCCAAGTGCTGGGATTACAGGCACGCTCCACCACGCCCAGTCTCAATTCCTATCTCAGAGGCCATGGGGGCAGGGCCAGCACAGCAGAACCAGGGAGGAACTCTGGGCCCCTGTATCTGCCTAAGCAGGTGCTGAGTGATTTGGCTGGCCCACCTTGGCTCATCTCTTCACTTTCATTTTTTATCATGAAGTTTATTGGTACAACTTAGATATACACAAGGATCATGTTCATCATGGGGAGTTTGTACGTCGTAGGTCTTGATTCTTGTTTTCCCCAATCCCCTCTACTCCCTTCAATCCCCAATTCCTTCCCTATTTATAAATCTTTGTTCCCATTTTTTCCATCTATTATCATTTTTTGCCTTTGCCCTTCTTTCTTTACCCCTCCCTCACTGTTCTTTCCTTTTGAACAATTTCTTCCTTCTTTACATCTATTGTACATTTTAGACTTTATTTACTGTTCCAGTTTCTCACACCAGGGAGACAAATGTGATATTTACATGTGTGTCTGATTTAATCTACTTAGGAGTATGTCCTGAAGGTGCATCCATTTACCTAGAAATGTCTTAAGTTTATCCTTCTTTATGGCTGAGTAGTGCTCCAGTGTGTGCAAAAAAGAAACAAAACACATACCTTTTCTATCCATTTCTCAGTTGATGGGCGTTTGTGTTGTTGCCAAGATTTAGGTATTGCAAGCTGCGCTGCTATAAACATCTGTATGCATATATCACTGTAGTGTGGTGCTTTTAACTGTTCTGGAAAGATACTCAGTAAGATAATAGCTGGGTCAAAGGGCCCTCTAGTCCTAGTTTTTTTTGCAGAATCTCCATACTGATTTCCACAGCGGCTGTGCCAGTCTACGCTTCCATCTACAACAGAGAAGGGTTTCTTTGGTCCACAGCCCTGTCAGAATTTGGCCCTGGTTGACTTCTTCATGCCAGTCACTTTTTTAATGGTTTCTTTTGGAAGTGCAAATATTTCTTGTGCTACTTTCACCTTATCTCTTTATGACTTAAGCTTTCCGTGTTGTATCTAAGAACACTTTTCCTACTTCAATGATTTGAAATTTGATCTGAGAAGTTGTATGGTTTTGACTTTTAGGTAAGTGTTTCACTTCATGTTAATTTTTATGTGTGATGATTGGTAAGCTTCAGAATTCATCCTTTTTTGTATGTAGCTGCTTAATAATAGAATGCTGCTAGTATTCATCGGCAAGGCAATTGCGCTGACTTTGTAAGGAACAGCTACCCATCAATGGGAAGGATTTCTATCTGAGCTGTACGTAAGCTTCAGCGAGCTATGTGCTTATCCTCACGCTGATGCCATGCTGTTTGCTATGCTATCATGTACCTTTAGTGCAAGTTTTGATCTCTGATAGCGTGTGGATGTCAGATTTGTTTTTCACAGTTGTTTTTGTGATAGGGCAAGCCAAAGAGCTCAGCAGGTTAAAGTGCCTGTAAAGCACCTACAGGCAGGTGCAGGGTCCCAGGGTTTGATACCCGCGCTGCGGTGCCAGCCCCTCCCCCGGAATGCGCTGAGACAGCAGTCGAGACTGGGCGTGGTGGCGCGCACCTGTAATGCCAGCTCTTGGGAGGCTATAAACAGGCGGATCACTACCAGTCCGTTCTACGTAGTGAGACCCTGAACACCCTGTAGACCCTTCCCCCCAAAAAAGTTGTTTTTGTGATAATAGGACTTTATATTTTCATAAAATATGCTGTTTTTAATAAATTCTGGCAGAGTTTTGACAAGTACTGGATCATATTTATGGATAAATTTTAGGAACATTGCCTCAGCATTATTAAGTGATCTGGTCTAGAAATTTGGACTGCACTGATTTATTTAAGTTTAATTTAGCTCACCAGCAAGTTATGGTGTTCTGTGTACAAATCTTATACATCTTTGGTTAAAATTATTCTTAAATCTATTATTGTTTTTTGTAGTATTTTTTATCTCTAGCTTTTTATTTACTCTAATTTTTTGGAAAATATTTATTACTTCTGCACTAGAAAACAAACTAAAATTTATATTAAAAATCTCAAAAGCTTACCGTGCTTCTAGAGAAGCGACGAGCTAGCTGTGGGAGGCGACCAGGCCATGCTCCTGGTCCAACGGAGCTGCTCTCCAAGCGCCCCTGTGTTCTAGAGGCGAAGTTCTGTATCAGCATTGTCAACGGTGTCTCTGGTTACTGCGACTACACCAGTCCCAAGGTGATCAAAGCGGAAGTAGAGAAGCCAAACCAC
>NW_004524595.1:11330622-11331674 GCF_000260255.1 Octodon degus | reverse complement strand
TATTTATTTTTTTATTAGTAAATATTTACAGTATGTATCAATAGCATTCCTTGGGGCGAATCGTTACACCTGCATAACGTATCTCAACTTTTACGTTTTCTTAGTGCTTGTTGATCATGTATGCAGTTTACAGTCATCTTGGCGATTGCTACAGGTACATAGTACAGCTTGCTTCTCTACCTTTTCTCCCCGCACCTCCCTTCTCCCTCACTGTTTTCCCTGTCCTCTTTTTTATACTTGTTGATATTATTTGTCTTTGCATATGTTTTGGGATGCAATGAACAATAATTGGGGTTATTAGGTTCCTTACAGGGCCTATCTTTATTTGCCTTATTTCTGCTTTCCTTCTTCCTCACCTCTCCTCCTAGTTTCCTTGAACTCTATTGCAAGAGATCCATCCCCTTGTCCCTTTTTCTTTATCTTATATCATATCATTCTCTTCGTTTGGACTATACCTCACTCAGATGAGAGATATCACACATTTAAATGCATATGTCTAATTTATTTTATTCAGTATTATGTTTTCCAAGTGCATCCATTTTATTACAAATGTCTCAAATTTGTCATTCTTTACAGCTATGTAGTATTCCGTTATGTATAGCCAACACATTTTCTTTATTCACTCGTCTATTGATGAGTACAGGCTGCTTCAATGTTTTATCTGTTACTAATTATGCTGCTCTGAACATTGTTGCACCTGTATCGAGGTAATATGATGACTTACGCTCTGCGGAAGATGCCTAGCAGGGGGAGAGCTGGGTCAGATGGAATTTCTAATGGCAGTTCTTTGAGAAGTCACCATACTGACTTCCATAATGGTTGTACCAGTTTATATTTCCACCAACAATGCAGGAAACATAAAGGAAGAGTCAAGAAGGCTGTAGA
This sequence comes from Octodon degus, assembly GCF_000260255.1. Taxonomy (NCBI): domain Eukaryota; kingdom Metazoa; phylum Chordata; class Mammalia; order Rodentia; family Octodontidae; genus Octodon; species Octodon degus. The sequence goes on along the minus strand of NW_004524595.1, from coordinate 11,330,789 downwards.
CTGTAAAGATAGAGTGGAGATCTCCATTGTCCAGGAGGAACAGGAGAACGGAAAAGATCTTCTGAGGGCATCACAGGAGGTAGTAGTGCTCCACCTTTGCAGCCTCAGAATTGCGAAGGTCAGGGACTTTGCCTTGGGGAAAAAGCCGCCGAGCTCCATGTTCCAAA
>NW_004524595.1:11326945-11329427 GCF_000260255.1 Octodon degus | reverse complement strand
TCAAAAAGTTTTAAAAGCACAATAAGAAGTTAAAAAAGAAAACATAAAGCAATCAAAGAATAATAGAAGAAAATATTCCATTGCTTTGGACACATAACTCCAAGCTCCAGACAGTGTACATCTTTGTTTCTGAGCCATTAAAAAAATATTTTTTAAAGAGAGTGTAAAATAGTATTAAAGCAGAAAAATTGCAAGTGCTACAGAATTTCTCTTAGCAAAAGTAATATGAATAACACAGTACTTGCTGTAATGAATAGTGCTGCCTTCCAAGCAGTTATTCATATTACCAGACATATGGATGTAAAAATTGGAAGAAGAAAGAGAAAAGAAGGAAATGTATAAGAAATTAAGAAGAGAAAAGGTACAATTGAAAAAAAGAAATGAAACAAATTGAGTATTATCTGCTCCTTTCCATAGACCAGCAGAAATGCATAGTACAGTTGTCCAAACCATCCTGCTTGCATCTATACATAAATCCCTTCCCCCCACTCCCTCTCCTGTCCTTCTCCTCAAATCAGCAACTCTTTCCTTTTGAATAAGTTCATTCCCTTATTCCAGTATCTATTGTACCCTTCAGATTCCATTTTTCTCTTTCAGGTCTGAGGTGGCAACCTGCACCGAGAACTGAGGTGGACACAGAGGTGAGCTAATAGCCAGCACATGGAGCCAGTGTGAGCTTATAGTCCTGGGTAGCTCAGGCTAAAGCTGGCTTCGCCTTTGCGAAAGACCTAACTCACTATTTCCTCTTATCTGTCATTTATTTTGCTATTTATATTTAGGCATTCTCATATGAGAAAACATACAATATTTGTATATTTTATTTATTTCACTTAATTTTTGGTTTCAATTTGCATCCATTTTCCTACAAATGACTCAACTCTCTACTTCTTGATGGCAGAGTAGTACACCATAGTGCTTTAATACTACAATTTCTTTATCCATTCATCCATTGGACATAGCAGCCACTTCTAAGATTTAGCTGTTATGAACTGTGTTGTTATGAACTTGACTATGTATGTATCACTGTAACATGATGTATTTAATTGTTTTGAGAAGACATGTAGAAGGGTATGGATGGGTTGAATGAAATTTGTGTTTTTAAGTTTTTAAGGAAATCTCTGTACTGATTTCCATAGTGGTTGTACTAGCATATATTCCCACTAACAATGTAGAATTCTTCCCTTTTCCTTGTAGTCTCACTACTATTTGTTATTATCTGATTTCTTGATGATAGCCATTCATTCTGGAGTAAGATGGAATCTCAGCATTGTTTTAATTTGCAATTCTTTACGGGCCATATAGATTGAACATTTTAATGTATGTATTAGCAATCTGCACTTCTGGGAAGAGTCTATTCATTTCAGCTGCCCATTTTTTTTACCTGGTGTTTACACTTAATGGGGTCTTTTTTTTTTAGTTTTTTAATAATTCTAGATATTAGTCCTCTGCTGGAGGGGAGGGAAAATATTTTCCCATTTTGTAGGTTCTTTCTTTATGTTTTTTTTTTTTGCTGTGCAGATAGATTTAAATTTGATATGATCCTACTTATTGATTATTGATGTTACGTCTTATGCAATTGTAGAACTCTTCAGAAAGTCCTTGCCTCTGCCTATGTGTTACAAAAGTTTTACCTGTTGTATTTTCTAGTAGATTATTTCTGTTTTAACATTTATACCTTTGATCTACTTTGATTGTAGTTTGTTACATGGTAAGAGATATGAGTATAGGGTCAATTTTCTGCATATACATGGCTAGTTTTCTCAGTACCAGTTATGAAACAACTCTCGTTCCTCCAGTGTGTGCTTTTGGCACTTTGGCAAGGATGAAATAGCTGAATGTGCCTGGTGTTCTTTTGGCTTTCTCTGTCTGTCCGGTTGATACATGAGTCTGGTTTTATGTCAGTGTCATATTGATTTTATCACCATGGCTCTGTAATATAACTTGAAATCTAGGACTGTGATGTATTTTGCTTTTTTCTTGTTATCCAGGATTGCTTTTGCTCTTCTGGTTCTCTTCTGGTTCCATATGAATTTTAGGATAGTTTTATCAAGTTCTATGAAAAGTCTGTTATATTTTAATTGGGATTGTGTTTAATCTGTGTATTATATTTGGAAGTATGGCCATTTTGACTATGTCTGTCTATCCAGGAAGAGAGATTATATTTTCCTTTTCTTTTTTTTTTTTTTTTTACATTCCAAGAAAATCTGTTTTATTTTTATAGTTAGGCACTATTTCTTCCAAAACTTTAGAAAGTCTTAGAAGTTACTTTACTTTGTGTTTTAAAAGACATGTCTTAACACTTGGCAAAAACTTTGCTTACACTTCCTAGAGCTTTCCCCATCTAAGTTATGAATTTTCTTCATGCAAAATCTAAGTTATATAACACTAATGCTTTAATAAATTATTTCTAACTTCACTGACATAGACATAGCTGCAGAATAATTTATTTTGGCTTGCATGTGTGAGTATTTCTAACAGAAAT
>NW_004524595.1:11299145-11326845 GCF_000260255.1 Octodon degus | reverse complement strand
GTGTAAAATATATTTCAAAACTTATATTTTCAGGACAAGATAGATGTGAGTATTTAATCCATCTTATTCCTGAATTTTACATTCAAGTAATGCTAAACAGACCCAAAATAAATTATATTTTCCTTTTCTGGTGTGCTATTTGATCTCCCTTTTCAGAGTAATGCATTCTTCTAGTAGGGATCTTTCACTTCCTTAGGTGAATTCCTAATTATTGAGTTATTCTTGATGCTACTGTATATGGTATTTCTTTCTTAACTTCTTTCTCAGTGAATTTATTATTGAGGCAGAAGATGTTATTCATTTTAATGTTTTGAATTTGTGCCCTGCTACATTGCTGAATTTAGTTTTTTTGGGGAGATTTTATATAGAGTATCATGTCCCGTACAAATAATAATAATTTGATTTCTTCCTTTTCTATACATATCTCTTTTATTTCTTTCTTTTCCTTGATTTTTCTGAGTAATGTTTTTAGTACTATGTTGAGCAGGAGTGTTGATGATGGATATCCTTGTCTTAGTCCTGAATTTCAAGGCTAAGTTTTCAGTTTTTCTCCATTTAACATGATGTTGGCAGTACATTTGTCCTAAATAGCCTTTATCAGATTGGGATAAGTTTCTTCTACACCTATTTTCTTCAGGTTATTTATCATGAAAAGATGTTGGGTTTTTTCAAATGCTTTTCCTGTGTCTGTTGAGGCAATCACGGGCTTTTTTGTCTGTATGTAGTACATTATACTTATTATTTTGCCTATGTTGAACCATTCTTGCTTCTCTTTAGTGAAGCTTAGTCATGACATATGATCCTCTTGATGATTTGTTGCATTTTGTTTGCCTGCAGCATGATGAAAATTTTTGAATGTAAGCTTATGAAAAAGATTGGCTTTTTTTCCCTTTTTTTGGGGGAGTGGATCTTTCATCTGGGTAGTATTAGCTTCCAGAAAGTAATTGTTTTAAGAGTAATTTTTTCTTGTCAGTTTCATTACAGAGTTTGAAGAGTATTGGCATTAGATTTTTTCTGAAGTTCTTGTAGAACTCAGCAGTGAATTCATTGGACCCTGAGCTGTTCTTAGGTGGTAGTTGTATTTTTTTTTATTATTGATGCAATTTCACTGCCTGTTTTTGGATTATTCAGTTTTCAAAATTTATCATGACTGTGTTTGGTTAATTCATATGTATCTAGGAATCTATCCTTTTACCAATTTATTGGAGTACAGATTCTCAAAGTAGTTATTTATAATCTTATGGATGTTGACAATGTCCATTGTCTTTTCATTTATAATTGCATTGAATTGTATGTATTCTTTTCTTTTTTGATTAGATCAGTCAAGTGTTTGTCTATGTTTATTTTTTTTTTAAAGAATCAGGTCTTTCATTCATAGATTTTACTTATTTATTTGTACAGTTCATTCATTTCTACTTTGAGTATTATAATTTTCTTCATTGGACTAGCTTTGAATTTGAATTTTTCTTGCTTTTTACAGATCTTGGAGAGGACCACTAGGTTATTTATTTGGGTGAGCTATCTTTTCCTGAGGTGGGTATTAATGCATATAAACTTTCCTCTTAGGACTGCCTTCAGCATATCCCCTAAGTGTTGGTATGCTTTACCTGCATATTATTTGATTGTTGGGACTAATTACTCAAATTCTTCTATAACCCATGGATTATTCTGGAGAGTATTATTTAATTTTCTGGATTTGTGTAATTTTGGTGGTTTCTCTTGCCATCTATTTTACTGTGCTCTGATGATGTGAATGGAATAATTTCAATTCTTTTGCATTTGCTTAAGCTTGCTTTATTGGCCCTTGTGTGATGTATTTTGGATATTGCTCCATGTGCTGCTAAGAAGTATGCCCTGTTGTTGGGTAGAATGCTCTGCAGCAATGTATTAAGCCTATTAAGTTTATTTGTTCAAATGTTTGGTTAAACTCTGCTATCTTTATCAGTTTATCTGTGTTTGTGAAAGGGGAATGTTAAGGTCCCCACTATAATTGCATTTGATAATTGAGTAATCTTTTACGTTCAGTAACTTTATTTTAGCAAGCTGGGTGTGCCAGCGTACAGTACATATATGTTTATAATTGTTATCTCTTTCCATTAAATTTTTCTACTAACCAATATAGAATGATTGTCTTTACCTCTTTTGATCTACTTCACCTTGAAGTTTGATTTTTCTGAAAATAATACAGCTATGCCCATTTGCCTTTGGGTTGCATGGAATATTGCTTTCCATTCATTGATTTTTTTTTTGTTTTTGGATTAAATGTACTTATTACATACAGTGTATTCTTAGATTTTGTACTTTGATCCATTCTGTGAGTCTGTGTCTTTTGATTGGAGAAACGTGACCATCCACCTTGACAGTTTTTATTGAAAAGTATTGGCTTATTCTCGTCCCTGAATTATTTTTCTCTTGCCAATTCCATTTTCTTTTCTTTTCTACTTACTTGTTCACCCTACATGGTGCATTTATTCTATTAAATCTTATAGTATTGTTAACTTCATTGTCTCTTCCTAGGGTATCCTTGAAAATGTTGGGATTACTGCTTTGTTGGCCATAAATTTCTTGAAGTACTCTGTATCACGGAAATATCTTATATTTTCATCAAATTTGAAAGAGTTCTGCAGAATATATCCTTCTCCATTACAAGTTTTTTTTTTAATAACTTGAAACACTTAAGTTTAATATTTGTGTTGAGAAATCTGTTGTGATTCTAATTGGCTTATGTTTATAAATGATTGCTGCTTTTCTGTAACAGTTTTTAATATTCAGTTCTTGGCTTGGATTTCTAGGATTTTGATTATGATGTGTTATGGGGAAGTTTTTTCCTGATGTGGCTACTTGGGTTCTATATGCCTCGTTTATTTTTATATTAAAATTTTCCTCATTTTTAGAAAGTTTTTGAAAGTAGATCTCTATGTCATTTGTGCTAGCTTCTTATTTTTTATTAATTCTAATGAATCTTAGGTTAGTCCTTTTTGCACTATCTAGCAGCTGTTGAATCCCTTTTTCTTATAATCTTGTTGGTTTTGTTTTTGTATCTTTCAGTAATTGATCTCTGGCAATGGCCTTACTTTCTATTATATTCTATCCTTATTTTGGTGGTTTCTGCTCTCTATAATTTGAATAGATTTTAGTTTGATACCATTTCATGGACTCCAACACTTTGCTAATTTGATCATTCATGTTTTATATCATTTTGGTTAGTTCAGTTAGCTTTTCATTAGTGCTCTCTGTAAACTTGCTAATTCTTTTTATTAAGTTCATTATCTATTTAGCTATCTGTTTAGTTTGAGCTTGCTAAACACCTTACTGATCTGATTTTTAAAACCTTTTCTCATATCCCTTCAAATAATTCATCTATATGGCGTTTGATTTTCTTTTCCTCAATGCCTTATGAATCAGCTTTAGGGGTGTTGGGAGATAGTGGAGGGATTTTGCTGCCTTTATCTTCTCATGTTTCTGCTTTTATTATTTTAATCTTTGTACTGAGTCCACAAGGTTCATTTTTCTGGGTGCATAATCAGTTCTGAAACTGTACTGAGTGCACTTTGTATAGAGTGTACACAGACTGATGTAGGGGAGGGCTTGCTAATATGGAGACCTCTTTGGTTGATGCCTGCTTTTCAGTGATGCACTCTAAGAATGGCTTTGCTTCTGTCTCAGGGTCCCTTCCATTTATTTGGGAGATAAATCTGTAATGTACCTGGCCACTGCCCAGTTCTCAGAAAGGGCCATAGTATTGCTAAAGAAAAAAAGGCAATCCAGATATTGGCATACACAAAAAGCAAATGAATAGCAACAGCTACACCACATTGACCAAAGCAATAAAATCAGCCACAGTACTGTAAGAACATCAAAGACAAACTGGACATAGATATACCTTAAGAACCAGTAATTTACCATCATTAATCATGGAAATCAAAAGTATAATTATAGTATAAGCACTAAAATAAACTAAATATTTATGTACAGTAAATATTTCCTCAATGCAGCAATTGTACCTCTACTAAAAATAGAACAATATTTAGCAATAATAGCATAGAGTTTACTATCTAAATATTTGTATAGCTTAATGGTTATGTAAGTTAGGATAAAAGAGGTGGGGAACCAGAGAATGAAAAGAAGTAGGATTTAAAAAATTAATTGTAAAAATATTAATTGTCATATATGAGAAGGAGGATAGAAGTGAAATGAAGATGTTACTGAGGAATGAAAGAAAGTTCATAATATTAGACAAAAATAACAAAAAAAGAAAAAAGAAAAATGGAGAGCAAAATAAGAAACAAAATTAAGAAAGAAAATGTTAAAATGAGAAAATAAAAAACAAAGGGCATATAAAGAAGAAAAAACACAAACCATACACATGCACAAAAAGAAAAGAAAAAAACGTGAATCAAAAATTTTTGTCTTTTGAATTTGTGGATTCCTTCCAGGACTTGCAGTCTTTTAATTCACCATATCATTTTCTCTCCCCTCTCTTTATAGTCTGAGGGTTTGTGAGTTGTTCCCTTTAGTCCAGAGGCTTCTCTGTCTATACACCACAGTCGGTGGCAAATGTCCAAATGGAAGTGTATTTTTCTCACCTTGGTTAATGTGAAGGCAACTAAACAACTGGCCTTTGCTGATGTGGACAGTAGGGTAGGGGTAAATGACTGGATTTATCCAGCACTTTAATGTCCTACTGCCTCTGAAAGTCATACTTTCTAGTCCTGTTTTCTTACCACAGAGGCCAGTGTCTGTGTCCTTCCTGTCTGGAGCTTAAACTTCTTAGAAGGGGGTCTATGTTCAGACTGAACATTCTCCACAGCTGTCTCTTGTGGCTGTGTCTCGCACAATCACTCAGGGAGGGCAATATAAGAAACAACACAGTCTTAAAATGGAGCCTGCTAAAAACCCTTACTGGATATATGGTGGCTGCTGGGCTGGGTTTCTTCTCCAACTGTAGCTTGCAGTGGAGAAATCACTTTTGAAGAAAAGCTCCATGCTGATCATGTAGTTCTCAATAGCTGTGAGCCTTGCTTGGGGCTGGTGCTGCTGAACCAGTCTAGTTTGTCACCATGGAGTTGCTGCCTGTCTGGGACTTATCTTCTCTGTCAGGTCATTGGCCTCATTCACAACCTTGTCAGTCAGTTGACCAGTGCTGCTGCTGCCCCATGCTAAGGGGAAACCAAATGCATAGAGGGTTGGAGTTGCCAAGTGGCTGTGGCCAGGGTGTGGAATCCAGGGTGTGGAGTTGGCTGAGGGAGAACACAGTGCTGAGGGGCAAGTTTTGCCCATGGTGCATGGTGGTGGGTACCATTCATGATATGAAAGGGCAGCTATTCTTTTGCAGTATTGTAAGCAGAATTGTTTTCTTGATTTCATTTTCTGGTAGAATTACAATTGCTTTTTGAGTATTGGTCTTATATCTGCTAAACTCATTGATTTAGTGTAGTAGATTGTGTTTATATATGCATTTATGCATTTCTTAGGATTCCTAAGATATAGGATTATGTATATCTCAGTGAAGTGTTACAGTTTTACTTCCTTAGATCTCAGTTCTTTAAACTCCTACCATTTCTTATTCTCTCCCTTTTCCTTTTCCTTTTGCTCCTTTCTTGCTGTTCTTTGTCTTAAAGAGTTGGTTAGAGAGTAGAACAGGTCATCCTTATCTTCTTTCTCATCTTCTATTGAAGAATTGAGTCTTTGACCATTGTGTGTCTTGCTAGTCATGAATTTTTGTATTATTGTTAAGGAAGACCACAACTTTTCCAAGATTGTAGCAAAATTATATTATGAAAGTAGGTTAAATCTTCTTACAAGCTTATTCTGCATCTATGGAGATAATCGTGTGGATTTTCCTCTTTATTTCATTAATATGGATGTTTTATTATAATACTTGACTTCAAATATTCAATGAACCTTTCATTACTGATATAAATTACACTTGGTCATAGTGAATAATCCTGATTACATACTGCTAGATTTAGTTTGCCAGCATTTTGTTAAGAATTTTTGAATCTATATTTATGATGATTACTGGTCAATAGTATTCTTGTTAGTATTTCTTATGGGGTTGTGATGTCAGGGTAATAATGCTGGTATCCTATAATTTTTTTTATCAATTAAGTATATTGGTATATTTTAGGTATACATAATGGCCACATTCATTATAGGGAAATTGTACTTGTACATGATATATCTTGATTCTTCATTTTCCCCCTATTTCCCTACACTCTCTTGAACTCCATTCCCTCCTGATTTACAAAATCTTTGCTTCTATTTTTCCTTCTTTTGTCATTAGTTTCTCATTTCCCTTCTTTCCAGTGCCCTTTCCCTCTCCATAGTTTCTGTCCCATTTGAATAGCTTCTTTCTATTTCACAATATCTATATATGTTTTGGATCATTATTTATACCAGTTTCTCACACCAAAGACGCAATACAATATTTAAATATGTGCCTGATTTTTTTTTTCACTTGCGAGTATGGTTTTAAAATGCATTCATTTATCTTGAACTATCACAACTTTATTCATCTTTATGGCTGAGAGTACTGTATTGTGTAGAAAACATCTCACATGTTCATTATCCATTCATCAGTTGGTGGGTATCTGCTAACATCTATCATAAACTGTGCCATTATAAACATGACATCTATCGCTGCGTCCGTATATCGCTGTGCTATGATACTTTCTTTCGTGGTCAGCTCAGCCCACCCTCGGGGCAGGGATGGTGCAGCGTGTGATGCCAGGATTGAACCACAGTCCCTGTACACTTACCTAATGTGGTCATTTTAGACTGCTGAGCTATTTCACAGGATAATGCTTTTAATTCTTTCAGGAAAATACCAAGAAGGGCAATCATTAGGACAGATGGAACCTCCAGTCCTAGATTTTTGAGGAATCTCCATACTGCTTTCCCCGATGGTCGTACCAGTCTACACTCCCACCAACAGTGGAGAAGGCTCCCTTTTCCTCCATAGTCCATACAGCATTTGTGACTTGGTGTCTTCATAGCAGTCGTTCTTTATGAAATGAGATGAAATCTCACATTGTTTTAATTTGCATCTATCAAAAGACCTGTGATGCTGATTATTGTATTTTTTCTGATCTATTTATTTACTGTTTCTTCTTCATCTGACAAGTGTCTATTCATTTCAGATGCCCATTTTTTGATTGTGTCTTTAAATTTGGAGGGTCTGATTTTTTTGAGTTCTTTGTATATTCCAGCTAGTAGTCCTTTGTCTGTGGAACAACTGGAATTTATGATTTTTCTCATTTGTCTCTTCACTATTTTGGTGGTTTCTCTTGCTGTTCCAAAGCCTTTTAAAAGATGAGATTCCAATTAATGATCCATTGTGATAATTCCTGTGTGATTAAGGTTTGCTTATAAATCTTTGCCTACACCAACATCTCCAACAGCTTAACTTATTCTATCTTCCAGTGCATTTAGTGTTTCTGTTTAATGTTTAGACCTTTGTTCCATTTCAATTTGAGTTCAGTTCGTGGTGAAAGATACACGTCTAGCTTTAATTTTTGGCATGTGAAAAGCTAGTATTTCCAGCAACATTTATTAAAGAGGCTGACTGAATATGCCTGGAATTGTTGCTGTATCTTCTAGTCTGTTCCTTTGATCACTGGGTCTGTTTTATTTCCAGCATAATGCTGCTTTTATCGTATTAGTATCATAGTATAATTTCAAGTTCAGGATTTTGATTCGCCCTGCCTTTCCTTTGTTGCCCAAAATTGCCTTTGTTAACCTAGGTCTCCTATTTTTCCAAATGATTTTTAAATTTTTTTCTCTAATTTTGTGAGATATGCTATTGTTATTTTGATTTGGATAGTGTTAAATTGGTATAGCACTTTTAGAAGTATGACCATTTTCACTTTATTGGCTCCTCATAACTTAGAACAAGATATATCATTCCATTTTATGCTATTTGTTTTAATTTCCTATTTCAAAATGCTGTAGTTTTAATATAGAATTCTTTTGCCTTTGTTCGATGATTCCTTGGTATTTAATTTTTGGATGCTATTATGAAAGGTACTGTTTCCCTAAATTTTCTTTCAGTGAGTTTTTTATTCATGTGCAGAAAGGTTATTGATTTTTGAGTACTGATTTTGTATCCAGCTATGTTACTGAATTTGAAGATTAAACCTAGAGGTTTTTTCGTTGAGTTTTTGGAGTCTTCTATGTAGAATATCATGTCATTTGTAAATAATGATAATATAACGTCTTCCTTTCCTATTCCTACTCATGTCATTTCTTTCTCTTGTCTAATTTCTCTGGCTAATGTTTCCAGAACTGTATTCAGTAAGAGTGGTGACAATGGAAACCATGTTTTGTTCCTGATTTAGGGTGAAAGTTTCTAGTTTTTTTTCCATGTAGTATGATGTTGGGTGTTAGTTTGTCATAGATGGCTTTTTTCAGATTAAGATAAAGACCAACTATGCCAATTTTCTGAAGGATTCTTATCATTAATAAGTGTTGGATTTGCCATATGCTTTTTTCTTCATCTATTAAGATGATCATGCACTTTTTATCCTTATCTCTGTTAATATGGCACATTGCATTTATTTATTTGCATATATTGAATTAATGCTGCATCCTTGGGATGAACCCCACTTGATCATAGTGTATAATTTTCCTGATGATTTGCCACATTCTGCTTACCAGTATCTTGAGGACTTGGGCTCCATGTTTATTAGAGACATTTGCCTGTAGTTCTCTTTTGTGGTTGAATCCATCTCTGTTTTTTATATCAGCGCAACACATTTTCAGGAATGAATCTGGGAGTTTTCTTCTCTTTCAATTTCATTAAAGAATTTGAGAAGAAGTGGTATTAGGTCTCTAAATTTCTTGTAGAATTCAGCAGTGAATCCATTCAGCAGGGCCCTAGATTTTCATTTCTCATTGGTTTTTAATTACGTCTTCAATTTCATTAATTGATATAGGTTTGTTGTGGTTTTGGGTTTTGCAATGGAAACAATGCAATACAGGACATATTTATAAGACTATTTTATAATGGATCACCCAAAAAATCATATACCAAAATGCAGGAAATCTGTCCACACACAACGACCAAAGAAGCCAGCTGAGAGTCTGGATCCCACAATAATATCCTGCATTAGTCCAGTTAAAAACTTAAATCTCATAACAGTTCTTCCAAAGGCCCCTCATGCAGGCCTGCTTCAATGATCTGTGATGGGAAGGCCCAAAAGTCAGTGGTGGAAGCTGGAAAGTCTATGCCAATGGGATGAAGAATCTGTGTTAGCAGGCTGAAGGATGTGAACTGGATCCAGGAAGCAATGCTCAAGGTAAGTCCCTGAGCTCCCCTGAAAAGTACCATAGCCAACCTCAGCAATAGGGAGATTTCAGCTCCTCTGATTATAAGGAAAGCTGAGATCTCATCAGAAAAACCAATGTGACAGGCTTCTTCAGTATACTGAGCTATGTACCAGCTTTCCCTCCAGAGCCAGGAAGTAATGTTTAAAGTGAGGATCAGAGCTCCTCCAGAATGAACTATAGCCATTCGCAGTAACAACAAGGTCCTGAGATTCTCCTCCGATGAGAACTACCAAGTTCATTAGGAAAACCAGCATGACAAGGCCCTCCAGCCGAAAATCCAAAGAATACCAGCAGCTTCCAACAGCTCCCTGATAGCTTCCAGATAGCTTCCCTACCAGATTCCCAACAGCTTCTCTGTTTCTTCCTCTTATTCCACTGGCAACAATCCTGTGGTGGCTCTCACTCAGCACCATGCTAGTTTACTTCTCATATCTGAGAATCTGTCCATTTTTTTTCTGTGCTTTCCAACTTATTAGAATACAGATTCTTCAAGTAGGTATTGATCCTCTGGATTTTTATAGGATCTGTTTCAATGTCACCCTCTTCATTCATATTTGCACAGATTTGGCTCTTTCATTTTCTTTTTTTCTTTTGGATAAGGTTGGTTAAGGGTTTGTCTATTTTATTTTATCTTCCAAAAGAACCAACTTTTCAATTCATTGATTATTGTATTGTTTCTTTAACCTGTGTTGCATTTATACTTTCCTCCATTGTATGAGCTTTGGCTTTGACTTGCCCTTCTTTTTCTAGAAACTTGAGCATTTTTTTTGTTGTTGTTGTATACTTTTTAGTGGGACTAGGGACTGAAGTCAGGGCCTTGCACTTGCCAGGCAAGCACTTACTCCACTGAGCTATTTTCCTGGCCCATAAGTTGTTTATTTTTACTCTTTTTGTTTTCCTGATATCCTGTGAGAGTCACCCTTGAAAATAAGTACATGAAGCGCTTTTCATCTCAGCTGTAAATGTGGCCTGTCTAGATCAGTTATCTAAGGACTCTGCAGATGGGACATGGCACAACTTAGAGCGAGGCTATCGCCTTGTGGCTGCAGGATGGAGGCAGATTCGTGCTCCTCCAAACATTACCAAGCCTGTCCACCCAAGCCTACCAACCCAGTTCTCAATGCTATTAGCTCAAATGTAAAATGAACTTTTCTCAAATTACCTTTTGGAATTTTCTTTTCATTTTTTGTGTGTCAGGAATTGAATTCAAGACCTCGCACTTGCCAGGCAGGTGCAGTGCCACTGAGCTACATTCCCAGCCCTTCTTTTGGATGTTTCTAAGAATGCCTTTGTTCTCTTTATGTGTTTAAGAAAGAGTGTCCCTTTAATAAACAGAGTGGTCATCATCCCCTCCTGAGGGATGAATCTTCTTACACTGTGTGACGTGAGTCACTGGAGATCAACCCCAGTATTAATAACTGGGAAATACATGTGGATATTATACACTGGTATAAATTTCCCTCATAGGACTGCTTTCATTGTGTCCCATAAGTTTTGATATGTTTTACTGGTATTATTGTTTCATTGTAGATACTGTTTGATTTATTATTTAATTGCATCAGTGAGCCAGTGGTTGGTCATGAGGGTGTCATTTAATTTCCATGTGTTTATGAAGTTCTTGTATTTCTTCTGGCATTCATTTCCAATGTCACTGCACTATTGTATCATAATATGAATGGGATGATTTTTTTTAAATTTTTACTTTTTTCAGGTGGCAAAACCAGGCTTTATTTGGGAAAAGACAATTGAATTGGGTTTTGGTGGAGAAAACTCAATGGCATGGGCAAGAAAGGATACCCCAGGCAGTAATGCCCCCACCTCTCCAAGGGTAGGACTAAGCTGAGCCTCAGGTGGGTCTCTTGCTCCCAGTGTTCCCTTGTACAGCTGTCTCCCCATGGGCTCTGGAGCAGCCATAGGAGAGGTGTGGGCTAGGAGAGGTTGCTATGACACATTCACTTGGCAGGACATCAGAGGTCTTAGACACCAGCTTCCCATCTCAGGTCTCGATCTTCTTCACAACCACAGCAGACTTGGTGCGGGTAAAGCCAGGGCTTGTGAGGCCCCTGTAGGATGAACTCCATATTTCTGAATAGCCACTGGCGGTCTTTGTGTGAATGCTCAAGTTCTGCATCCCAGCCTCCAACCTGTTCTCCTTGCCCTCTAGCAGGTTCTAGCAAGTGGTGGTCTCGATGTTCAGGGCCAGCTTAACATTCATGAACTCCTGGTACTTGCAAAGCTTCCAGGCATGTCCTGCTTGGCCTTCTGCAGGGTGGCCTCCAACTGGGCCAGCTTGGCGTTGGCACCCTTAATGGCCATCTCCCCATGCTGTTCAGCATCCAGGGACGCTTTCTGGCCTTTGAGGGCCTCAATCTCTGCCTGCAGGCAGCTGATGCTGCGGTTCATCTCAGAGATCTCAGACTTTGTGCAGCAGAGGTCATCCCTGTGCTTCCCATCCAGACTCTTGATCTGGTACATGATCTGGTACAAGTCTTCATACTTGATCTGGTACATGCTCTTGGCCTCAGCCTGGCTGCAGTTGGCAATCTCCTTGTACTGCGCCTTGACCTCGGTGATGATGCCGTCCAGGTCCAGGGAACAGCTGCTGTTCATGGACAGCACCACGGATGTGTCTGAGATCTGAGACTGCCGTTCACTTATCTCCTCTTTATATAGTTTCTTGAGGAAGTTGATTTTTGTCAGTCAGCCCTTCTAGGTGTGACTCGAGTTCCACCTTGTTCATGTAAGCTTCATGCACATTCTTCTTGATGAGGATGAATTCATTCTCCACTCATTCTTGTTGATCTCATCTACATATTTATTCTTGAAGCCCTCCGCCAGCCCCTGCATGTTGCCAAGCTCCACCTCCAGCTTCAGTTTCTCCTGACCCAGTGTGTTCAGCTGCTGCCCGAGATTGTTGATGTAGTTTTCAAACATGTTATTCATGGATGTCTTCTGCTGCTGCAGGAGGCTCCACTTGGTCTCCAGCATCTTATTCTGCTGCTCCAGAAACTGAACCTTGTCGATGAAGAAGGCAAACTTGTTGCTGAAGTTCTTGATCTGCTCCTTCTCCTGAATACGCACAGCCTGAATGATGGGGTCCACCTCCAGGTTCAGGGGGTTCAACAGATTCTGGTTCACCTGGATGGCCGTGATGCTCCCCACACCACCCCCCACACCACCAGCCCCACCATAGCCACTCAGCCCCAGGATGCCCTGGAAGCTGCTGCTGCTGCTGCTGCTGCTGCCCATTCAGGAAAAGCTGGAGGACTGATGCAGAAAGCAGGCCTGCTGGTATAGGAGAGGCTGCTGAAGGCCCAGGGCTGGAGGTGGACACCTTGTAGGACTTCTGGCTCACCCTTATGGACATGGTTGAGGCTGGAGTGGAGGCAGGCGAATTGAAGATGGAGACTCGGGAAGGAGCCTGGCAGCCACTTCTGGACAGTGGCTGCATGGGATAATTTTAATTCCTTTGCATTTACTTAAACATATTTTGTGAGCTAGTATGTAATCCATTTTAGAAAACATCCCATTTGCTGCTGAGAGGAATGTGTATTCTGATGTGGGATGTAGCATTCTATATACATATATTAAGTGCATATGTTCAAAAGTTTGATTAAGTTATAATATTTATTTGTTGATCTTTTCCTAGTTAATCTATCTCTGGCAATGGGGTATTTCAGCCCCCAATTACAATTGTACTAGTGTTTATTTGATTTTTCATGTATTTTTAATATTAACACGCACTGATATTTGGTGTATATATACTTATGATTGTTATCTCTTTCTCTTGGATTATTCCCACTGTAAGAATATAGTGAACTTTGTCTCTTTTAATGAGTCTTGGCTTGAAATCTACCTTGTTTGCAGACAGAATAGCTGTGTCTGATTTTTTCCATATTCATATCACATGAATATTACATCCCACCCTTTAGGGTTTTTTCCCCATTTATGACTTTCTTTTTCAGTTACATGTTTCTTGTATGCAGCATCTTATTGATTTTGCTTCTTGATCCATTTTGCCAGTCTGTTTCTTCTGATTGATCTACTGAGGCCATTAGCTTTGAAAGGTATAGCTGATATGTATTGACTTATCCTAGTGATTTTATCATCCTGTTATTGGTTCTTTTTTATCCTTTGTTTAATTTCTCACCTTGCTATGTGTATTAATTCTGTTAGAGTTCCAGGTGTTGTGATGCTTGTTATCTCTGTCTAGAATAACCTTCAGAGTATTCTCCAATGCTTGTTTGGTATCCATGAATTTCTTTACATGTTCTTTGAATGGAATTATCCTATTTCTCTAGCAATTTAAAAAAAATTTTAAAAAATCTTTTATTTATCTATTTGGTGCCGGATCTCACTACACAGTATAGATTCTTAGTGATCCTCTTGTCTCAGCCTCACCAGTTGTAGAATTACAGGTGTGCACTACCACACCCAGTTCCAGTGGCTGGCACAATGCACCTGGGGTTCTAGGGATGGAATGCACGTGGTAGCAGGGATCGAACCCAGGTCCCTGTGCTTGCCAGGCAAGTGCAGAGAGTGCTGAGCTATCTCCCCTCCCACTCTAGCAATTTTGAAAGATAGTTCTGTGGGTTACATCAGCCTGGGTTGGAGATTGTTTTGTGTTAGGAGATGAAATACTTCACTCCTAGTTCTCTTTAACTTGATGGTTTGTGTTAAACAGTTGTCTGTGATTCTAATAGGCTCTTTTCATTGGTGACTTGTTCCTTTTCTCTAACATATTTTAATATTCTCTTCTTGTGTTGTATTTCTGGAATCTGAACTATTACATGCCTTAGTGTAGTTTTAACCATAACTAGTTTTAACCATAACTATTTGGTGTTCTATATGCTTCAATTACTGTATGTCAAATTCTTTTTCCTTGTTTCTTGTTTTTCCTTGTTTTCTGCCATGACTGCTGTGAACAGGCTTTTTATATCACTTGCACTATCTCCTGCTTTTTCATTAACTCTCACCAATCTTAGGTTATTTTGCTTTCTATCATGCAGCAGCTGCCAGACTGATTTTTTGTGATCACTTGCTATTTTAAAGACATCTTTCTTACCATGATTGCTCATTGCAATCCTGTCTTCTGTATCTTGGATATTGTCCTCACAGCGACTCATTCTGCTGCACATACTCACAAAGGAATTTTTAATCTCCTAGATATCCACTTGAGTCCGTTTCATGGATTTCATTCCTTTATTATGTTGGGCATTAATGGTTTCTGTAATTTTCCTAAGCTCTTCTATTTTTATCTGTATCTGTACTACAGTCACTAAACATGTCTTTCATTCTGGTCACCATGTCTGTAGTTATCTGAGAAATTATTTCTTATTTGATTTTTTACTATAGCCACATTCATCTACTTTGTTACTTCTTCAGAGTCTAGGTTGTTGCCTTTTGGATTGTTCTACATTATTGACCTTAGGTTTTTCTCTGTTGAGCTGGAGTTTTTGTGTTTCATATTATTTAAATGCCTTCTCATTTTCTTTTCTTATTTTAATTTCTGAGGTGATGCTGGTAAATTGCCCATGTTGGTTTACTTTGTTGCTAGCATTTAGAATTCTTAGGAAATGACTTCTTCTCAGAGGTATATCTAGTGGGCTTTGAGTCTTTTGCAAGAACCTACTTCTTCAGGTAGTTGGGAATGAGAAATGGCTACCTACCTGACCCAGATCCTGGTACTTTGGTACTGACCTATAGTATTTTTCATGATTTTTATGCAATCTCAGTCTTGGTATACCAGGAAAACCAATTGATAAGAATAGTTATGTCACCTTTGTTGAGGTAATACTTTCAACACTAACAATAGCAGCAAACACAACCTGGAAAATGACAAACTGAGCTAACTGTTAATTTGCCACAATTAGCTGTAAAGACTAGCTTTGTGATTATACTGTATAACAAAGTCTAAAATGAACCACAAAATTCTACTCAGTAAGTAAATCCCTCAATCTGTTGATTTTCCTCTCAGAGGGGAAAATTTGAAAGGATCTAAGAGGAAATAGAGAAATAGAAGAAGAGGAAGAGGTTAGAAGCAAGGCTGGCGAATAAAGAATGATCATACAAACTTTGGGAAACTGGTGAAGATCACAGAGTGAAGAAAGTCATGAAACAAATAAAGATAAGAACAGAACAGACAGAACAACCACACCAAAAAACCATAAACCTTATTACATTCATGCAAAAACAAGAATAAACAATCACATGAAAGAAAAACAACACAAGGAGAGGAAAAAAAGCAAGACAATAAGGGAAAAAAGTTCACTTCAAGGTATGTCTCTATAATCACTGATAGACAATGTGAGTAGACAGAATCCAGATCCAAGTTGATTAATCCCAGTAAACCATTTGTAGTTTTATGGCGGGTTATTGCATAATCTCATCAGGACTGTATTCTTAGTTCCACTGAAGTTCAGAGTGATTTTGGGCTGTGAGGCTGGAAGCAGATTTGTTCAGGTTGTAACAGCCCCTGTGCCTCCTGATGACTTGAACTCAGCTCCCTGCCCATATGAACTTGGCTCTCTGACCTCCTGTCCACTTGACAGTGCCAGCCTGACCCTGTCATTGGGTGTCATTAAATGGAGCTGGTCCACAGCTATTCTAATTTCTGAGCTCATTTGGCCCTACTCCAAGAAGGTTACTGGCCAATCACCCTCTCCTAAGGAATATCTGAATCCGAATAACTCACTAGCACCTGCAGTTCACTGTGTCCACAGCCAGTTGCATTGGTACGTCTCTCCTTGGAGACCTCTGGTCACCAGCAGTTACCGTGTGCCTGCAGGTTAAGACAAGTTAGACCACATGGATATGTCCTAGAAATCTCAAGACCCATGAAGGAGGTAGCAGGTGACAGTGAGTCTGGGCTCAGGGAGAATGCCACCTTCGACCTCCTTCTTTGTTGAAGTCTTTCTGTTTGCTCTGCCCATGGGCTTCATTACTTCAGAACCTTCATGAGTCTTGAGATCTACTTTCCTTCTTTCTTTTCTCACTTTCCTATATCAAGTGGCTGGACACCAAATCTGAGAGAAGCTCTTTTTCTGATTCTTACCACTCCACTATCCTTCTGGAGGTCCTCCTATAGTGGCTTTCAAAGTATTCATTTCTATTATATTGACTAGAGTAACTTGTAAAAGACTAACATTATTTCTTCTATACTTATTTGGTATACTTCATCAGTGAAACCATTTGTGCTTACAATTTTCTTTTTTTGGTATTTATTCTATTTTCTTAAAACTTTTTATTCATTTTAATGAGAAAATACAATAGCACTGAAACAGTTTCGAAACAGGTTAGTAGGACAGTTACAATAATTAATAAATTCTATATTATTGTCTTTGTAGTGGTTATTCAGAGGACAAGATGAAGACATGATGTCTAAACAATATTTGTACAAACCTTTTTCATTGAACTAAGAGAAAGTAGCTGTATATCTATCCTATTTTGTATATACATATATATTTTTTCACTACAAAATGGTCCTTTATTTATATCCCCCTGTGTTGTTTGAACTGTACATTGTTCAAAGATCTCTGAGTGTTACAAGAAATATACCTTGAAAAACTATTTGCATCTTTTGACTAGCTGTCTCATATTAGATTGGCAAGTATATTTTATCATAAATACTTGAAAAACAAGTAAAAGAGAAGCCAGATATTTAAGTTTAAAAGTTTGTCAATTATAAATAATTTTACTCTGGACATCATCAATGAGATTAAGGTTTTTTTTTTGTATTTTTGAAGACCTGTACATTTGGGAGATATGAATATGTTTAATATAGCATTAAGCCAGTAATGATAGATATTGTAAGCCAGATTGGAAGTGACTGAGAGGTCTGTGCTTACAATTTTCTATATGTAAATATTTTAAATTACTAATTAAACTCTGTGCTTATTATCAAGTCTATTTTGTTTCCAGTTTTCTTTCTCCTAGGTGAACTATGGTAAAGTGTAACTTTCGAGGATTTATCTGTGCTTCAACTTATCTAATTGCACTTGTTGGAATAAAGTTAAGCTAATATACCCTTATAATCCTTTTAATTACCATTGAAAATGCAATGAATCCCGATTTTTATTATTATTTTGGTAATTTGTTACTTTTGATACATTAGTTATTCTTGACTAGACTTTGAGAATTCTTTCTATCATCATAAAAGAATAAACTATTGGTTTCATTAGGCTTTTTTAATTGTATTCCTCTTTTCTTTAATATTGACTTTATTTATTCAGTGTAATTTATGTTGAGTTTGTGCTTCTTTTTAACATTTATTAAGATAAAAACTTAGATCATTGATTTGTGAACTTTTTGTTACACAGGCATGGACACATTTTAACTAGTTTATAAGTTTTATATATTATCTTTTCATAATTTCAATTGTTCAAAATGTTTCATGGGTTCTCTTTTAATAGATCATACAAAGTGCATTGCTTAATCTCCAAATACTGGGGTTGTCTTAGATTTGCTGTGGTATTGTTTCCAGGTTATTTTTCAGTGGTCAGAGAACATGCCCTGTATAGTTTCAATAATTATGAATTGGTTTATGTCTCAGAAATTGGTCTTCTATGGATAGTACTAAGTGTTTCCTGGAAAAAATATATCCATTCTGCTTCAAACTTTGGTTTAAGTGTTTTATTGATATTGTATCAGGCATAGTGTCTGAGGGGTTATTCAAGTCCTCTGTGTCCTTCCTGGATTGCTTTCTAAGGGACTTCAACTTTTGAGCGTTTACATTTTCAAATATTATTTCCTAATTCTCCTTTCAGTTCTATCATTTGTTTGCCTCACATATCTTGTGACTTTCTTATCAGGAATATGTTTGTTAATAACTTTTGTATTTTTCTGTCATGCTGATATTTTCATCTTCATGGACTGTATCTATTTGACACCAATACTACTTCCTGTCTTAAAATTTGTTTTGTGTGAAGTTAATACAGTCATCAACTCTTATGATTACTACTTGCATAATATGCATTTTACTTTCTATCAGTATTGCTTTAAAATATTTGTGGCTATGAATCGAATGTATTCCTCTTGTACACAGCATTTGGTGGGTTTTGTATATTTAGCTTGGCTTAATGTTAGGGCCCTGGCATAGGAGCATCTCTTGCTCAGAGTTATAACAACAGAATAAAACACAGAAAAAATATATATTTCAGTTACAAGGGGCACCTGCATGATCAAAGCCCAATAACAGGCTAGGACTATGAAGCTTGGAATCTTTGGCTATTATTAGGTGTACAGCTTGATTGGGGGATTTGCGAGTGGGCTGCAGGAAGTGGTGGAGGAAATAGCTGATACACTCTAGGTTTAAGAATTGAAAAATAAGGCATTTTTTAAAAAGCACAAAGGAAAAGATTGTGGTTAACTAGTAATCTGATTGTTTTTTAACTGTGACTCCTAAAGTAGACAGAATTTGCTTGAGTCAAACTCCTCAGCTTGCCTTACTTGGAGGTACAGACTGTTAGCTAGCCTCTGCTCTGGCTGTTGGGTTAAAGATGAATCAGCCCTTCAGCCAGCTGGGGATCTCACAACAATTCATGTGGGCCTAAAACAAACTCTTAATTTATTTTTGTGCAAATTTATTAATATTATTGCCTGATCTATTGTTATGATTAATAATAGTTGCCACATCAGACTGGTACTCAGGTCTAGAATGAACCTGTGTATAACTTTCAGTGTTAATGTAGTTATTCTTGTGCTTGACTTTGCCTCTATTTAAAAAGAGGTAAAATATTTCTATTTACCTGAAGAAGTAAATATTTCTTTACTCTTTGTCTTATGTTATAGCCTTGTCCCTCCTTTAATGTCTTCATTAAGTAATCCTTTACACCTATCATTTCAAATTTCATGATTTTTTTCCTATTTAGTTTCAATTTTTTAGCAGCAATAGTTTTCAGGATCCCATTATGCCTTAATGTATTCCCATTTTATAAAAATAGTTTTAACTAGAATGTAGCGAAATGTCAAATATCTGGTCTATCATTTCTCAGCCTTTTGTCTAAGATCAAGTGTATCTATCTGGTCTATTTTCATTCTCCTTCCATTTTGGACCAACATAGATTGAGCATCCCTAATCCAACATCTGATTATTAAAAATACTCCAAAATTCCCAACCTTGAGAGCACTGACATGACACCACAGATGAAATCTTTTATACTATAAAACTATTTTCATAGCCCAAGTTACTAGACACATATTTATCTTCAATTTATTGAACTATTATGGATAATTACCTTAAATATGTGGTGATAAAGTATGTAATGGTTGATACATTGTGTCAATTTGAGAAATTTTGAATCTTAGCTAAGTAACTTACCAGTTCTAGATCTTAGGGTCTAGACGACATGGTGGTCAGGGCAGCTGTTTATGCTCCAGAATATTGTCATGGTTGACACATTGAGAAGTTAATTAAGTAACTCAGCAGGTGGCCAGGGTCCTCACTGTAAATATGCTTAGCCTGTGCAAGAGGAGGGCACGGGCACGGGGTGGATGTAAAGGACCGACTCTAGGGCGGGTAGCCTGCATGCAGTATAAGGGAAGAAAAGAGGTGTGCTCTTCTTCCTTTTGCTCTTGTTGCTTTTGCTATATTCTCTCACCATGAGTAGTTGCTCCTCTGCCATGTGCCACCCTGACTTTGAGCTAGCTGATTATGGAATGAAACCTCCACAAAACATGAGATAAATAAACTTTTCCTTCCTTAATTTTGGGCATCAGCTAATTTTGTCCCAGCAACAAGAAAAAAATAACTCAGACATGAGTTAAATGAGTTAAATGTGAAATATAAATTACTTTCTTGAGATGTAGGCCCTCTCTCTGAGACATGTCCATTTATATGTCTTAAAAAATCTGGACTCTCAAGTGTATTCAATTCCAAGCATTTCAGATAAGGAGTAATTAACCTGTGTTGCCAGGCTTATTATGTCTACTTGCTATGAAACATAATTTTTGTCACATTCAATATTGTGTTTTTTAAAATTTAAGAAAATGATGAAAATTTAAAGTCTCTTGTTTACCAAAGGATTTATCATTTCCAATGTTATTTCATCTTCTGTGTTTGAGTTAACCTGCAGTGGCACATTCGCTGATTAGATTTTCCTTTGTGATTTTATTATGTCTAATAAGAATGGATTATTTTTTCGGTCTTTGTTTTCCTGTGACTTTTTATAACAATATTTGAAAGATAGCTTGCTGCATCTATAATACTTGTTAGTCTTTGTTTTTTTTTTTTAAATGTTGGTGCATGTTTTCAGGACATAGTAATTACATTTCTTGTGGGGTGCTGGCACATGGATACAACATATCTGAATTATTTCCTTATCTCCTTCCCTTGCCTCATCCTCCCTCACCTTTCCCTTCATCTCTTGGTCCCTTTCACTTCTGCAAAATGATCTGTCTCCCTATTTCATCTTATCTTCCTCTATCCTTTTGCTTTCTTATTATTTATGCTTTAGGTTTGTCATTTAAGAGAACCCATGTGATATTTAAGTTTGTGTGTGTAAGGATTTTTACTTAACAGTATGGTCTCAAGTTTTACCTATTTTCCTACAAATGATTCAGGTTTATTTTTCACTATGGCAGCGTATTCCTTTGTGTTTAAATACCACATTTTCTTTATCTATTCATAAGCTGATGGGCATATGTGGCACTTCCAAGATTCATCTATTAAAATGCTTGTTGTCACTTGGAATGTGTAATTCCAACGCCTCCTGCTGTGCATTGTTTTGGATAGGAAGTTGGCTGTTTACCATGCTGCTGCTCCTCTGTTTGTGATGAGTTGCTTTTCTTTTGTTATTTATAAGATTTTTCTTTGTCATTGTCTTTAATTTGACCATAGTGTGTTTAGGTGTGACTCTTTTACATTTATCCCACTTGAGTTTTGCTGAGCTACCTAGAGTTTTACATTAATAACTTTCATCAAATTTATGCTGTGTATTGCCACTATATTGTCAGTATTTGTTTTGCTTTCCAGTCTTTGTTCCTTCTGCCACTCTTATTATGTATCTGTCAGTGGGTGTGCTTCACGTCTCGTAATTCTCTAAGGGTCTGTTTATTTATTTATTTTTTCAATTTCTTTTTTATCCTTCACAGTGAATATTTTTTATTGCTATTTCACGAAGGTCACCCTTTTTCTTCCAGGTTGGGGTCAAATTTGTGATTCTCCTGCCTTAATCTATAAGCATGCTGGGATTGCAGACTTTTCATCTTAAGAATGGTTTCTTTTTTGCAGTGTTTCTCCATGTCTAACTTTTTCTCTAACTCTTTACATATAATTCCATTGTTTTAAAATAACATTTTAATATTTAAAATTCAAGATCTTGAGATAGTCAGAAAGTTTGTACTGGCAGATTATTTTTCTTTTAAATATAGGTTATGCTTTGTTTCTTTGAATGTATCTTAGTATTTGATTGAACAATGGGCTTGTCAGATGTTATTTGTAACTGAGTACTGACAAATTCCCTCCTCTGAGAGGTTTTTGTTATTTTTCTTTACCAGTATACTGGTAAACATTAAACCTGCCTTAATTTAGGAAATCTGTCTCTCCACTGTGTGAAGCTGCTGATGTTTCTGCCCAATTTTAATTTTACTCTTCTAATTTCTCAGTTTGGATTCATAAGCATTGGGCTGTATCTTCACAAACAGTTTTTAAGAGGATGTGCTCAAATGCTTCTGTTTTTCATTCTTTGCTAATGGGTCTATGTGTGGGCTAGAGACCACATTAATAATCCAGACTGATTTCAGCTCTTCTTTGATTTGATTTTCTGATAGTCTGTCTCATGTCTCCTGCGGGCATAGACTCAGGTTCCATCAGCCAGGGGTGTGTCAGTGGCTTGAGGTCATCTAATTGTTAACACCCCCAGTTTCATTATGAATCCATTATTTTTTTCTAAGTAAAACAAAAAATACCTGTGAGTCTGTGAATCTATTGGCCTTCACTCTTTAGTTTCTATGAAGATCATAATATTAATTGGCACTGCTCAAAAGCAGAGGACTATATCTTTCCAGCAGGCAAACAGAACTAGAACTAGAACACCACAGACTATTATCATTATCATTATTACTATTATTATTATCTATTATTACTATTACCATGTTTTCCCCAAATAAGATATACCTGGAAAGTAATCAGCCTTCAAAAATGGAAATCAAGAATGCCTGCCACGATCAGCTTATTCTTGGCTTGCAGAGTGCTGAAGTTATGCTTCTGATAGGTGTATACGAATTCATAGTTGGTTAGTGGAGAAGAAATTTGTCAAGTTCCATTTCTGACTCTACCATATTACTTTTTTTTTTTTTCTGTATTTAGTGCGGGGTCTACAGGACCTCACTGACATAGATCGGACTCATAGTGATCATCCTGTTTTCAGCCTCCCAAGCTCTGGGATTACAGGCAAGCACCACCACACACAGTCTCAATCACCACCTCAGTGTGATCCAGGGGTGGGGCCAGCAAGGCACGCTGTGGATTGAACACTGCTCCCTATGTCTGCCTAAGCAGATACTTTAATTTGCTGAACTATCTGGCTGGTCCTCATGCTGAACTTTCACTCATTTTGTTTTCTCTCTGCCATTGATTCATATTAGACCTTTATATTTTATTGAATTAAATTAAAGGCATAAGAGAAAAAAGTTGTCTTATGAATCTCAAGGATTCCCAAGTGTAAATTGATGCCTTTCCTATATTTTTTATAAAGTATATAAGAGACATAATCTGGAGATAACGGTCTTTACTCAGAATGATTAACTAACTATACTAATGGCCCCTGCAGATAAAGAAGAACAAGTTGTATATATGTGTAAATGTTTGACAGTTTCTAGACACATCTATAGACTTTCTGTTTCTTAAGAAAGACTCCAGCTGTTACTTAAAGTAGACAAATTATGGTTAATGATTTAAGCAGCATTTCTGCTTAGAGTTCAGCTCCAACTGCCAATTGGTATATAGAGAAGGATCACTAATTCAGAAATGTTTATGGAATTCCACAAATCTGTTATTTCACATCAGGAGCTTCAATCCAAGCTGACCACTTTAATGTACTTCTGTTATGTCTCTAAACAAGAAAGAATGTTGAAATCAGTCATTACTACCATAAGAGGTCCAATGGAAGAAATAAAAGAGTTGCATTTAGCTTTAATTTACTCATATTGCCAATTTGAATGTTGTAGAACTTTATCCAAAATTAAAATTATTAAGATTTGCAAGAAGGCATGGAACAGAAGCTGAGTTACCCATTTCAGAAACTGCACTGAACAGTTATCCTCTCATTTACAAATACACAGAGAGAACATAAATTCCAACCACATCAGTGCTTCATTTAAATCACCATATAGTAGGACTCCACTTTTACTCCAGACTCTTCACACTTCTGATTTTAGATCAAATCTGCATACTTTCCCCCTTACTTAAACACTTCCATAGCCACATATGTATGTACACACAAACACACACACACACACACACACACACACACACACACACACACACACAGACCTTCATTTATCACTGCATTTATTTTTTTCTCCTAGGATAGGAACACAGGTAAGATTTCCTCATACTCAAGCCTCAGCCTTATATAACCAACTGGTACAGCTAGCTTCTGAGATTCACCACTAGAGCATATGCATCAGTAGTGATCTTGTTATCTTGGGATGCTGCTAGTATAGTAGTGGTTTACTTCCCATGAGGTTTCCTAAGACAGATATTGGAAAAATAATCATTCATATTGTGACGGTTCATCAAACATTCAGGTGAAGTGCTGCATGATCAATCCAATCTGGCAGTGAAATCAAATGCAGTAAGAGTATCTGGCTCCATGATCCAGCCAATGTGGCAGTCAATGCAAATGATGCAAGAGTATCTCATTGATCAGCCAAAATAACATGGGCTAAAAAGTAACATAAACCAAAACAAGGCAGAGAAAATGCCTTACAATTCAATAGGTATGAAACTTATTATTTCCTAATCTTGATGAGTCCATTAGGATTTTAGTGAAGATAAGGGTTCTTTTGGTGTCAGTTGAAAAGTAGATATAAGATTTCAAAGAAATAGATCCAGTCTATTTACCCAGATTCCATAATAGATCCCCTGCATGGCATTACATATTGAAAGATTTCCTTCAAGCTCCTAACTTCTTGCCTTTTGTTTTTTGTGTTATCTTCATTATAATTTCTATCACATATATCATAAACTTTTATGTTAATAAACTCTCCTAACTATGAGTACTTTTTTAAGATAGGGACTATTTTCATTAGTCTTTGAACTGCTATGCCTGTCATAGTATATGTAATAGTAGATTCTTAATGGTTACTAGCATAATGAAAGAAAAACAGGGGTAAAAGCACATGTTCATCATGGTTCAGAGTAATGCTTTGTCTGAGAAGTGAAAGGGATGATTGTGAGGAGCTGCTGAAGCTGGGGAATTGATCATATGTAGGAGGGCAGGGCAAGGTCAAATTGCCTAAAGCAGTCAAACTACCTCAGTCCTGACAAAAGCATCCTACCTGGCTAATGTTGGCTATTAGTCACTAAGCAGCCTTGTGCCATGTGATACCATCTTTGCAAAAGTATAAATAAATGCCCCTACTATTGTTCTTTGGCTCCTTTGTCAGTCAGGCATGGGCTACCACTAGAAATCAGCTATGATCTCTTGCCTTTATTTTCTAAGTCCTCCCATGTTTTTCCCTGGAGACCCCCCAAAATCCAACAAGTCTGCACATTTGATGCCTGCAACAGGAACCCCTGGTAAGGAGATTTTGTTAGGTGGAAGGACTTTCACCAGAATTTTGACAGCAACAGGGAGGGGAAATGGATTGCTTGGCCAATAGTTAGCACTGGAGTGTTACATTGACAATTATTAGGTAAAAAGCATAGGTCATGGAGGTCCACTAACCTAAAAATATATTTTAAAAATGAGCTTAAAGAAAGAAATAAGTTTAAGAAAAAGCAAGATGGACAAAGTTATATTGAATTAAAAATGAGAAAAATAGAGTTTCAAGAACCATAGATATTTATAGATGTATACAGATATATGTAAAAAGGTTTATTGTTTTCTTAGTTTCTATATTTACTGTACTTTTTATGACCACCATAAAGGACTAAGCCTGGAGTATTGTTTTAAAATCAAGTAAAAAATGGGACAAAGAGGGTGGAACAAAAGTACTGAAGATAGAGTTTAAACCCTCTAGTTTTGCTCAATTGTTTCATTTATTTTATTTTATTATTATTTTTTTGCATCTTTTTAGGGAAGGGTCAACAGCGTGTTCAGTGTCTCACTAGTAGATCAGACTCGTAGTGGTCTGCCTGTTTACAGACTCTCAAGAGCTGGGATTACAGGCTTGTGCTGACACACCCAGTCTCAATTGCTGTCTCAGCGTGCCCCAGGTGCAGGGCCATCACGGAAGGCCTGGGGAACCCCCGGTCCCTGAGTCTGCTTGCAGGCGTTTTACTCCACTGAGCTATTAGGCCTGCTGTACTCAATTGTTTTAAATTGTGAGTGACTAATTTCAAGTGGCACAGTGGGTGTCGCTGCAGGACAGGTCCCAGACTGCAGCATTACCCAGACCCAGTTGGGATTCCTCAGACACTTGTGCTTCTGCATGCCTGGTCCAGCTGTGGTAGCTGGTGTGCACCACCAACTTCAGGAGTATCCGCCTGGGGAATAAGTAGAAGGGTCATGACTAGAACATGCCATGGTTGGACCTTTACTATGCCCATTGCTGGCATCAAAAATTTATTAGGCTCAAGATACAAGAAGAAAAAATCCAGTGGTCAGAGCCACAGAGACAGCTGGCACATACAATGGCTGCATTCCATGGCCTTGGCTACAGGGCCATACTCTTTATAAAGGTTGAGGGGGAAAATTTGGTTGAGGGAATCTATTCTGGGTACGACGACAATCAAGGTGCTGCTAGCAGCTCACCCAACCCAGAGGCCATAGAATAAAAGAGGCAACCAAGGCAGAGTCCCAGTACAAAAGGGTTTTCAGGTTTTGCATGGTGTCATCAATGCTGTTTATACAGGCAAAAATCAAGGTTTTAGTTCAGTCTACTCAAAACACTGTTTAAATCACTCTTGACTCTTGTATCACTCTATTGGTCATTCTTTGACAAAAATTTCAAACAATTTTTTTAAAGAATATAAAATCATCTTTTAATAGATGATTATTCATCTTTTAATAGAAGATGATTATTTAAAAGAAAAATATGTAAATGGATTTCAAATACAGGTGCGGACAACCTCCAGGTAGGGCAGCTACAGGTCCTGAGTGACAAAGATGCTGGACTGCTAACCTGGAGGGATACACAGGGTCACTCTGCAAGGAATAGTGCCTTATGGAAAAGCAGGAAATAGAGCCTTTTTCTCTCTCCTTTACAATTGAAACTAAAAGAGAAGCTTTTACATTTTCCCCTTAAGGTGATTAATTTACAAGGCCAAACAGTTTTTCTTTAAAAAGTCATATTTCCTAAGATTTACAATAATGGCTTTACTTAAAAAGGTTACTTAAAGTTGTTTTGATTCCTAATAAAGTTGATTGCTTATTTTACAGTCCTAAATTAAAATTGGTATGAAAAAGTTTTGATATTTTACAAACAAATATAAAGGTTTGGAGTACAATCTAAAAATAGTGGGGTTTAAATGGTTGCTTGATTTTGATATCTTATTTAAAAAATAGCAGGCCTACTTGCGACCTTCAAGGGTACAAGCTATGATAACTTTTTCATATTTGGGTTACTTTCTCCAACAGAGATACATTGTGTCCCAAGCTGTTCAGATCAACCCAAAGTGATTTTTAGACTTTATTTGGTAATATTAATTAACTCCGTCCAGATTTTTGGCTAATTTCTCTGGTGGTATTGACTGTCATTATCCTTCAGATAGATTAGATTAATTTGCTTGTTTTTACAGATGGGCCATCTTATGTTAAGGGAGGTTGTGTGATGTTTTGCTTTTCCAATTCATAGTATACAGATCTTTCACTGTACAACTAAAATTCAATTACAAAAACAAAAGGGGTAAAAATCCTTCTAACCTCAATTGTCAATATATACTATTTAAAATTTTTTTTAAAGTGATGCAAGTACAGCAACAGAAATCAGGTAAAGCAAAAGAAAGATAATTTTTAAAATAATTTTATTGAGAAACAAATAGCAATGAGACAGTTTCAAAACTGATTGGTAGAACAGTTTCAATAATTGATACATTGTATATTGTTGTCTACATAATAGTCATTCATAGTTCAAGATGCCGACATGATATCCTGTCCACAAACACTATTAGTATAAATCTTTCTATTCATTTAATTAAGAGAAAGTAGCTGTATATCTGTTCTAATTATTTTGACTATATAGATACAAAGAGGTCCTTCATTTG
>NW_004524595.1:11286925-11287460 GCF_000260255.1 Octodon degus | reverse complement strand
GCAGGGTAGCACGAAGCTGTCCACACACTCACCGGACCTGTGTAGGACTGGGTCTGGGGATTCCCGGTACTGGGCAGAAGTTCCTATTCGGCAGGCGGTGTGGGGAAGATACTGTGGAGTGTTGGGGGGCGACCCGAGGGGGTGGGAGAGGGTCCGGCCCAAGCTGCGCCTGGGCTAGGACTGGTCCCGCCGGCGCAGGGTAGCATGAAGTTCTCCACACACTCACCAGACCTGGGCTAGGACTGGGTCTCGGAGGTTACCATCTTAATATAAGATACATTAAAAAAATGCATATTAACTATTGATTAAAGATTCTATTTTGAATTTCTCTGATTAGAGATCTTTGCTAAGTGACAAATAACATGATCTGACTAGTTTATTTATAATTATAACTTTCTAATAAGTTTAGAGTTACTATAATTCAGTTTGGTCAAGAATGTATTTGAGAGCACTCTGATTTTGTGAAAATGTTTGTGCATTCTGGATGTTTAACAACTAATGTTTGGATACCAAAAATTAGAGAGATAGGTGGGCA
>NW_004524595.1:11276598-11286825 GCF_000260255.1 Octodon degus | reverse complement strand
GAGGGGGTGGGAGAGGGTCCGACCCACTCTGCGCCTGGGCTGGAACTGGTCCTGCTAGCGCAGGGTAGCACGAAGCTGTCCACACACTCACCGGACCTGGGTAGGACTGGGTCTGGGGATTCCCGGTACCGGGCAGAAGTTCCTATTCGGCGGGCGGTGTGGGGAAGGTACTGTGGAGTGTTGGGGGGCGACCCGAGGGGGTGGGAGAGGGTCCGGCCCAAGCTGTGCCTGGGCTGGGACTAGTCCCGCCAGCGCAGGGTAGCAGGAAGTTCTCCACACACTCACCAGACCTGGGCTAGGACTGGGTCTCGGAGGTTACCATCTTAATATAAGAGAAATTAAAAAAATGCATATTAACTATAGATTAAAGATTCTATTCTGAATTTCTCTGATTAGAGATCTCTGCTAAGTGACAAATAACATGATCTGACTAGTCTATTTATAATTATAACTTTCTAATAAGTTTAGAGTTACTATAATTGAGTTTGGTCAAGAATGCATTTGAGAGCACTCTGATTTTGTGAAAATGTTTGTGCATTCTGGATGTTTAACAACTAATGTTTGGATACCAAAAATTAGAGAGATAGGTGGGCAAGAGGATAACAATCTTTTAATCCTAGTGCTCCCAGGTCAATGAGAACTAATGATATAATAGAACCTCTGTTGTGACATCCTATAACTCAGTTGAGTCTCTGATTTTCTGATCAATGAGATTATTGGACCACAGAGGAAATGGATACAAGATGTATAGTATGGCAAAGGTGAGTTACTTGGAGAGAAAAATATCTCTCAAGCTTTCACAGAAATCAACTTGGTCAAGCAATGTCTGTGCCTCATCCAGATGACAGACACTGACAGAAGATCTCAAAGGTGCTGTACATGGTTCCAAGGTAAATCTTAAGGAGATTCAACTGACCTTGTTAGATAGAAAAAAGTTAATTTCTGATTAATGCAAGTCTCACCTTAACTTTGTCTTAACCATCCAACAGACAAGTATATCCATGAGATGAGAAAAGTAATTCCATAATAATATGATAGCCATAAAACAATTAAGTCACTAATGACTTCTGATAATTACTCACTGTACTGGTAAGTCATTGCTGTTATGGATTATTGGACTTTATAGGGTAAAATTGTTGCACACAGGCATCAAAAATCTTTTGACTGGCATAAAGAATGAAAGGGTAGGGGCCGAGGAGATAGCTCAGTGGAATGAGTACTTGTCTGGCAAATGCAAGGTCCTGAGTTGGATCCCTGGTACCACAGGGAAAAAAAAGAATGAAAAGGTCTTCTATAGAGATCTCCAAACACAGCTTCCCTAGCTGCAAGGGAACACCCATCATTCACACAACAAAGTAGAAAAGGGAGAGATGTGGAGGTGGAAATTGATCATATGTGAGAGTGCAGAGCAAGGCCAGATTGTCTAAAGCAGTCAAGCTACCTCAGTCCAGAGAAAAGCATCCTGCCTCACCAATGTTAACTAGTAGTCACCAAGCAACCTTGTATCACATGATATCAACTTTATGAAAGTATAAATACACACTCCTACTGCTGTTCTTTAGGTTCTTTGCCAATAAGGCATGAGCCACCGCCTGACCTCAGCTATTATCTCTTGTCTTTATTCTCTAAGTCCTCTCATGTTTTCTCTCAGGGACCAGCAGGAGGTCAATGAGTCCCTACAGGTGATAACTGCACTTTTGGGATTCATGATGGGGAACTTTGAGTGTAATCCTTATTTTGGGAACTTATATGATTTCAGAGTTTACCCTCTTTTGCTTTGCTAATCTGAATGAAAACAAGTATGGATCTTAAGAAACCATGGGAACCAATACTTTAAAAACAGAGACTACCAAAAAATGCAGGTGTAAAAGGTGTGCAAGAATTGTGAAACTGAACAGATTTTGATCTAGCTATTTATTTTAACATTCAGTGATAATGCAAACATGGTTGCTTATTTCTGCAGGGTCTTCATTTCTGACTAGTGGTACTGTGCAATACACTACATTTTTAAAGGAATTATTCCTTCAACACTTACTGTGTTCCAGACAGAGTGTTATGTGCTAGAAATATAAACAGGATACAGTCTGACTCCTGTCCTCAGAGGTCTTAAAGTTTAACTAGAGAAGAACCAAGTTTATAAATAAACATACGCAAGAGAGTGTCACAGTGCTATATTGGAAATATCTTCAAGGATGTGGATGAGCTCAGATGCAGTACTCTGAGGGAGGATGTGGTCCATTGCACAGTGTGTCTCAAGGTCAAGAAAGGCTTGATAGATGGAGTGACAGGTGAGTGGTAAGGGAGATGAGAAGGGCACAGGAAGCACTGTGAGTGCAGATGCAACAATGTGAGAGCCCAGAAAGCATGAGCCAGTGAAGGCAGCTGTGGGCTCCACTGCAATGAGATCTGTACCATCAGGTGCTGTCAGGTGGAAATGGCAGGGTAAGTAGCATATTTGATAGCAACCAAGATAAAGCTCCCTTGCAAATTGAACTTGAAACAAGCTAGATATAAATACAGATCTATTAAGGCAAAGTGCTTCATGTGTCAGTATCTATTAACTGCTTGATGCTGAGATGCATTTGTGCTGAGTGGCAGGAGCTGGTGGGCCTGCCAGTCCCAGTAGGATATAAGACCAGGAGAGTTTTTTTTTTTCCCAAAGCAAAGTATTTGCTTACAAGTATGAACAATCCCTGTTGTATTACAATGTGATTATACTTCAAGCTCTTCTAAGAGATAAACTTGTCTGTGATGGAAATCAGAGGGAGGGCACAATGCGAGACTGGGGTGGTTGGCAGCATGCAAGATCAAACTGTCTTTTAACTTATATCAGACAAGGGATTAACATTGGATTTCATGATAGTTGTGAGTGATATTCATATTGTTCTATTAAGAACAATCTTGGGAAATTATCTGAATGTGTTTACTTAAGTCGCAAGAATGAATGTCCTCAAAAGGTGTTTTTTTAGTTAGACTCTGGTGATAAGGATTTGCCCTGTATTTTTATAATTATTTTATTTTACTATCTTAAATTACAAAGTATAAGTCATACATTTCTCTTGTCCCATGGAGGGCAAGCACATCACACACCTGGGATGTAAGATTCTCTGTGTACTTTCTCTGTATTGTCTTCAATTTACCACAGTATAAACATCCTCATTGTGAAGAAAATGAACATTTATTTTTTTAATGTTTATTTATTTATGTTTTCCTTTTGTATTTGGTACAGGGTCTCATTATGCAGCTCAAACTCATAAGGATCCTCCTGTTTTCAGCCTCCCCAGCTCTGGGATTAGAGGTATGTGCCATCACACTTAAACTCGGTCACTGGCTCAGAGCACCTGGAGACAGCACCTGCATGGCATGTGGTGCTGGGTATAGAATCTCAGTCACTGCGTTTGCCTAAGCAGGTGCTTAGTCTGCTAAGTTATCTCACTGCCCTTAGAAAACGTACATTCATAATCAAAATGGTATCTGATTCTATGTGTTTGCATGTGTGTAGTGTACACCCACCAAATGGACAAACGCATGCATTTCTCTTGCCATCTGATCCTGGTTTTATCCTGAACCTTTCCTTAACATCCATGAAGGACCTTCCAGTTGGGATCTGTGCCATAGCCTTTGCTATTGGTGCAGAATCCGATGCAAAAATGTAACATTCGAGACTAATAAAAATTTTAAATGTATCTTCTGTGCTTTATTTTCCTACATTTTTGTAGGAAAACATTTATAGGGCTTCATGAAATCCTGTGGCTGTTTCAGCAATAATGAATTACAACAGTTTGTTCTTTTGCTCGGGGTTGAATTTGATTGAATTTGGACCAGGTCTAATGTCCAATGAATATTTCAAATTTCAGCAAAATTAATACAATCTATGAAAGTACTTTTGGAGCTAACTGTAGTGACTGAGTGGAAGCTCACATTACTGTAATTCACATATCTCAAGTAGCACCAGTATAGAGATACAAATAGCATTTCAATAACAATTATAAAGGTAGTTGTACATTCATCAATCTTCTCATTTACTTAAATAATCTCTTATGTGACCGATAAATCAGTTGGCATTCGTAGCAAGTCCAAGGAAACTACCCAGTCTCTTCTCTTAGGTTGTTTCTTCCTTCAACAGTGTCTGCTAATTTCATATCTTGTCTTACTGTCTCCTTTAACCTAGTAAAATGTTCTAGAAAGTTTCCTATCTTTCATTCAGGTCACACAATCCCAGTTTCTTCTTGTCGTTAGAAGAATGAGAAGCATAATCACTCAGCTCATGAACTACAATAAAAATATTGTCACAGCTTATATCATCACATTTTTTAGTAAGAAGATCACCGGCTGTTCCATCTTTCACTTTTTAAAATTTTGTATAAAACAGAGCATGATCTGTAGTCAAATGAAGCAAATATATTCCAGTCATTAGCTTTCACTGTCCATCGAAGGAGTCAAAGAAGGTGGCAGAAATGCTCAAGACTTGTCAAAACTGCATAATTTGCCCATTCAGTCAAATCTCCTCTCTGGTAAAAGTAAATGAGCCACCTTGTTAATTAGCACCATCTTTAATAAAGAGATCTGTCTCTTTCTACTGCTTCACTGTGTAGAGAAAATATTTCTTCAGAGTGGAAGTTATTAGTTCACTGTGGTAGATGAGTATTTAGTTTTGCACTGGGTCAATGATTTAAATTTCTAAAACTATTTAAAAACAATTTTCTAAAAATTATTCCCCTGGAATAATGGATTTCTCATAAAGTATATGGCAGATGAGATAATTGGGGTAAATATTTTTGTGTAGCAGATATTCCAGTTGGGTAAAACTGGAATTTGTTAGCAAAAGCTACTGACATTCTCCATAGTCAATTGCCTAGTGTGGTTTTTATAAGGTTCAAACCCTTACTGGGAAATTAGCTCAAACAATCACAGACATTAGGCCTGTCTGAAAAACTGGAGTGTAGAATGCCCCAAAAGAAGGTGATTAGTTCTTTATCATAACAGAAGATGACATTCACTCTATGATTAAGATTCTACAACAGGGCACAATGGTTACATGGGAGTGGCAGTTCTGTTTATAGTTGGTGAAAATAACTTCATTTGTATCATAGCAAGTGACCCTTGCTGGTTCTACCATTTCTATTACTATTGATAGTTACACATATGGACAGCATTTTTAAGTGCAACTAAAAATACAAATGCATATTTACACACTTATTTGTAATACAGATTAAAACCTCAATCTATGTATGAGAGCAGCATAATTATATCCACACACAATCATTTGCATATGAAAGTCCTTGATTTGCATGGACAATTATGAGTACTCCTTTTTTTGCTGATGCAAATTAAGAAACACCTTTGGAAAATTGGCCTCATAATTTCTAATCATATATCATTGAGTGGTGTATACAATTTTAGAAAAGGAATCGGCATCATTTCAAGAATATGAAGTCATTTAGGCAGATTTTCTCTGGAAGAAGTGCTTGACAGAATAATATTTCTTCCTAATAATAATGCTTAAAAATTGAGCATTGAATAATCCAAAGCAGAAGGAAATGAAGGACTAACTTGGTGGCTTCTGGATAGGCATGAAAGGGTGTACTCTACTTCTCTTGACTATTTTATGGAGAATTTTATAAATGTTTCAATATTAGCAATCAGAGGGCTCTTTGTTTATAATCTTTTTACATCAGAGAATTAAAATCTCCAAAAGAAAAGAGAGAAAGGAAGTCATTGGTACAGCTGAAAGGGTCAAAGCTCTTAGTTTAGAAGGCAAAGGGCGTGTTAGGCATTTACAATCATATTCCCCAGGTGTCTGTCTCTTCAAATAAATTTCAATGCAGGTTAAATATTTCCTAAGGGAGAGTGAAACTCACATTAGAACTTTAGCAGCTGTCCAAAAACAAAGTATCTCTCAAAAGAGTGATCATTTAATATGATCTTTAATGTCAATTCTGTGCGCAGTGTGCTTGGCCTGTCTTGGGGTGCTTTTACCCAGTTCTTCGTTATTTAAATATATGAAATTATGTTTTGTCATGAGCATGATCAGGAGAGAAAATTTTCAGTTCTTTCATTTATGTATTTTCAGTAATTACATTTCATTTATTGGGTCATGAGAAATGGCATTTTGTTTCTAAGTGAATAGAGTTATGATGAATTCACCTCAGATAGTTAAATCTTAGGTTCTAAGACTGGGGTGACATTGACCTTATGAAGTAATTTTGTAGGAAGCCTTTTTGCCCCTGTTTATCTAAGAATATAACCATCTTGAATATATAAAATAGGTGCCTCTGTGTTCTCTATTCAAAAGCAGGGTGAAAAAGATCAATCTTCCAAAGAGCACTGGAAAACTATGCCCAGGACTTACAGTTGAGTGGCTTGGGGAAAAGGTAGGATGTATTCCTGAATGGGTGGCCCAAGCTCTCCTGCCCCTGCCTTGCTCCAAGGCCCATGAGGACTTGTCTTTGCCAGGAGTGATTCTGGGTTTTGTGTTTCCCTCACATTTCCTTTTGATATTCACTGTATTCTCTCTCTCTCTCTCTCTCTCTCTCTCTCTCTCTCTCTCTCTCTCTCTCTCTGTATATATGCATGTGTATGTTTGCATTCCACTTTGTTACCTTCTACAGTAGTGGTAACATTTTAAAGTTTTTTCCCTCACTCTCACAGGAATGGATTTTGAGATCTGAAGAACTTCCTGAGCATGCTACCAGATACAAGAGTATTTTTACCTTGGTATGTCTTATCATTGAGTAACCTTGTCATGAGGTGAGTCTAGCATCATGGCCCTGTCTTATAGACAAGAAAGTGGTGCCTGGAGGCTTTAAATGATCTGTCCAGGAAAATAACACTAGGGCAGCCAGATAGCTCTGCAGACTAAAGTGCTTGCTTTGGCAGAGTGCAGTGGCTGGGGTTTGATCCTTGGTGTGCTGTGCTGGCCCTGCCCCGCAGGTGCACTGAAATGGCGACTGAGCCTGGGTATGGAGGCACACACCTGTAATCCCTGCTTTTGGGAGGCTAGAAACAGGAGAATCACTATGAGTGAGATCTGTGTAGTGAGACCCTGCAGACCCTGTCCTAAATTCATAAGAACAAACAAACAAAAAGTAACACAAGTCATTGTGGGAAACAGGGCTGAGCCTTACCTGAGGGCTTCTAGTTTGGTACACCTCAGGGTACTACAAAGCTGACACCTTCAGTTTTTGTACATTCAGTACCAACTAGTATATCCCTGGATAAAGCAGGAAGCCCACATCAATACCTGTTAGAATGAACGTATCTTCCTTAGAAATTACAAAATGAGAGCGAAACAAGTACATTTATTGATATCAACCTTTAATCCTAGTGTGACATCTTCAAAAATGAGGGAAGAACTATGACTTAGAAAATAAGACTTCCATTTAAAATACTTTTAGGCAGTAATTATACTTATGTCATATTACTTATAGCATATTTTGATATTTATGTGAAAAGTTTTGAGGGTATCATCAGTATGTATCTTTCTAAACCGTAGTAATCATACTAACACAGGAGAGCTTAGTGGTTAATTGATGCAGGGAGTTCGCAGCCTATTTTCTACTCAGATGATTTCTTCAAGGAACATTTCTGTTCCCAGATCGTCCCTGCATACACATCTACCGCTCCAATACACGCTTGCAGACCTTGTCTGTTCTCTTTTGAGACTCACGTAGCATTACGCTGTGTTCCACATATTTGTCTATCATTTTCTGTGTGTTATTTGTCTTTACAACCATGTCGTGGGCATCTAGAGTAAAGACACAGTTCCTGAGCTCTTTTATGTCTCTCATGACCAAATGATTACTAAATGCTACTCAGTTTTAAAATTAATAGCAGAGTTAAAAGGAAAATGTTTTCTGTTAAATTTGACAGCCTTCCATAGACACACTATCCAAGATGAGTCACCTTGGCCTGGTGGCAGGAGAGGGTACAAATAGCAACATCTTGAAGAGTAGAGCTGAAATAATAGAAGATGAGGATGAGTTTCAACAGCATCTTCACATGGATGTGAATGGAACAGATTGCACATTTTTACATGACCTGTGGAAGTTAGCTCAGTGATTATGAGCACATACAAGTTATTATTCATGTCTAATGAAGAGAAGATATTTATAGACAGGTAAGTATTTCTACTGGAATCTTTCAATAATTCTGCAGGAACATTTCTAAGCAATATTTCTACCTTTGTTCCTCTTTCTCAGTTTATAATTTGGTAGACTAAAAGGTCAATGAAGATAAAACAGTGGCAAGTTGAGAAGATAGATAGTGCCATATGGAATGAATGAGCCACAAGACTAAGAGTTGTTTTTCATTCTTGAAAAGTCCAGGAGGACATGGCTGGTGCTTTGGAGCTAAGGGAAGCCCTCTCCTTTCTAGTGGTGTGGACAGGAACACTTGAAATAGGCCATGGGTTTTCATACCAGGTAAATAGACTTCCACCCACACTTAAGCACTGCAAGGACGCAGGCTTGGGTCCAGAAGATGAACTCTGTACTTTCTCTAAAATTTGCTAAGGTTTTGAAAAGTACCTAGTGGTGGCTATATCTGAAACAAACAAGCACACAAACAAATAGGGATTTAAAAAAAACTTGTAAACATAAAAGGAGAAACAAAAGATGCAAGTTTACCCATTTAAAAAGCACTAGGTGACTTTCACAGGCAGATGGAGTCTCCCTCTCCTGCCCAGACTCTCGCTGGTCATGCAGAACCAATCACTAGGATTTGCATGGAAGACAATCATTATGAGGATCCAGGGCCCTGATGACTTCACACCTCCTCTGCGCTGGGGACAAACTAATGATGACTGTGCATGCAGGATCCTGGGTTTTAGCAGATAAGAATTCAGACTTAATATTGCCCAAGATACTCAAAAATCACATCATAGAGAATAATTTGACATGTGGATAAATAAATAATACCTTTGCTAGTTAGCCAGCAAATAAATGATGACTCCTAAAAACTGTAGCTATTGAAAAGGCTATCTTTTAGTGCAAAATTGGGCCCGCCATCTAGGCAGGGCTGCAACTCCTTCCTAACTTTAATATCCCTGCATTGGCATAGGTATTCCTTTTTCATTAGAGGCTTTCAACCAGAAAAGCTAATATCTGAATATATTATTCTACATATTTACTTCAAACTTAACAGGACGAAGGCTCAGCAGAGCTGTTTACCTGCATGGAATACTAACAGGGATGAGCACAGTGGGGGTAGGAAAGAAACAACAATAAGCCGGGGAGTGACAATATCCTTCTGCATAAGACTTGTGTAAATGCCACAGCAAGATTCTTAGACAGGAAAACAGATAAAAATGTAGTAACGAGTCCTTAAGAAGACATGATTTTAAAACGTTTAGCAAATAATAAATATCCAATAATATTTTTTAAAAAGACACAAATACAGGTATTGGTAGGATTGTCAGTGGAATTGGATGACAGGTTTTAATACATCTGAGAGCCTAAATTATACTCCAGATTTAAAAATATATATATATATATTTGGTACAGGGTCTCACTATGCGACTCAGACTCATAGTGATCCTCCTGATTTCAGCCTCCCCAGCTCTGCGATTTTGTGCACCACCAAGCCCAAACTAGGTGGCAGGCTCAGCATGCCCAGGGTTGGGGACAGAGCATCATGTGGTGCCGCTGATCAAACTCCGGTCCCTGTGCTTGCCTAAGCAAGCACTTAGTCCGCTAAGCTATCTCACCAGCCCTAGACTCCAGATTTTTGAGTAATGACATGCTCTGATATTTCTGTAAAGCAGAATTCATGGAATATTTTTGAATTTTGTAATTTATTTTTCAATTAATTAATCTTATTAAAATTAAACTAATTAAAAAATTGGCATATTTATGTGGTACCACGCCATGTTTCTAGGCATGAGAAAATTTGTTTTCGCTATGGGTGACAAGATGTAACATTGCTCATAGAACCGCTGAACTGTGTGAGCAGTAATGTTGAATTTTCTTTCCATGTTAATGATTTATCATAGAATAGATGTCTATCATCTTAGGAAATGGCTAGAAGACAAGGTGGTGGGTTTTATTTTATAATTTGTTTGTTATGGACTTAAACTGTTGTTTTCATGGTATATAGCTATACAGTTTTCCAGGTATATATTCATGTTGTATTATTAAAAACTACATAGCCAACTTGTTGGTGAAATCATGATTACTTTGCATATCATGTTTTTTCTCTTTCTATCTCCTCCTCCTCCTCCTCCTCCTC
>NW_004524595.1:11254764-11276442 GCF_000260255.1 Octodon degus | reverse complement strand
TTCTTCTTCTTCTTCTTCTTCTTCTTTTGTGGAACCAGGCATTGAACCCAAGCCCTTGTGCTTGCCAGGGAACCACTTATTCCACTGAGCCATCTCCCTGGCCCCATGTCTTCTTATTTTTATTCCAACATGTATCACCTAATACAATGCTGATTGCACTAAAATGCACACATTTTCACAAAACAAAGAGACACACCGCACTCACAGAGAGGACACTGGATTGGAGCTGGGTGCTGCCCCAGGTACATGCAGTCTGCACACAGCAAAGAGCATCCTCCTGTGATCACCCCAAGGAGCTGGGGTTTCAGTGTCATAAGCATCGAGCAGGAAGCCTGACACAGTGAGTATAAGGTAATTGG
Organism: Octodon degus; assembly: GCF_000260255.1. Classification (NCBI taxonomy): domain Eukaryota; kingdom Metazoa; phylum Chordata; class Mammalia; order Rodentia; family Octodontidae; genus Octodon; species Octodon degus. The sequence goes on along the minus strand of NW_004524595.1, from coordinate 11,276,083 downwards.
TGAAATAATGGACCTTTTGGGGTGTGTTTTAATTTCATATGCAAACCTATGATGTAAGCTGTGTTCCAGGAGTCCTGTCACCTCATTGTCCTTTCAAGGCTTATGTGACTAAAATTCCAGTGAAGAAATTGGGCCAAATCAGCTCAGGAGTTGAATATGCCAGGAGAGATTGTCTGACTCCCCCAGCTGAGGAGCAATAGCATTTTCTGGGATGGCCTGGGAAAAGGAGAGAAAGGCTGATCCTTATGCTGTAAGGCTGGGACAGAAATGCAGATGGTCCCTAGCCAATGGCACAGATCCAAGTTTTGGGAGGCATCTTAGTCTCCAACAGAAACAAGAGTGGCAGTTTTTATGAAGAAGTTGAAGGTGATAGAATATGATCAAGTAAGTCACAGGAAGGAAAAGCAGCATGCATCAGGCAGTGTGAGTGGATTAAGTGTGCTTCCACTTTGGGTTGCTATTTAAAGTGCGCTCCTGCTAGGAAGCTGCATGACTCCCTTCTTTTTTTCCTACAGGTTCCTGCTCATTCATCATTTCCTCAATGTGGTTTGCCTTGACTTTCATACTCCATGCATAACAATTCATGCCCCATCCCTCTGTATACAATAATCCATTCCACTTGCCCTACTTTTCTTCATAGGATTTATTACAACATTTGTTGACACTTTTTAATGATTGTTTTAAAGAACAATGTCAGGTGTATGAAGGTAGAATCTTATCTTGGATATGTTTATGCTCTGCTACTTGTGCTAAGCCTAGAACTGTGTTCAAGCCTCAGTAGGCAGATGAGGAACACCCGAAGCCATACTCCATGGGGGACGTGCATTGAGAACTGAAGAGTACTTGATTGAAAACAAATTCATATTTGCTGGATAATATGTTTTTGTTCACTGGCTTCTATGTGTTATCTAGACTACAGCACTGAGTTAGGAAAGGCCAGGAGTAGAAACAATGTTGTATTTCCCCAAGGAAGAAATTGGACTAGCCCATCTCTTTGAATTTCTTCCAGTCTATTTGCCTATGACTTTGTAATTCTAAGATTTCATGACCTAAATGTTGCATTTTTCACCTGAAGTGAACTCTATGCTTTCAAATCAAATTGTATATCTCAGTGTTACACAAAATCTAGTGATGATGGGCCTTTTGGATGGCTACACACCCCTACTCATATAGGAATGTATGAATATATAGGATGAAAAGAGTATTGTTGATCCTATTTGGCTCATATATAGTGTTGAATCAAGGGGAAAGATGTTGAAAGTAGTTTTCCTCCTGCATTTTTCTGCCTGTTATTTAAAGGAATTGACCAACACAATAGGCAGATCCTTGCTTGTTATTTAGAAAAAGCTTTGTGCTCAAATCAACATGATATTTACCTTTGTAGGTATTGAAGATCTTTCTTCTGTTGTCACTAATTGCTTTGGTATTCTGTAAAAGTACACAGTGTCAGCTATTTATTAATAAATCTGTTTTTCTAGTTGGGGTGCATCTTTACTGTTTATCATGTACCAATAGTTAAAAAAAATTAGAGCTCTGAATAGAGCACGTAATCAAAGACTCTGTCAGTGTGCAGCGTATCTGTTGATTAAAAAGCAGGTAACAGAATGTTCCAGAAAGACAACATGCTCACAATTCTTCTAAAGCCCTCATTGGCAATGATCACTTTCACAAGGGCTGGAGGCTGTCAGGAATAATAATTTATTAAGTTGTTGTGAAACATGGACATATAAAATTAAGAAGAAACTTCTGATAGCTCGTCCCAGGTGGTCACTGGACCAAGCTTACATAGAATTCATTAGGTTAATTAAAAAAGCATATTCATTTTGTTTCCCGGTATAACTAAATTGAGAGAGGTGGTTATACCAGACAGATCTCTTCTCTCTTCTATTCAGCAGTGAGTGATGGAGAAAGAAGAGCTCGGTTTTCTTCTGTCAGCAAGGCTCTGCTAGAGGCACAGAGTACTGCATCAAGCCATTCTGGAAACAGCAAGACTGATTCTTCAAGTGAGTGACAATCATGGGGGACTGTACTCCTCCATTGTAACAAGCTACCTTATTTCAGAATTTGGTGCTGTATAATATTACTATGAAGGATAATTTGGGGAGAACAAAGAAAACCTACGTAGGCCCCAGGATCCTTCCCATATGCTTACCTCAGTTTCTCAAATCATCACTATGTCAGTCACACATAATGACAAAGGTCCCTTGTGTTACTCCTTCTTTCCCTGTCCCAGTGGGAGGATGTGGGTGAAGGTGAACACCAGAAAAATAATTGTACCAGGGTAACAAAGATCATGTAGCTATCAGAAATTAGGAAGATCTAAACATGATTGTGAGGCCTCCTGTTATTCCAGAAAGATAACAGCACTGTCTTCTCTGACAACAAAACAAACAAAAACCATACAACAAACAAACAATTAGCAGAAAGAATCCCAGAGCTTTCAGAGGACATGAAGCAATGCTCAATCCTATGTGCCAAAGAAAAAGGGAAAAATCCAAAGTGACGTCTGTTCTTCGTGGGATGCATGTGTATAAATAAATAACTGCACACATGCAATATGCCAATTAAGGAACACATTATGTTGCTTGAGGTTTATATAGAAATCAGTGATGCTGTGGGTTTGAAGGAAAGATCAGTAAAACTATATGAAGAAAGTAATTTTAGAGTAAGACTTCTAAAAGTAATAAGACATCAGCAGGTAGACCAGATAGCTTTCATTTCTGCAAAGGGGATACAGAAAGCATACCTCACAGAGCCTACAACTCCTCCTACAGTTACTACCACCCAACTCCCACCCCTGGCTTGCCTCATATATTTTCCATCCATTCACACAGTTCTACGTGTCTTAAGAATATTTATACATATTGTCTTTTTCTACCTTTGGACTACCTTTAATATTATGTGGATAAAAGAATAAATGGCAGAGCACTGAAGGACATTACTTTGATTGATTTTTTTCAACTTTTCTGAGTAGAGTGTATAGAGTCATTCTATATGCATAATAAAGAAGACAATGTATTGCAAACTAGAGGTGTCTTAATTCTCTAGTTGAGCAAAGCAAGGATAGATATTCACCAAACATTTCCTTTTTGTCCTGGCAGTGAATGTAAACTATTTTTTCTCTAGTCTTTGTAGAAATGAGATAGGATCAAGTGAAGTTCTACTCAGTACAATATCCTTGGGATGGCTGGGTGAGAACCACCTCTCAAACTAACCAATACAAACCTTTCTACATGCTTCTCTCTGTGATTTTCCCATCCACACACTGAACTGGGAGAACTCTAGATTTCTAAAGAAGCAGAGTTAAAAGGTGGAAGCATCCTGAACCCCCACATGATAACATCAACATCTACCTGCCAAACATCATCATTGAACTGTCATACAAGCCTTATACTGTTACATTTTGGGAAGTAATTTTTTAAGAACCTAGGTCTACTGTCATTAATATGGCAGAAGTATTATCTTCCCAGATTTGCAAAAAAGAAAAAAAATTGATACAAACGAAACCTTGACTAAGGTGAAATGGCTAATAAATCTTGGATATGCCATTTGACCTCAGGTTATGTAATTGTAGAGCTGTGATACTTACTATTCTCCATAATATCTCCTCTACCTAGAGGACAGAGCTCACTGTTTGGCCTACAAGGCAGGGATACATGCTAGCACTAAATTTCTGATACTTTTTAGTAGCCAGTGATGAAGTAAATTTGGCCAGATAAGCATTGATTGACTAGGAGAATAAAGTCCTGTGGTTGTGCTGCCTTCAAAGGCTGATTCGGTTTCCCCCTTCTGCTTATGGATAGGGGATTGGCATAGCTCTGCTTTCTCTGATCCAGTACCAAAAAAATACCCATTTTTTCCTTATAGTAGAGGTTTGCTACTTAAAGTAGAGTCTGCCAATAATACAGGCTTTTCTCAATAGCTATTAGAATTATATTCATGGGGGCTCACTCTGAAGCTATGGAACCAAAATCTGTATCCTAACAGCATCTCCAGTTGACTCATAAGCATAGTAAACTTTGAGGTGTGTTAGTCAACAAGACTGATGGACACTGAGATTTGCTTTTCTGAACTTCAGTGGCCCTCCTACTTATTTTTCTTTTCAGTCTGTAAGTCTTCACATGTGAAGAATGCATAAGCTCCACACATTTTCCTAACTTGACTGTACTCTCCTACGGCTGCTGCTGTGTTAAATTAGGGACACCCTCTTTAAACCACAATCAGCCTGGTTTTGACTTCTTTTCATGTGATCTAGCTGGGGTCACGAGCTTGTGTCACTTCCTGTACAGTGATATACTTTATTTTTAAAATTTTTTAAATTATCTTTTGTTCATTTTTATCTTTTGTTCATTTTAGTGAACAAAAGATAAAATAGCAATGAAACAGTTTCAAAACAGGTTAGTAGGACAGTTACAATAATTAATACATTGTATATTGTTGTCTTTGTAGTAGTTATTCAGAGGCCAAGATGTATACATGATATCTTGTCTAAACAATATTAGTACAAACCTTTCTTCTCATTGAACTAAGACAAAGTAGCTGCATATCTGTCCTAAGAAGAAACATTCCATGTGTTGAGTAATTATTAAAACCCTAGGTTATAAAAATGTCACATTAGCTTTAGACACTAAATGGGAATCTTCGGTGAATGAGCCCTAGAACAGTCAATTGCTATGCAGGTTTATTGTTAAGGAAAAGATGATATGATAAGGCGTAGCCCTGAGATGGCCCATCTGGTTGGGCACCTGCTTCTACTCACTTTAGCTCTAATCAGAAGTAGATGATCCTCTAGTATGCAACATGTTTTCTTTTCTTCTCTTCTTGTTGTTCAACAAAATTGAGCTATGTAGCCCAAGTACTTTAATACCTCAAAATTAACTAGTGGACCTAAAATTAAATGCTTAAAATACTTTTGGTTACATATTTATAGAGAATTTGAACATGTGGTACATTATTCTCTAACTGTTAATGATAATGGATTTGAGTGGCATCACGTCCTTTGAGCAGGGTTGTAGGAGTTTGGGCCCAATCACTGGATTTCACTTCTGACTTTCACCTTATTCTTTGAGCTTGAAAATGTTATTAGGGCTGGCCAGATAGCTCAGCAGATTAAAGTGCCTGCTTAAGCAGATGCAGGGACCGGGGTTCGATCCCCAATGTGCAGCTCTGGCCCTGCCTCTGGGGTGCACTGAGATGGCTGTTGAGACAGGGTGTGGTGGCATGTGCCTGTAATCCCAGAGCTTGGGAGGATGAAAACAGGAGGATCACTATGAATCTGATCTGTGTAGTGAGATTCTATAGACCCTGTACTAAATACATAAAAAAAGAAAACATTATCCTTTATATATGGAAGTCTTCATGATGTTACATAAATAAGAAGTAGAATGTACAGGAAAGAAGACAGACAACTACACACTCATCAAGGAAAACACATTCTTACCTATCATGACTTGGATGCCATTGTCATCTTCAGCGGGTGTGGACAAGAAGGAGTTAAGATAAACTTTTTATCTTTCACTGAAATATTTCCTTCTGTTTCCCTGCTGAAAAGCACATTGTTCAGTTGGAAACAACCACTTTGGATGACAATAATTCCACTTATGGGTACTCTAGGGGCTAAGAGGCTGCACAAGAGCATTGGACATAGAAATTAAAATGGTAAGTGCCTAACTGGTCTTGCTGAATATTGTTTTTGCTGCTAAACTAGCTTTCCTAAGATTTTGAGTTTATTTTTCTCCCCATGGTCACACTTACACACAGCCATAGCATTCTTTATTTGATCCAGGACATAAAAACAAAATGTAGTCTGTGCCTCTAACAATCCCTGACTTTGGAAATTCTGCTTTGACAGTAACCTTGCTATTTGTATTTATTTATTCATTCATTTATTATTTTTTTTTACAGTGATCAGTGTTGGTGTGATAAGGAGCAACTATCATGGCTCCGATGCCTCTTAAAGTTTTAAGTGTCTTGTGTGATTCTGATACTCTGTCTCCCATTTCCCTCTTCAATGCTATGCAATCATTCATTAATGATACCAAAGTGTAACACACTTACAGGGGGTTGTGTCCTCTTCAAATCTTTTCAAAACTGATTTAAAACTATTTTATGGGCCTGTGCAATTCATCCGAATCCTTAAATCATTTTTCTTTCCCCAGCTTAAAGCCTTTCAATTCTATACCTCTACTGATAAGACTTAACATTATAATAGTTTTAGACATTCTAGCTCTTAGACATGGAAGAGAAAATAACTGTCATATTGTTGCCATGTTTATCATAGCTTTTTTTTTTTAGGACATTGCAGAGAAGTAAAACAACCAATATTTACCAAATTCTAGTTTCAATTTTAGAAAATGTCTTTGAACAAAAAATGACAATTGCAGCCAAGTTAACTTGACTTGCTTCCAGTACATTTTCAGCGGCATTATTTTCAGAATAACCAAAACTATATATTGAACATATTACTTTTCTTCAAACTCAAATATTGTAAAACAAATACAAATGTTTCTATTATTCATTTCTTATAAAACAAAGTCGAACGCTTCATGTTTACCCCAGTCTACTCAACTTTTATAAATCCACTATTTTTTTAATTCAGTGAAACTACTTTTCTAGTTTTTGTCTAAGTACATCCCCCCTAATTCATCTTCCCTCTTCTCCTAATGCTTTTATTTTTTGTGTAATTATTTGGGCATTATTTTTGGTATTTGAGAATAAGCACTGAGGGGTTATAAGCACTGGCCAAAAGTTGCCAAGAAACAGACATATTCCAACCTACATATACAAGGAATTCTTCCAGTATCTGAAGAACTTTGAAAGCGGGTACTTCCCTGGTTAGCTTCAAATCCAGCTGTAGCCTTGGAAGACATTTTGGATACAGCCATGAAGGACCCTAAGAAGGGTCAGTTAAACTGCTCAGATCTTTGACTCAGAAACTGTGACCTAACCAACGAGTTTTGTTTGGAGCTGCTAATGGGAACCTTATTTATTTATTTATTTATTTATTTATTTATTTATTGTGAAACCAGCGATAGAGCTCAGGCCCTTGTGCTTGCCAGGCAAGCACTTATTCTACTGAGCTATCTCCCCAGCCTGGAGCTGCTAATGATACATACATATTGCTACACATCAATAGGAAAAAAGTTGTAAAGACTTTGCTGAATATTGGTCTCTATAGTTGAAAAATAAAAGTGGAAATACCCTAGGTTAGCCATAAAATTTAGTTGGCAGTAGTAGAGCTAAAATGAGAAGATAAGTCACAGGACCACTTTATAACACTACACAAGGGCTGGTGAGACAGCTTAGTGGACTAAGTGCCTGCTTAGGCAAGCACAGAGACTGGAGTTCAATCCCTGGTACCACATGCCATGCACGCCCCACTCCTGGGCCCACTGACCTGGGCAATGAGACTGGGCATGGTGGTGCATGCCTGCATTCCCAATTAAACTCACAAATACCGAATTCCAAATCCTAGGTGTTTCTTTTGATAACAGAAAAAATGAAATGTACTGAAAATGTACCCATCACAGCAACAAGGGCATGCCTCAGTTACTTCTTTCTCATTACTGAAGCAGAATACGCTGTCAGTCAAAGTTAAGGAGGAAAGGCTTATTTATGGAGGTTCCAGTCCATACTTAGCTGGCTCCAAGGCAGAGTAGTTTAGCAGAGGAGAACAGTCTATGTTGGGCAAAATGTAGCAAAACAACAAGGCAAGGTAAGCCTCTGTCTGTCCCTTTTTATCTTGTCCATACTACCATTAGGACTGTGCCAAACCAATCAGGGGACCCATTTAGTAATCACACACCATCAATCACAGTGTCACACAAAGAAGCCCTGTGACCACTCGAAATTTTGGGGAGATAGCTACACACAAACCATAGCAGCACCTGCAAACCTATACCTGTGTCTGCAACTTTGTCAGGTTAACCATGCAGACTGAACAATTTGAAATAGTAATATGCTATTTTTCTCCTTTCCCCCATCTTCATTGCTTATTTTTTATGTTCAAGTAAGGGGGAAAATCATGCAAGTATATATTCAGGATGGATGAGATGATTGTACTACTAATTTCCATCAGTTTTTTTGAAAGTAGCAGTTAGTATTTAAAATTTTCACTCTGACTAACTCTATATGCTAATATATGTAATCTGAGCAACTACATTGAAGACAGCAAAGTGCAATACAAAACCATGGTTGGATACCTCTCAACTTGTTCTTCTAAATGAGTAGTGTTTCTAATATCTTATCTATTATTATTATTATTATTTTCTTTTTAAAATAAGCTTAAAAATGAAAAGTGAAAAAGACAAGAAATTATTAAGACTTGTTGAAAGTAAGTGTTAATGTTCAATTATTTGAGCAATCTTGCATACATATATCTATTAATCTGAGCAACAGATTTGGCAATGAAAATATGTAAGACACAACCATTGTTAAAAAAATAAAATAGCAATATGTTACAACTGTATGTTTAATTAAGTAAACCTATTACCAAACACTATCACAAATGGTATATCCCTTAACAACTTTGACTCTAAACAACAAAATTTATCAAGGCCTTACTATGTGCTAAACTGTCTTCAGTGCAAATAACATGTCCCTTGTAATTAAGAAGTGGAAAGCAATATGTTTAACAATCATTTTCAGAAAAATTATCACCTTCATGTAGCTTTCCTTAGCCTCAGAAAGTGACTGAATAAACTAGAAACCTCATTTCTTTTCATTATGCTGAGCTGGAGACAAGCTTTTATGGAAACTGAATAGACATCAAAGCATAGATGGGTGGTAGGGATAGTGGCAGAAGATGAATCTTTAAATCCTACTGAGTGCATGGGAGAAGGGCAGGGATTTCTCTGCACTCTGCCATCCATCACCCAGTCTTCTCTAGAGGAGAACACAAAAGGCAATGTGCCATTCAAGGAACAAGTGGACGCAGGATGCAAGCAAAAAACAGACCCAGACTTCATCTATATTGTACAGCTCACTTACTGATTTGAAGGAAAAGTGCTTTACCATATCACTTCTGAATAGTGAGAGAAATATTAGGTCAGGCAACATTTGGAAGGTCCAGACAAACAGGAATGTGGAGCAAATGAGTTCCTTGTCTTGTTGACTGATTTGCAGTCTAATGGGAAAGGAGCAGAAGTTCCATTTTGGCATCAGGTCTAAGCTGCATTGTTCTACTTATTTCAACCAAAACAACTGATATTTCAAGCCCCATGGGTCTCTACACAAGTTTTTAATTAGGAAGAAGAAAGCAGCAGCGATGGGTGGCTGTTTCCAGGGTAGTGCCTCCTAACTCCCATGAGTTTTTTCTTCTTCCCTCCCTTTGGAGTGTGACTTTACTGAATTATTTTTGAGAACACATGGAAATAACTTCCAGACTTGTATTGTTTCTTGTTCATCGGATTCCAGACCAGCTGCCACCAACTGCCAACTGTTCACCAGGTCTTCTCCAATCAAATTACAATTGAAATTAAACAAGTTGATTCCTAAAAGGGGATGAGGACTATCATGTAGAGAACTTTGCACACTTCATAACTTCCAAACCCCTTTGCCAGAGGATCTTGATGGGACTGCAGAATTGCATTTTTAATCAGTTCTCCAGGTGATTCTTATGCAATAAGAATGTTTGATAAAGTGCAATTAACTTGAGGGGTTAAGTGAACCCTCAATTACTTCTTGGCAATCTCTTTTCTTTCTCCTTAGTCATTCATAGTGCTCCAGGAGAACTGTGCTAGAGAGACACCAGTTGTGTCTGCTGTTGGGGATGTTTTCACTCTAGGACAAATCCCTACTCGCATATCGACTTTACAAGACTCGGGGTATATCAGAATCTAGCTTCAATCTAACTTTTTCATTTTTTAAAAAAATTTCTTACTGTGAAGCATTAGAAACATAAACAGAATAAGGGATTATAGTTTTATGAAACTCCACATATCTATTCCTACTGTCAACAATTTAGCCATTCATAGCTGATTTTCTTTTATCTATTCTTTTTCATTTTCTCTTGTGATTATTTGGAAATGTGATTCTTTTGAAACACATCTCAGACATTATATCATTTCATTCATGAATATTTCATCATGACTGCTTAAAGTATAATAAATCATTTAAAATATTATATATATAATTAAGAATAATAACTTGCTACTACCACATTTAAAGCAAACATTATGCATTTTAATCAAATTATCTGTCTATCTGTCTCTCTATCATCTACCATAATCTATCTCAGATACAATGATCATGTACCAAATGAAGGGTATGCATTGAATTTGATTGATATATGTCTTAGATCTATTTGATGTCTTCTCTCCATTTCTTATTTTTTTCCTTTCTGTAACTTTACCGCAGATGTTGAGATTGCATTTCCTCTGTGTCTGTCATTCTCTGTTGTTATAATTTAGTTCTAAAACATTCCCCAAACCTCTCACGTATTTAGAGGTAGTACTTTTGGACAGTGATTGAATCCTCAGCACTGTAGTCAGTTTTGGTCTAACCCCTTATTATTTTTTTTTTCATTATTTACTTTCATTTTTATTAGTGCACTTACATTTTTCTACTTTTGTTTCTTTCAAGTACTTCCATTCTAGGGAAACTCTCTGAATGGTTTGGTAGTTCAAACAAAAAGGATAGGCAAATGACAGGAGAAAAGAGCTGCATTTTTTTGTGTCTCATGCTATTTCTTTCACCTGGACTTGCATTCCTGAATTTCTGCTTGCCAGAATCGTTTAACTTCTTCCCACCTTCTTTATGCTACTGTGGTCAACACCATCATAGATGAAATGTAAATGTGCTTTGGAATCAGGCACATCTGCATCTGAAATTTATCTTAGCTTCTTACCTTGGACCAATAGCTTTATCTTACAAAATCTTGAAAGTTTCCTTTCAAGAAAATGGTCACGTTAACATCCACACAATATTATAATAATAAATTAAATTACATGTCTTGTTAGCCCTAAGCCCACAAAAGTTATTTTAAAAAGGTTTTGTAATTCTCTTGCTCTCTCCTCAAACTTCCATTTGTACATGTTTTGTGTTTCAAGTTGTGTGTGGTGTGTGTTCACACTCACTGTTGATAATTATTGTTTTAATATTTTGTTGCCTCCAACACTCATGCTGAAATCTAGGCCCTAATGCAACAGTATGGGAATGGGGTGGTGTAACCCCTTATGAGTTCACAGCGGCAGGTGTTGCTAGAGGGTGAGCCAACTCACCTCCTAGTCAGAGGTCCCTTTCTGGGGGCATGACCTGAGAAGGTGGGCTTTTGATCCTGTCCCCAGCTCATGTTTCCTGGCTATTTGTGGTTAGGCAGCTTTCTTTTGCCATGCCTGTCCACCACGCATTTTCTGCCTTGGAGCCAGATGATCATGGACTGAATCATCTGAAAAAATGTGAGCCAGAATTAACCTTCCTTCCTTTAATTGTAGATATCAGATGTTTTGTCCCAGTGAAGAGCAAGAGACTATTACAGAAAATTGCCACCAAAGAAGTGGATTTGTTGCTTTGACTGTGCCTGACACTGTAGTTAAGAAAACCTTGGAAATGGATTGTGAATGGACTTTGGAGGAGTTAGGAGATGTTCAAAAATTCTAGAGTATTGTGAAAGTGCTTGATGTGTCATATTGATCAGTACTCCACAGACCATAATTCTGATAGGAATGGGGCAAGTAAAGGTAGGAGGTTTAGACTGGGAACAGGACATCTATTGGCAGAAGGACTAGATGCCACCTCTGTTATAGTATGGCAGAAAATTGTCTACATTTGGACCATGTCCTAAGAAGTTGTGGGAGACCGAGACCAGTGGAATAATTCTTCTGGAGGAGAACGTCCTGATTCTTTCTGGGAGCCAGTTAATGATGGATGCATGGACTGAACCCTGTGAAACCATGACCCACTGAGTTTTGGGCATTGTGTGTTTTGCACCATGAATAGGAAAGTGATTAATACACCTGTAATGTGACATCAGAGTTAGATGGACAGCCTTCATTTTTAGTTATGAGCAAAACCACTTCAGAAACAGAATTGTTTACTTCCTCTAGGAGGCATTGCATATTCCTACCTTAGTTTTACTTGTTGTAATGTTAGCAACTACTTATTGTCAACATTTATGTCCACGGTTTCATTATCATACATTATATATATGATAATGTTCCAATTTTTCCCATTCTGTCCTCATTAATCAACTCTTTATTTTCCATGTGGCATATTCTTTTGGAAAAGGCAAAAGACATATTAAATTTTCTTTCTTCCTTTGTTAGTTTTTAGTGTAATTATTAGTTTTTTTTGGCATCTTTTAAAGATGATCATGAGATTTTACAATTAAATATAAATGATATATTGCTTAAAATATTTGAATAAATTTGAAGTGCTTCCACCCAATGTCTTTATTATGCTCAGTGTTTTTCACATGCACTTATTTCTCTCTATTATTTTTTAGTTTCTTGATTCATTCTCTGCTTTACCACCCATGCTATTGCAAAATGCAGTATGGGAACCCAGCACGATTCAAACAGCATTTGCTTCCACTCTGCTCTAATCACACCTGGAGTAATAAAGAGACTTCAGCATAAACTGCTCTATGTCAGTTATGATTCCGTTGATGTTCTGCAGACAGACAGCTATATGAGTCTTCAGTTAGATTTTGGAAATCAAAGTTCAGGAATCACCTTCCTCCAAGTACCATAAAGCCATAAAAAATAATAGGTGTCCCTAGGAGAACTGAAGAAAGAAGGTCACAGTTGCATATTACACAAAAGTTTAATGAGTGGGCAGAGAGAATGATGTAAAGACACCGAAACTGTCAAGAGAAAACACTTGGCAATGCACAGGGTTATTTTAGAAATGAGAGAGAAGGAAAGGAGGGTATCCATTGGATACAAAGCTTACAGGTTCTTTTGAAATTCTATCTTAGGACATAATTGGTGAGCTTCATCAGGTGCATCAGCTAGACGCTCCAGTGTTAGGCAATCTTCCCTATAATTAGAGTGCATGAGGAGCTGAATGAGGAACCAGGTCCTGGCTATCAGACTCCAAATACTAGATTCTGTCCACTATGCAATGCTGATCAATCAACCACATTGCTGTTTTCATGGCAAATTGCTGTCCACATGAACCCTGGAGATCTAATTCATTATAACTTCCTAGCTAGATGGGAGTTAGAGACTATTGGAAGTCTTCAATGCCTGCAGTCCAGATTTGAAATCTCCATACTCCTGACTTCAGAAAAAATGTTAGGAAGAAGCCAAATTCACCAGATTTTGTAACATTTGCATCTTCAGCTCCACATAGAATTCTTCTATCATAAATGACTTAGGATAAGGTAGTATGTGTTAGGAAGGCACTACTGTACGTGAATTTAGTTGTGTGCTTTCATATACAGCTGACATTTCTCCAGCCTTAGGCTTGTCAATCACTTTCTCACCACAGTTCTAAATGCTTTGTAGGCTAATGGATCAGCTTTTGATATAAATCAGATCTCTGTTAAGAACACTGGCTTGAGAAGGAAACAAGGCTTGATCAAGTCTAGGTTTTATAGCTCTGGAACTACATTGACTTTCTAAATAAATAAATCAAAAATAGAAAGGAAGAAGTACTGTAGCCTAATTTTTATAGAAAGAGGGTTCTTAAAAGAGAGCCAGAACTCTACACAATTTATCCTCATCTGCTAATATACATTTCTTCCCAAAGCATCTCTTCTTCAAATTTCTAATATGGTGAAATTTACCTCTGATTATTTTTAAAATTATGCTCTTTGATTATAGCAGCCTCCTTTTTCTGATTCTTGTTTGTCCATCCTTCCATCCATCTACCCACCATCCATCCATCCATCCATCCATCCATTCATCTATCCATGCACTCACTCTTTATATACTCATTCAGTAAGCAGAGAGTCTTTGCTTATGCTTTTCATTCCTACTAAGGCCCCTTATTTTTTATTTTCTTTCTAGAGTGCTCTTTTGTTCAACCCTGTTGTGCTTGCCACACTGGAATAAATGGTCTCCTCTGTACTGTGCTAACATTTTCTTCCTGCCTATGTCTTACATGTATAGGAGATCAAGCACAAATATTTGTTGCAGTAAATGTTTAAATTTTAGTGTACAAAAAATCACTTAATCCTGTCTGATTTTGAACTGTCCAAATATTTAGAGGTTGTTAAAGTCTGAAATGTCAAGGAGACACAGTAGAACTCTAGGATTTTTATAATTCACTTGACTTAGTCCCTACTCATATATCTATGACATGCAAAATAAACCTAACTTATGAGCCTTGTGTGGTATATGCACACACGTTAGGGAAAGGAGGGTAAATATAGGCACATTTAGAAAGTCCCATAAAGAATCTAAAGATAACATTTCCAAATTAAAAAATGCAAATTCAATCCCTGCTCCTTCTTATTCTTATCTCTTCTGTGTGGTTTGGTCTTTCTGTTTTGTATGTTTTAACCTTAACTGCTTATAGAGTTCAGTGGATATTAGAATGAGCTATTTGATATCAATGTTATCTTTGCCTAGTCCATTTTGAGTTACACTCCACAAGCAAAGGACCAAAGAGATGGCTTGTATTTATGTGTTGCCTGCAAAATGTCTAGACTAGAGCTGCCACATAGACCCTTCCTGAGCTCTCAAGGAGGACTGGACACTTGGAGAGAGCCTCCATGTGCCATATTCACTGACGCAGCAGGCTCACTCAGGAACAAAGGCAAAGCTTTCTAATGGGACCAACAGAATGTGCTGAATCTGTTCCTCAAAAGCAAATAAATAAATATATAAATAAATACAAACACTCTGATGGGTTTAAATTATTCCCAAAGTTTTCCAATTATAAAACAACAGTGAAAACAGATCTTGTCATGGAGCACCCCCCCCAAGTTCTCTCTTATGGAGCCTTACAGAGTCACAGAATCAAGACAATGGGATAATGAAGACTAGGGTTTCCAAGGGAAGCTTTTCCTGCTCTGTGAGAGGGTTCAGATGTGCACTTAGTGTTTGAAAGTCTTCCTGTATAGGAAGAGAGACATTCAGCAAAGGATCATTGTGCCTTGAATAATTTTACCACCACCAACAGAGACAAAGAATGACCATCTATTTATATTTCTAAGAATTATTCTTTTTCATTGTGCTCATGAAATGTGGCTTCTTGAATGTCTATAAGAAATGTCATCCCTAAATATTTAATACCATTGGGTTTCCAACTTGAAAGCAGAAAAAAAAAATTGGAAGAAGAAGAGCACATTTTTTCAGTGGCAATTGTTTGAATTTTTGATGCTTGCTTCCTTTTCTGAAGACAGTAAGTGCTTCTTAACACATTAATCTGGCTGTTATATATTAAACTTTCTGGTTAGCCTTTGCCATTTTATTCACATAGGATTCTTTTATAAAATGTGTGGGGTCACTTATCTCAAATCTGTGGGGATTTGCTTGGTACATGTTTGGTATTGGTCTATATTTGTTTTTTCTCTCTGTTCTGTAAATATCTTTTAAGGACCTCTTTCAGTAACATTGAGTTGTGCCTCTTTATAGCATACCATATATGACATATATATGGTGTCAGACCAGCTACAGAAGAATTTGTTGAAATATTATTATTATTTTCATGTATTTAGTACAAGGTCTACACGGTCTCACTATGCAGATCAGACTCGTAGTGATTCTCCTGTTTTCAGCCTCTCAAGTGCTGGAATTATATATGTGCACCACCATGCCCTGTCTTAATCACTGGGGGTGGGTGGGACAGGCAGGGCATGACGGGGATTGAACCCCAGTCTCTGCTTCTGCCTAAGCAGGCATTTTAATCTGCTGAGCTATCTGGCCAACTCTGGAAGATTTTTAAGTTCATCAACTTAAAAAATCTCAAGTCAGCCAGCAGGGCCAGTGAGATAGCTCAGAGAATGAGTATCTGCTTAGGCCAGCACAGGAGCCAGGGTTCGATTCCTGGCACCACATGCCATGTTGGCCTTGCCCCAGGGTGCATTGAGTCAGTGACCAAGCCCAGGCGAGGTGATATATGCCTGTAATCTCTGCTCTGAGGAAGCTACAAACAAGAGAATCACTATGAGTCTCAGCTGCGTAACAAGACCCTACAGGAAAAAAAAAAAATCTCAAACCAGAAAAGGTGACTCTAGAGTATATATTCCAAGAAGAAGTATAAACACTAATGACACCATAAGAATAATATCTTTACACTGAATGTATTATATACTGTCCATTGCTTTGTTTCAAAATTTAATACTTTTGTGAATTTTCCTTCAACCTGCTGAGCCTTAAACAGTGCAATTCAAGGGGTGGAGAAAGCTATACTATGAGAGAAGCATGACTATGTTTCTTTTGTTCTTTCTTTTATGTAGGAAAAGCTTGTGAATGGCTGGTAGGCATCTCAGTCCTAACACGAGCTGTGTTTATCATGACCTCGCCCATTGCTGTGAGATTCAGTAAACTGACCAAAAGCCTTATTCCACATCATTTCCTCCAGATTGGTTTGTGATTCTTTTGTTCCCTTTTGGCTGTGGTGTTAGCTATTGTAACTGGACCACTGCAGGTCATTGGGCTGATCTCAAGTCAGGTTTCTGGTATAGCTTTTTTTTATGTTGTTACCAGAATAGAACTCAGATTCTTGTGCTTTCCAGGAAGACACTTGTGCCACTGAGCTATATCCCTGACCCTGACACAGTCTGTTAAAACAAAGCTAGCCATTATACCACATTCAGTTTGGGAATGGATTGTGAGAAATTTTCCTGTCCAGTATTCACTCTGTATTATATATTTTATAGTTTTCCACAGACCTTGATCTTGTGTGCTCTATCATATATTTGTTAGTATTCTTTTTCTCTTTACATGTCATTTTGAGAGGTTTCTGTTGACTGATCTTCAAGCCTGCTGACTTTTTCCTTAGATGTTATCAATAACATCCTGATAAAATCATCCAGGAGTCTTCATTTATGTCACAGTGTTTTTGATTTCCAGCTTTTCCATTTGATTCTTTCTTAGAGTCTCCATATCTTTTTTATACATCTTTCATTCCATGTGGTCCTGATTCTTATATTGTAGCCCAAAATGTATTATGCAAAGTTTCTTCAAATTCCTGATCTGATCATTCTAACATCTATGACATAGCTCAGTGTGGTTCTGTTGCTCATTCTTTCTCTTCAGCTTGTGTTTTTTTTTTTTTTTTTCACCTTTTAGTATGTCTTGCAATCTTTTGCTCAAAGTCAGATGTGATATATTAGATAAAAGGGAATGAGCAGACTGGCCTTTAGTAAGGCTTTATCTTTATCTGGCTAGAGGTTAGGCTGTGTGTGTGTTCTGGCATTGCTCTAGTATCAGAAGCTAAAATATCTCCTAGTGCCATTGGCTTTCTGTCCTACATTGTCTTTGGGTGTCTCTAGAGATTCTTCCTTAAATAGAGTCTGAAAATTTATAATTCCTTTAGCTGTAGCCCTCTGATGTTATATTGGGGCAGGGGGCATTCTATAGTGCTATGCTTGGGTCTAGGTTTCTCAGTTAGCTGCTTTGGATTTCTTTCTCCATATCTGTGCTGGGGAGGGGGCGGGGCGAGAGTTGGTATTACTCTCCTTATGCCAGCTAGGTCCTGGTAAAATCCCAGTCATTAATACTCTGATAAAATACTTTCGTTTGAGAGCAGGACTTGTTAGAGAAACAGAGTTCTTAGCACATTTATAAGAAATATATTCCTTTCCCTCTGCTGGATATATGAAGGGACTTTTCTCCAGTCTTTGTGGTACACGCTCAGTAGGCTTTCAGGAGATAAAACTCCAATAGGAGACTTCCCTAGGTATGGGTCTCACCAGTGTTTTGAACTCTCCTAGGCATTCACACTAAACCTACAGTGAACCATCAAATCCAGTTTAAGGCAGCCCTGCTAATCTAGCTTTGTCTGTAGGCTTCTGATCCCGGTAAGCTGTTGCTTTGGGCCTGCTTATCTGTCTCTGGTTTTCAGGGTAGCAGTTCACCCTGTAATCATGGTCTTCCAGAATACCTAAGAATTCGTTTTCAATTTGCCTAGCTTTCTTATTATTCTGATGATGAAAGTGATAACTACCATGCTTTTTACCTGTTAGGCCAGATATCAAATATCTATGAGCTCCACTTTTTACGAACAAGTTTTATTTTCACTGATTGACACGCACCTGCCACTTAAACATATTATGTAATTTAGGGTTATCAACTACTTTTATATAGAAAGTT
This sequence comes from Octodon degus, assembly GCF_000260255.1. Classification (NCBI taxonomy): domain Eukaryota; kingdom Metazoa; phylum Chordata; class Mammalia; order Rodentia; family Octodontidae; genus Octodon; species Octodon degus. The sequence continues at coordinate 11,257,877 of NW_004524595.1, read as the reverse complement.
CCCATTTTACAGAACAGAGAACTGAGGTTGAGGAAGATGGACAGCCCAGGGGAAGACCACAAGTGAAGCAAGCTATGGAGTTAAAATTAATATTCATGTGTTTGATTCCAAAGCTGATGCTGTATGCATCGCATTTTATTACTGGAAAGACTTTACAATAAATGATGCTGCAAAAGAAAGAATGCCATGCAACTAATGTTAATTGTTAGGAGATAGCAGCCCTGGATAAGTGAAACCATCCTACCTAGAAAGGTAGCAAAAGTACGTGGAGCACAGGGGCAAGTCCCTGGCACGAGCAAGGTGTTGAGCTCCACAGCAGAGCAGAAGGTCGGAGGGATAGGCTTGGCCCAGACAATCACTGCATTTATTCTCTTAAATTAATTTTTTACTTTAGTTTTAATTAAAGGGAGAATATTTTATGAATCTAGAAAACACTATCCTTTCCCAAGGCTAAGAGGATAATCATTTAAGCCTTCAATTATGTATCTCTCCAAAGAATGAACAATAGTTAATGAACTCCAGGTGCACAAAAATATATCTTTCATTTTAGCAACACGTGTCCCCTGGAAGTAAAGCCTTTCTATGGTCTAAGGTGGGCTGCCAGCTTTGTAGTCTTGTGTGTTTTAGGGGAAGGTGAAGAGAAGAATATTGTTTCTCATTTAATGTTCAGCATTATAAAAGCTATGTCTCCATTTCCTTCAAAAACATCTGTTAAACTACAAAGCCAATTCAAGCAAACAAAAGAACTTGAAAGAAAGACCAAATGCTCTGTCTCCGAGAAGACATATTTAGCTTGGCTCTAATTGACATTCACACGCATTCAAAAGCAATTAAACTCTCACAAAAGCTACACAACAACGGGAGTCTGGAGCTCTCTTGTTTTTAAGCATTTTAGAGCTCCATTTCAGGCAAGGAAAGCCTGCAGAGCTGGTTTCCATTAGCTGTCGTATTTCTAGCTCAGTAAGGCAGTAAACATTCTTCTCAGACACTACTGAGGGGGCTTCAGACTTGAGGAAAAATTATAAAAGACAAAGAATTCTTACCACTTCTGCCACCAGACTAAAATAGCCCCCAGTTCTGGAGGCTTAGTCTAGCTTTCTGATTTCTCTATGGCACTTGGAAATTGTGAGGAATTATTTGTTTGTCTGTTGTATATCTTCCCAATATAACGCATTCAGTGAGAGCAGGAACCTTGCCTGTTTTACATTTCAGTACTTTTCCACTTGTAGGGGTGAGTGAGTATTTGTACATGAATAAATGAAGAAGTGAATAGGATTTCTATCCCAGCATAATAGAAATTATAGTCAAAACTTCCTTGAGTCTTAAGTTTAACATTACATTTCAGTTTACTTAATTTGCTTCTTGACATCAGAAGTCCTACTTGGGACACACTGATTGTTGAATTGTAATTTTGATGTATATTATACTCTTCTCACCCCCCTTGAACTGTCCAGAGAGCGATAATGAATATTCCATAGCCTTGGTGTTTAAGCTCAAAAGGCACTTCTAGCAAAAAGGAACAAATCAGAATAGATGTGGTCATTGCAATAACCTTTTCCTATCCAGCTCCCAGAGGAAAACCTTCTGATCAGAGAAAGCAGGAAAGAAAGAGAAAGAGCATGTGTGGGAGTTGTGACCATTTGCATAATCCCTTGTGGGATTTGGAGGGTGGGAGAGGAGTGGACAGATGTGCACAGAAGCACAGTGCAGCTAGCTGAGCTTTGCTGCCCAGCTCAGTGCCTTCACCTTAGGTAGGTGACTGGTGAAAAGTGTCTTGGCTACAGTGCTGAGGAAATACTAGAGGAGAGACATTCATAGGCGGGTTATGGGCAAAGTGAGTATCTACCAGCAACTCAGAGCCTTGAGCACCTCAGGGGGTGATAGCAGAACAAGGTAGCCTTCTAATGATTATGAGAACATCTGTTAATAAGAAAATAAATAGTGGTCAAGAAAGGAAAGGTCGGGGGCCTGCCCCTTAGCTCAGTTCTTTAAGTGGCTGCTTCAACAAAGCAGTCAGGCTCAGGTTGCTGTGGTTCGATCCCCACAAAAAAAAAAAAAAAAAAAAAAAAAAAAAAAAAAAAAAAAAAAAGAAAAGGAAAGGTCAAGAAGGGCTGAACACACTTAAAAAGTAAGATGTGAACAAGGTAGAATCCATGTAGCTTGATTATGCTACAAACTGAAGTCTAAGGCAGGAGTTCAGTTCAACGATAATTAAATAGGAACAGAACTTTATTCAGTATCTTTGACCAGAAAATGAGGTGACAGCATGAAGGGGACAGACGTGTAGACAGAATACGAACAAGGTCTGCCTCAACCACCAGGCCAAAATGCAGCTCTGAAGAGACTACAGCTTTTTGATTCTGCTTCTCCATTATTACTTTTGTAATGATAGTTGTATAATGTTCCTAGAGGTTCAAATCAATATGTGGAAAAGAGAGACAGAATAAAATCTCGGGGTGATTTTTAAACTGTGAATGTAGCTACATTATAAACTCGAATTGGCAGAGAAATGCCTAAATGGGAAGAAATTTACCTGAATGCAACTTGATATCAGTTTTCAGCTATTGAGCAGAAATGGGAGCTTAATGATAGAAATTATGTTTGACTATAGAAAAATAAGTTACACTTTTGCATATATCAGTTTATGATTGTAAATTTGAATCATTATATAGTTCTAGCAACTTAATTTTTCTTTTATGTTTTCAATTCCTTATGATTTTCTTTTTTTTAAAAAAATCCACTATCCCTCATTTACATGTTCCACCTTTGTTTCTGGATCACTCCTCATTCAACTAGTTCAGAGAGGGCTGTTAGACCCATGCTGAAAAGTCAAGAGGCAAAGAAGTGCCTTTTCGCTGTACTGCTATTCCTCTCTCCAGCCCGATCTTTGTTTATGTTGTTTACCTTGCCTGAAATGTCTTTCTCCTTCTTGTTCATCAAATCATATTGATCAAGGTTTCATTCAGATTTCATCACCTCAATTCAGATTTCCCTGGTTATTCAAGCCCATATAATCAGCCTCCCTAAACTCTTACAGGGCTTGCAATGTGCATTTCAAAGTTAAGAAGTGAATTATAATGATTTTTTTCCTTCTAATGATCTTTTTTATTACT
>NW_004524595.1:11225958-11254240 GCF_000260255.1 Octodon degus | reverse complement strand
GGTGCTGGGGGATTGAACCGCGGTCCCTGATGCTTTGCTAAGCTTGTTCTAAGTAGGTGCTTTAGACCACTGAGCCATCTCTCCAGCCCTATTGTGTAAACTGAACCTACCAACTAATTGCTTTCAAAGAAGGTAGCCCATATGATTTAAAGGTGAAATATCATGGTCTATATTAAACACAAAGCACACTTTGTTCAATTTAATATATAACATGCTATCCAAATGGAATCATATTGACTAGACTTCTCGAAGTATTGGGCAAGTGGATAAAGTTTACAACCCAAGTTGATAAGATTATTATTTTCAATTGCAACATTTAGTTCAATAAAAGGGGGCCTTATTCCTTGCTAGCCCCTCTTTTTCCCCTACTTCTGTCACTTAGAGTGTTAGTGATAGGGACCCAAGGACACATTGAGACCCAAATCCATTCAGTGAGTGAAGTGTGTCTAATAAAATTACTAATGTAATTGCTTGGGTCACTGCCCTCCTGCAGTGTCAAAGTTGTGCTGAGAATCAACTGAAGAATTTAAAAATGCATAGTTCCAGCCTGGTCTTTAATTCAAATCCCAGGCTCAGGGTGAGGAAGGATTTGAATTTGCTTGAACACTGCCAACATCCCCTTCTGGATGTTGTAACCAGTTGCTTAGTAATCTTTTATTGACATATGCGGATTAGAAATTCTTTCAAGTCACTTTTCATAGACACCCAGGTGGGTGATGGAGATGGATCTGTACCCATCCTCTCACCATCACGCTGCCTCCTATTTGGCTTGGCAGGTTTGATGAAGAGCTGCACTTACACATTGGCATATTCTTTGATGGACCCATTTTTAATATTGACAGCAAGGGGTGACTTTCTCAGTTTGAATCTTTGTCTGTTGAAGTTTGTCCTCCTTTCTTACTTTACTGTTTATAATATCACTGAGTTTCTCATCTTTTGCAACTTTGGCCAAACTTCCAACACTTACTAACCTTGTCATGTAGATGTATTTTTATTATAATTCTGGTGACAAATTTTTTTTGTTGTTGTTATTGAAAATGCAGACTAACTTGAATACAAGAAGGGAATGATTCTTCTAATTAACTGGCAGGCTGACAATATGCTCTCTTTTCCTAAATCCTCAAAGGTTCTTTTCCTTTCTTTCCACTAATTGCTTTAAAGGAATTTGTTTTTCTCTGCTTCCTAAAGAATGGCATAGTGTTTTGTCGTCAGAATGAATGACAGATGATAGAGTTACTCTTTGGTGGCAATGAGAGGACCTTCTGAATTTATGCTGTTAAGACACATTGACAATTGCATGATCAGACACACCCATCTATCTTGTTTATTTTGTTTTTTGGTACTAGGAATGAAACTCATAACCTCACATTTGCCAGGCAGATGCTGTGCTACTGAGGTATATGACGACTAGTAGCTCAGATCGGCTACACTTGATGGAGACTTCACTTACAGTGATCTGAAGCTATTAAGAGCAATGACAGGAGCACCCAAGTCCTTCGCAAGGAGCCAAAGTGGAGACTTGGTGGTGTTTTCCAATCAAGTTTTTATTGTTAACCAACATGAATATTGTACTCTTTGGGTAGACACTGCACTCCTTTCATTTTCTAGTGAAATTAGCATATTTCAGAGAGATGTTTATATTTTTTTCTTTTTCTTTGATTTAAGGCCATTTACATCACCCTAAAACCTGCATTCAGTATTTTACTTACAGATTAAGCTAACCTATTAGGTAAATATTTGAGTCTAATGCAATCAAAGATATTTCTCAGTCCAGATTATTGATATATCCTCTTTCCTTGGTAGAATATTAACATTTTCAGGTACAACCAATCTATCATCAGTCAGAATGTGCTTAGAAATATATTCTATATTTATTTTCACAAAGTTCCTACTAGTCAATAATTTGATCAATAATGTTTAGATTTTTCTGAATCACACTTTCTGCAAGAATATGGGGATATACCTCTTTATGTAAATGTTAACTCCAAAAGAGTGATTCAGATTAAGAGTGGAAAATATCCTGAGTGAGCTTCTGAGTGGAGAGTAAAGATGTATTGAAGAGTTCATATTACTTGATGTCTTTATTCTGGTAAATATGGCCTTTTGTTTATATTGTTTTCCATAATTTTATTGAGAGACAAATAGCAATGAGACAGTTTCAAATCAAATTGGTATGACAGTTTCAATAATTAACACATTGCATACTCTCTTCCTAGTGGTTAATTGCTGTACAAGATGCAGACATGATATCCTATTTACAAATACTATTACAACAAATCCGTCTATTCATTAAGAGAATGTAACTATATATCTTTCCTAACCATTTTGAATATACAGATACAAGATGGACATTCATCTGTATCCCCTTTTTTATTTAGTTCCATTGTTTCAATATTATGGGTGTGTTATGCACTTAACTAAGTTTGGTTCTGAGTTTCCATTAGAGTGACAAATGAGGATTAAAATATAGGGAGAGATGTTTATGTCATGCCATAACACCGAATGAACTTCATGTACAAATGGAAACTGTCATGAAATGCGTGGTAAGACGAGGTCAGTCTGAGGAAGCTTGTCTATCTCACCACTCATTTTCTCAGAAGGAAAAGCCTTCCTGGGACAGGATGTGGAAGAGGCCTCTGGTAGAACTCTACCAGTAACCATTCAGTTGGAAAAGGAAGGGAAACAGGAAGATTACAGGACAAAGAGGAAAGAAGAGAAGCAAATGTTATGGTTGCCCTTGGAAGAGTTCCAGACACTGGGACTCTAGCTACGGTGTGGGCTTGAGGGTTATCTTTTATTTGAAGGGTCAGTCTCTGGGCAGTGTGACCTGGTTTATTATAATGTGAGCAGTTATGTCAGCTAAAGTAGAGAACGTAGCTGGCTGTGGTGGAGTATACCTGGAATCCCAATACTGTGGGAAGCTGAGGCAGGAGGATTGGCAATTTAGGGACTTAATAAGACCCTGTCTCAAAATAAAGAAAAAAAATGGAGTTGGGGATATAACTCTGCATGAGGGACTTGCATTCAAGCCATGGTCTTGGAAACAAACAAACAAACAAAAGGAGCACTTCCTACCTAACAATTAAGAGACACCACAACTTATATGCAAAAGATAACCCTGGGTTCTCTGGTTTCATAAGCCTAGTGGCTGAAAGGTCCTTGTTAGTTCTAAATGCCACAGAAATACAATGTGCCATTTTAGTCAAACTTCTGTCACTGTAACAAGATAATTTATAAAAAGTTTCGTTGTTGTCATTGTTGGTTTCTTTGTTTGTTTTAGCGTACTGTGTTGAAGGTTCTAGCACACGGCTCCTTATTGCCCTTGATTTTTGGCAATGTCAAGCATTGTATATGATTGTAAAGGACAAATCTCAACCAGTAGATCTCAGGGGGTAGCAGTGCTGCAGCACAGTGGCCAGCCACACAGTCTCTGGACCTGGATCACCTGCATTTGGATCCCAGTTCCTGTGGGCAAGGGGTGTGACCTTGGGTGGCATCTTCATTTCTCAGGCCTTTGGTTTCCACATATGCAAATTCAGGATCCTGCATTCATATCTAACCAATGGAATGGGTTTGAAGTTTAAAGACACAGTGCATTTAATACCTCACAATGATGCCTAGATGACTATAAGAAGCATTATCTTCATTTATTAAAGAGGTAAACTTTTCCTTTTGACAATATCTATGTGCAGACGATGAGCTTAAATACAGGTAGTTCCTGTTTGCTCACATTTGCATGGCTGCCTTCTAACTTCTTGTGGAAGCAGTTTTGTCCTATCACCTTGTAGGTGCCAGGCACAGCCACAGCCAGCAGCACTGCCCACACTTCTCTGAAGTGCTAAGCATGGCTGCTCCCCCAACTAGACCAGCATTCCGAGATGACTTCTCTGAGCTCCTGGGCTCCCCTCAGACCTCCCTCCTCCTTTTGTCCTCGAGTTCCAGGAGGAATAACTTTCTGCTGTTATTATTTCTGGGTTATCAGTGTCTCTTCGTTTTCCTATATTAAATTTCCTATATTGAATTCCCTGTACTGAAACACATCATGCCTTTTTGTTTTGTTTTATTTTCCTGATTGAATGCTGGCTGATATAAGAAATATTTATGCATTTGAGAAATGATTAACTCCTGAATGTTAAGAACCTTTTGAATTTTTCTAAAGAAGATGAATCTGGTCTCTTTTTCATGTGACACCCTCTTATCTCTGCTTAGGTACACAGTCAGGACTAAGGAGTGAGAGGTATGAAGGTCTTAACAGAAAAAAGCAGAAAGAAATCAAGTCCTTTGTGTTGGTGTTCCCTATCAGCAGGGATTGGATCCTGCTATTAGAAACAGAGGCCTGGGTAGTGGACCTCCAGAGATACCCAAAGGTCTGAAGCTCTGCAATGTAGTTTGCAGGGAGAATCAAGGGAGAATGAAAACATCAGACCCTTCTGTCTTCCTGCCCTGCAGCCCTTGAAATGTGGCTTTTGCCTTTCTGATCCAACATATCACTGTGCACCCTCCTCCTAGACAGGAAGTAGGTAGGCATGCCAACAGATTTCTTCTACTTCATTGCTTAGAACCGTGCCACCTTGTTTCACCTGAAGTGTCAAAGAAGATGAGAAATTGAGTTTTCAGATGCTGTTCAGCTCTAGAAGTGGAGGCTGGTGAGACAGAAGGGCAAGTACACTATTCACTGGGGAGATGCAAGGACCCGCTGCTTTCCATGGGTGCCACACAGTAAGCTGTTGCATTTGAGCCCTCTAAGCAGCAGTTATATAACTGGTGCAGTGGGCTGATTATGTATTGTTCATTTAAGTAGAGTCCTAAGTTCTTCATCATTTACTGCCTATATTTTTACAAAAAAGATATTCTGTCAATTTAAAGGGGGCAGAGAACAAAGCAAGCACACACCAGCATACTTAGCCACCTATTCAATAGCATTTGAACTTTCTTGATGATCACTTACCACGCAACAGTGACTCTCCTCTGTACTCTCACCGATTGCCACAAGGTCACCCTTGAAGAGCTGCTAGGCAAACTCACTGAAGTCTTTAGCACAGTGCTTTAGCCTCCTTCTTAATTAGCTGCTGGGAAGGAGTGGAATTGCTTTGCCATTCCAGTGTCCCCATTTAACTCACTGGGACTTGGCTCTGCCGGTGGAGAAGGGGCAAGGGACAGCGCTTGATGGCACAGCCTAATGAGGCTATCAGTAACACACTGATGCGATGAGACCTCATAGAATCTCAAATACGTAAGGAGGAAACTTGCACAATACTGTGGAAACCTGGAGCAAGCAAAAGATTTAGTGATTGTGTTTTATTTAACTAAGATGAAAGCAGCAATCTTCCCATCAGGCACTATTTGTGATTAATTAAGACAGATTTTGCAAAGCAATCTACTCTTTTTATACTAAATGGAGGGATGATAATAAGAGAGGACAATTGTGACGTTCACTCTGAACAGCAATAAGCTTGGCCTCAGCTCCACCAACTGAATTTCATCTCAGTGACATTCAGTTTTTGGCAGCCCCCCGTCAGCTCATCACAGATGCTAATGGCAATCCACTGAAATGGATTCTGTGTGGAATGCCAAACCTGAAATTATTTGTTTCTTTTCAAAATCTGTCTTCCAATTTTCCAGAGATTTGCTAGGGTGGATGGACATGTCTATGACATACACGTGCATGTAGAGGGGAGAGAGGAGGAGGCACAATTCCATTCAAGGTGGGCTTCAAAACCACAGATCAGAGGTGGAAAGAGAAGCAAAGCAGATTCTAGGTTATATAAAGAGTTAGTCCATAGATGGCTACAGCTATGGAGTGTATTTGCATAATAGTTCTCATCTTCGTCCAGTCTCTGATCACTTCTCAAAATAAGCAACGTGGTGACCTTCAAAACCTTACTCATAGTCACAAATCGGAGCAAAGAAATGTCACTGGACTAATCTAAAGACAATGACAATAACTACACAACTATAACTATACCATAACTACAGCTTGATAAAATCTTCAATATACAGCAAGGTCTTTCAGGTTTTTACATGATTTGAACAGATTTGAGCTTATAAATTGAGTATTTTTAAACTATGACATTAATTAATCTGGGGCAACCATTTTGAAATAAACAAAAAAGAGATTTTTTTTTCCCAGTTTCCTTTGAAATACAGAAAAACTTTCATTCTTTTATTTATTTCGTCCGTGTTTCTTGATTGCCAAGCAAGTGCCACCCGGTGTGATAGATTTTGAGAATATGTGATAAGCCTGTATTAACATGTGTGCTGACTTCCGAAGACAAAAGGAATTATTTGTGATTTAGATGGAAGACGGTAATTAATTCTTTGCTTCTCATGCTGGGAGAAGAGGACATAGAGTCCAAAGGGAAAGATGGGATGATCTTTCACTGAGAGCTGGTGGTGGTAGTGAGAGTTTGCAATACAAGAAAATTTCTTACAGAGTGCGATGCCAAAACTAGGATCTTAATGATGAACAAGAGCTGTCTGGGAACAGGGTAAAGTTCAGGTAGGAAAGGCTCACTCTGGAACATGAAGCAGCCAAAGATAAGGTTAGAAACTAGAGATGAAAAAGCGGCAGTTTTTTAAGCAAAATTATTTTGAATGGTTGAGGACCAGTATGTGTATGTATGAGGGGCCAGGGTAAGGGAGAGGGATTTGGTGAAAAAGAAAAAGCAAAGAAAGAAAGAAAGAAAGAAAAGAAAAAGCAAAAAAGAAAGAAAGGAAGATCTGCATCATTTGCATCCAGGAGTCCTGCATCATAAAAGTCATTTAAACCATGTAAAGGAATTTGTTTTACCCTAAAGTAATTTTAACAGCTGTGTGTTTTGATGAAATTTACATTTGAGAACAAAGGAAAGATGATATGTCTACAGCAGGAAAAACTGAGGACTAGGAAATGGACTGGAAAATCTATAAAGAAATTCATTCAGGAATATAACGAAGTGAAGCCATTGTTGGTAGACAAAGGGTAGCGGCTGGTGGAACTGTGGTGTGCAGACCGTAGGGAGCTATGCAGGAGGTAAAATCAGTAGGCATTAATGACCAATCTGCGAGGGACCTTGCCGTTAATTCAGGACTCTGTTAGATAATCATGCTGTTTTCCAAGACAAAAATCCAATAAGGGGTGTTTGGAGGCTGGGAAGAGAGCTTCTGTTATACTTTAGAGGTGTTAAATTTTAAGTGCCTGTGAGCTGCCGCAGGCAGTGCTCTCTAGAGAAACATTGAATGCAAGATACAGAAATATAGAGGGACTGCGGGCTGGGCTTTTGATCGTTGCCGGCAAAATCAGATGTGGAAGAATGCAAAAGGGCTGTGTGAGCACTGGAGAGCGGAAGGGTCCAATCAAAAGCAGGAGGACCGGAGCTCCCTGTAGAATCCCACGCAAGTGTGCGTCAGGATGCTGAAGGGTCTGTGGCGGAAGGCTGGAGGGTCTCAGTTGGAGGCTGAACAGTCTAGATTACAGCCAGGAGAGAGGTCCTGGTGAAGGTGCAGACTGGAGCGCCTCCAAATAAACAGAAGCAAGTCTTGCTTCTTCAGTTTTCTTCTGTTCTGTTCCAGTGATGACAAATTTACCCAGGGTGTGTCTTCTGTCTTCCATAAGTCCCTTCAGCCACACCCAAAGCTCTGGGAGACACCAGCAGTTACTGTCCTGAGGGCTATTAAAGTAATGCTGTTTGTCAGACAATGCATAATTACAGTCCTAGAACTCACCACGGTGCTGGAACTAGATGAGCTGATTGTCTTATGATGAAGTTACAGATGGCACGAAAGTGAATGAGCTCACTCAATAACAGATTCGCTTTAGAAGAGAATCTGTGGAAGTTTGCTCCATTGACAGGTGGAGCTGAGAAAGAAAGCCCAAAGGAGACTTGGCGTTAAGAAAACCATTTGGGGCCAAAATGAGTTTTTAGTGAATGTCAATGACTGGTTAGAGATACTTGACTATGAAAAGGAAGAGAAAAGTTAGTTGCTATTCCATGTGAATTTGGTGGCTGAAGCATAATTTTCTTTTAAGATAGAGAAAGCTTAATATAGGCACACAGATTTGGAGGTTATGATAATCCAACCTGGGGATAAAGTTTATCTTTGAACAGCTCATGAAAAGAGGATTTACTACGCAAAGGAAGGATGTTAACACATTTGTGGAGAGGCATATTTAACCTGCTAAGGAGAACAAAGTGCTTCTCTGCACTCCAACAGCAGCTGTTTGCATAGGCGCGGTGTGATTAAAGACTGCTCTTACCCTCTCCCTGGAGTCAGGCTTGGCTTGGGCACTGCATCCTCAGTACTGATTTTGAATATCAAAGTGTGTTTGTTCACGTGTTGTTTCCTTCACTCTCCTGCTGTCCAGGTACTGTTCTAGGTGATATGAATTCAAAGAAGGCAAAGGCATGTTTTTTTTTTTTTTTTCCCTGAAGAAATTAAGTGAAATAAACTTGAGGAATTTGTAGGGAAGTGGTTGACCCCCCCAGGTCATAGTGTTAAGTAAAATAAATCAGACCTACAGGTTTAAACATTACATGATTTTTTAAATATGGAAAACCCCCAAAATATAAATAAAGAACAAAATAAAAGACAGGTAATAGGAAATGGAGAGGTGGATATTTTGCAGATGGAGAGGGAGCCAAGAGATGCAAGGAAGTGGGAAGGAAGTGGGGGAAGGAAGGGAAGGATAGGAGACAGAGAGTTTTTTTTAAATTAATTTTATTGAGAAACAAATAGCAATGAGACAGTTTCAAAACTGATTAATGGGACAGTTTCAATAATGAACACATTGCATATTGTTATCTTCATAGTGGCTATTCATAGCACAAGATGCAGACATGATATCCTGTCCAGACACTATCAGTACAAATCTTTTTATTCATTGAATTAAGAGAAAGTAGCTGTATATCTATCTATCTTAACTATTTTGTATATACATGTACAAAATGGTCCTGCATTTGTATCCACTTTGTTATTTAGTTTTGTCAGAGAAAGGTGTTGTAGGTGCATGAATTCAGCAAAATAATCCAATATAGCTCATTAGTCCATAATAGTAGTGGGTTTTCCATAGGACTGGCAATGTCAGAAGTTGACTTGAGCCTTTTACACCTCAGCATATTAACATGGCTCCCTGAAAGGAGCATAAGTGTTGAGTCCTGCAAATATGTACTAATAAAAAATAAGAACTAAAAAAATAAAGCCCTAAAAAATAGAAATTAAATGCTTGGAAGAGAGGTGTTTGCGAGACAGTGAGTGGACACATGGAGAAAGACTGGGTACTGAGAGGGGGTTCCTCCTGTCCTGGTGCAACAGGCAGGAAAGGAAACTGGGAAAGACCACCTTTTGTCACTTTGCTGATGACTTGGAGATGCTGAACTATATTTTTTTATAGTGCGGTACATCAGTAGAAAGTTTTCTACTTCAACCAAACATTTTCTTCCTAATCTTTATGTCTGAAATCAACACTTTAGCTCTGCAATGGCTCAGAAAGTATTTTTTTAAGCACTGTTGCCACACTGAGTCTCTGTGAGGTCTACTCGGCTGCCTCTTGTAACAGAAAAACAGCTACAGAAAACAGAGACAGCTGGATAAGGCTAATGACCTGGTTGGGTTGTGTTGAGTCCTACAGTCCTGAGAAGCAGAAGTTAGCAACCATCCCTTGGATCTGAGGAATGGCTTCCAGCAAGAACCAACCCTGTCTGTCATGTGACTTGGATAAGCTATGTGTATTATAAGCTACCTTGTTGTTTTTGGGGCCAGGTTTAAGCCTTTCAAATTCTGTCAGTCAGTCAGTCTGTCTGTCTGTCTGTCTGTCTGTCTGTCTGTCTGTCTGTCTGTCTGTCTGTCTGTCTCTGTCTCACTTTCTTGTTTTTTCTTCCCTTCATAATTAATTAAAGACTGTATTGCCCCTCTGAAGAGTGTGTAATTAAATAGTCTTTAGCCAAACCTTGGTTAATTCTCCTTTTCTCCCAGATTTACCAGCTTTGGCCCCCTCTCAGCCTGAGCCAATTCACTGTAAGAGTTGTTACCTTAAGAGAAAGCCATCCTATTCCCATTTCATTTCCTCTTGCACCACACTGGCATACAGATTTCCCACACTGGGTTCTTTCGAGCTGTGTGCATTCCTTGCTAGAAATGAAAATCCTTTTGTGCCTGCCCTTTGAGATGCTCGCTGATTCTGTTAGCACAGCCTTCTTTCTGTAGCCAGCCCATGACTGATAGTGGTTTGACTGACAAGGTTTATGTTTTTTTTGTTTTGTTTTTTTTTTTTTTTAAATGGTGTGAAAGTGGTATGCCTTCAGTAGAACTGTACTTCAAATTTTGAGTTTTGCTTTTTTCCTTAGGCTAGCAGTATATGGCGCAGGCGTCCCTCTCAGTGCTTCACAGGAACAACAAGCTGCAGTTCCCTCTCAGTCGCACATTTACAAGAGAAAGCACCCTATATTCTAGTGTATTCTGTCGCTAACTATAATGATAATGTTCAGTCGGTTTGGTGTGTTAAGTGCGTTTTCTATTTAAGATGGGCTTTTAGGATGTAACTCATCCTAAATAGAGAAGCAACTGTATTTCAGTCGTGCCCCTCTCCTCATTGAAATGGTTCCTCCCGCCTTCCTCCCTTCAAATAATTCTTCCAAAAATATCTCTCCTTACCAAGTCTATATTTTTATTAAAATATCACATTGATGCATGTTCTAATAAAACACAGTACAATTTGAATTTATATACTTTTCAAACGAATTCAAATTTTATTCTCCTTTTCAATCTTTGTAAAATGTGAAAATCATTCTTAGCTCATAGATCACAGAAAAATTCAAGAGGGAGGGTCAGTTTTGATCCAGAGTGGTAGGTAGTTTATGAACCCTTGCTCTACATTAGAGAGACCTCAGGTTTAGCAGAACATAATTAGCTTGGCTTTTGAGAAACTACTTATCAATTCAACTCAATTCAGTAATTATATATTAGGTGCCTACTCTATGCCCAGCATTATTCTACATCCCGATGATAGAATCATAAGTAAGACAAACATTTACCTACTTTCAAGAAATTTTAAAAAACCTTTAAGCTTTAATCTTTTCTTCTGAATCATTAATGGTACGATGCTATTAAATGTAGGTATGCTAGAAATGTGTTATAACTGCTACATATAGGCCATTGACTGCACTGAAAAAGGTACCCTAGATTTTTAGTCTGATTAAGTGCTTTTCCTTATGTAGGAGTCAAGCTGGGTAACTATATTCAAGTTGTAATATTACTATAATTATTCAAATTAAATATTGAATTCCTCCTTGAAAATTGTCTTCAGGTTTGGTAGCACATTCTTTCAGTTTCCTCCAAGGTGACAATTTTTTATGTATTCATGGTGAATTTAAATATAAAAAACTGCAAAAAAAATTGAAACAAATTCACATGAATAAGTCACATAAAAAAATATAGAGAATGAACAAACAAACAAAGTTCTCTGTTCTTGAAACATAAGGTCTCTGATTTCAGGGCAACTTAATTGAAAATGTATGTAATTTTTCTTAAAAGTGGCTTGCTACAGGTTGACAGCTGTGTCTCTGTCACATTCATGTGTTAAGAGTCTCAAGCCCCAAAGTATTTGGGGACAAGGCCTTAATGGAGGTAAATGATGCTAAGTGAGCTCATAGGGCGAAGGCCCTGGCCTGATGACTTGCTGCCTTGGAAGCAGCAGCACACAGAACATTCTAGTTCTCTTGGCAAGCCCTTGGTGTGTGAATGCAGGGGCAGGGCACTGGTTTCAGATTGGAGGAAAACCTCTCAAGGCACCGAATCGGCTGCCACTTTGAGCTTGAACTTAGCTTCCAGAACTGCAAAAAATGAGTGTCTTTTCTTTAAGCCTTGTAGCAGAGGACCCGTTTTGTTGTGGTAGCTTGAGGGCTCTCCAGAAATGTCCTAAGGGAGGCTATGGAAACTTCTGAGCACTGGCAGGATTTTAGAAGAATTTTCTCCTCACCTAGGAGACTGCTGGAAAGGAATGTGTGTGTTTGCATTGTGAGTTATTGTTAGTTTTTAAAGTCACAAATCATTGTTTGGTGATTTCATTGTGTAAACCTTCGTGCATACTTATGATGTGTGTTTGACTGCACTCCTCCCTGATTATTGATTTTAAGTCCACAGTCAGCTATGAGACCAAAGAAAGGGGTTGTGTCCATCTATGGGCAGTGGCCATGTTAGAGCCTTTTTAAAAATGTATTTACTACAGGATCTACAAGTCTCACTATGCAGGTCAGACTCCTAGTGATTCTCCTGTTTTCAGCCTCCCAAGCACTGGGGATACAGGCCAGGCCCAGTTTTGTCAACGTCTGTCTGCCTAAGCAGGCATTTTACTCCGCTGAGCTATCTGGCCAGCCCTGTTAGAGCCTTTTTATTATTCAATAAGTCAGGAAGAAAACCACCAAAAATCTTTTGCAAAATAACTGATAATCTGAAAATACAAAGTAAAAAAAGGAGAAAGAGAGATATTTGTGGATGAAATTCCACTGAGCACAAAATTTACCTTAAGTAGGAGGCTTTATATGACAGAGTTTTCTCAAGTTTCAAGAGAAAACATGGGGACTGCTTGCATATATTCTACCATCTAGAATATTTGCTACTCTACTGAGTTTTAGAATTCAAAAATATGACATGTATACAATAATTAAAAACATGTGATAATCAAAAAATAACATAGGAGGCTTAGTGATCTAATGCTGATGCTGTTCAGAAAAGTTTATGGAGTCACAAAGCTAAGATTTATAGCTATTTTCTCTTCAGAAAGATAGGCAGTAACTCTGAATGATCTATAACATCCCACAAAAGGCTTATGTGTTCAGAAGTGGGCTTTTGAAAGGCAATTGGGTCTTGGAAGTGGTAATCTAATTGGTAGACTCACCATGGAGGTGGTTAGTAGTGAATTATTGCTAGATGTGGCTATTTAGAGGGCCTCACTGGGGGCATGAACTAAGAGGGTGTGTTCTTGTCCCCAGAGCCTCCTTTTTCTCTCTGCTTCCTGACGGCATAAGCTGAGTGCTGTTTCCTCTACCATGCCACCAGCTGACTATGGAATGAACCCATGAACCAAAAGAAACTGCTCTTCCTTTAAGTTGTGAATGGTGGGTATTTTTGTCCCAGTGGCAGGAAAGTGGTTAAGATGCTATTCCATATATAATAATCAGTTATCAATGTTTTCCCCCTTTACATAAAGCATTTTTGTTTATTTTGCTATTTATGGCACCATATGATTTGAATTCTTTATTTATGTTCTTTTCATCTTCTAAAGCAAAAAAAAAGTATATCAGTAAGTAAATGGAGTTGGGGAAATGAAGAAAAATAAGATTAGGGGCCAAGCTTAGAGAAGATGATTTTAGGGACAACGTAACACATATGAGGAAAAGTAGGGTAAGCCATCACTAGGATACAATATTGTCCATAATCAGGAAGCAATAGAGACTTCAGCCCTTCTTTGAGTCTTCAATAAATAAGTCCAAGTATCACCAAAAAAGGTCGGAGACTCATTACATTTCATTTCTTTCTCTTCACTCATTTAATAAGAAGTGTGGGGTTGGATAAGTCCAGGAGCAACCAAAATCAATTTACCAGGCAAAAATGGAAAGGATAGGAATGATACTTTTTATGAACTCAGTACTTTAGGAGAAAGACACATTATTTTGGTGGCAGCGGGCAACTAGGTAGGAAGAGATTGCTATTAAGTGAAAAATGAGCTTCCACAGGAAGCCATGACAATGAAAGTAATAATTAAATCTTCCTCTAACTTAGGTTGCATTGTAAGTGCTTAGCTGAAAAATGTGTCTGTACCTCCGGGCCTGCAGCAATGACATCTGTTATATTTTAGGAACAGAAAGCTAATGAGGTGGAATCTGGAGTAGTGAGCTTAATTGGGCTTGTTTTGATTAAGTGTATGTGCTGGGAATATTTTAATCACTTGTCTGAATTGCAAAACAGCCAATGTAAGCCCCTAAATTCTTGCCACCATTTGTGAATCAGTTTTAAAATAGATAAGGAAATTGTATGGAGGAAACAGTAAACTGTACAGCAAAAACTATCTAAAGTTCAGCTTAAGTAAAATGTATGTAGTGTTCTTTGCCTAATTAAGCGACTTTAGGCCTAAATAGCAGCACAGTCATACATGCCTGCTGTTCACTGTAAGTGAAGGCATCTGCCACGAGAATCAAGAAATGTCAGAGCCTGAAGGACCACAGGGTAGATTATGTCACTCCAGTCTCCACATTTGCAAAGATTCTGAGCCTGGAAAGGAAGGGATCATTCCAAGATGAACTAGGAGCCTGTGGCAATGTCCAAGCAAGAAGAGAAGAGAAAGGGAGGAGAGAGGGAGAGGCAGAAGAGAAAGACAGAGTAGGGGAGCAGAGGGGAAGAAAAAAGAAAAGAGAAAGCCTTATGGCTTACTCCTGCTCTCCTCTTGATAAAGTGAGGGTGCTGCAAAGACAGGAGAGACCGAGGCAGCACCTGTCAACCAAGAACCAGGATGGCTTAGAGCTAGATGTCTGGCCACAAGTTATGACTATAGGATTTTGTTCCTTCTATTGTATTCTCTTTTTCCATTCTGTGCTTTTTCATCATGGACATGAAAGTAAATGTGTTGCATAAGTAGTTTTTTAAAATTATTTGTCCTTTTTAGGCTCTATTATCTCAAGAGTGCAGCTCTTCTCTGCACAGCAATGGAAGTAGTTCAGTTCCAGGAACATAGTGTGTTTCCACAAGTATGCACAAAACGGAAAGGAAAAGAATCTCTGAAGAAATAAATGAACATCTTGATACGACAACAAATGGTGGAGGGAAAAGACACAAGCCTAAAAAGGACACTACCAACTCCCACTAGAAGGAATATGTCTTTGCTGTGGAGAGGTGAGGAATGGATGAATCATGGTCTATTTTCAAGGGAGGAAAGAAAGGTGAGCTTGGAGGTGAGAGAAAAGAGCACCTGGTGGCTGGACAGATGTCGAAGATGGAGAGTTTGGGGATATTGAGGTTCAGGGTCACACTGAAACAATTCATTTCTCCCCAGTGCATATGGATTCCAACAGCTTTTCCTGGACACTCACTTAGTGTAGACTTTTGGTAACCCTTGGGATAAACGGATAAGCAGACTCAGCCTGGGCTGTCAAAGACCTCAGAGCCGAGAAATGATTAACTATTGCACACCTTTGGAAGTGCCAACTTGTGTAGGCGCTCCTTGGTCGCTGACAAGCTCCAAATGAGATTCTGCATGCCCCCAGGTAACAGTGGTGGGAAAATGAGATACATGGATGCAAAAAAAAAAATAATATGAGGTCTCAAGATTCAAAGACCTTAAAAGAAATGAGGTCAGAGAAAAAAGAGTGTTGGGAGGGGCAGAGGAAGAGGCAGGGAACAATTGAGCACGTAGGTGAGCTAAAGTGAACCAGAGAACACAAGCAAACCAGAGAAATAATATTTGCAATAAAATCCCAAGGTCAGCAATAAAAGTAACCGAATAAATACTCTTAATAAGCAGGCAGACAAGCAAAAGAAAAAAATGTATAAGTAGGATAAAGGCTCTAAACTGAGCAACCATACTCAGGATAGAATTCACAGGGCTTTCTTTAAAAAATCATTTCTCTGATGAAGGAGTCCAGACCGAATCTCAGCTCTTCAACTCTACTTTTGCATTATTGATCCATCTCTCTCACTTGCCACTCACAAACCTATCCTGGAGTGTTCTTTGGCTGGAGAAGGCATTGCAAAACTATGGAAGCTGAAAAAAATTTACAAAACATAGGAAATGAGGGTAGGTCCTATGAAACTGTTTTCTGGCAACTGCCAGCAAAAAGGGCCAAACATGCAGAAGGAGCATGAATAATCAAAGTAAATTTTAATTAGCTGTAATTCTTTCTTGTTCCCCTGTAAATAGGATGGGCTGTTTCCAAGGATCTACTACTTTGGCATGTATATAATATTTACTGGTACACAGAAACACTATGGAACAAATTAAGGTAAGTATTAAAGAAGAATGCCTTACTCAATGTAAACTGCAAGGATGATTTAGGCTGGCAGAATGTAATTACCCCAACTGGAACATATTCCTCAAAGGAGCAAGAAAGCATGGGAAAACGGTAGGATTTTTGTACCTTGTGATAAGAGTGGCAGTTTGGAAATAAAGGAAAAGAAACGAAGGATGAGAAGTGGCACAAGAAGACGTGCACTTTTCAGTGACCTTCACTGAGGATTGAGGTTGAGGAAAACACATGACAGCAATGGCTGCATCGGAGGAGCACCAAAGTGACTCCCACTGCAGACTACATCCTCCTCAGTGACGTGGGGTCAGTAACCTCCTCATAGTGGTAAGAGCTCACATCCCACCGGTTCTATACCAGCTGAACTTTGTTGCTGTAAAATGTTAGTTCTCTCCACCACCAGATAATGTTCAATATTTTAATATGATCTCCTATAATTCTCAATCTTCTTTTCCTAGCTAGATGTCCTGTCAGCTTTCAAGTGTGTCCTTCCTACTATGTTGCTACACTTATAGTGTGCATATGGATTCCAACAGCTTTTCCTGGACACTCACTTAGTGTAGACTTTTGGTAACCCTTGGGAGATATGGATAGGCATACTCAGCCTGGGCTGTCAAAGACAGTCCAACACTCAGCGCATACTACCATTGCTCTCCCATCTAGTGTTTCAAATTGAACACATTGTTCCTGTGTATAAGAGTGCTGGGTCTTTTACCTTTGTGGATCTGGACAAAACAGTTTGCTAATTCTTCTAAAGTGCATTTTGGTCAGCCATTCTAATTTGTTGACTGAAGCTGGATAAAACAACAACAACAAACTACAAATTATTTTCTGAGTACTCTGAGGTGATAAATCTGAGGTTCCCAAATAGTCCTTCTTTTCATCCATCCTTAAATGGGCCCCTAGTAAGTGTCACCCTTTTTCTTAATTGCCGTGCTTACAGTTTCCAGATTTCCCATATTATTATTAGTAATTAACAATAATTGCTAGGATAATATTTACATAGAAAAGTTCATCTTCCCTTTTGCTTATCTAAGCAATGAATGATTTCAGAACTACATGCAATAGTGTTTGGGAATTTAAGCTTGTGAAGGCAGAACTAATTGATTAGGATACATAAAAGTGACCTACATCTTGTCTTAACTGAAGTAATGGGCCATGGGATAGTGAGTTATATTGTTTTTTTCTCTTCTAATGATGTTTGTAAGGCTTAGAATTGACAATATTACTCTACCCAAAAATTTAGGAAAAAAATATTCTATAGGTCTATTTTTTTGTTGAAAATTTCATGAGTTTCATTCAAATTCTTTTTATTCCATTACAGTTATTCATATACCAAGAATATGATAATCACATAATAGAGACTTTGTTGATTAATTTCCATTAACAATGTTTCCAAGTGTTCATGATGTCATTCTGTTTATGTATAGTAGAGACACCTAGGTGTGGGGATAGGGGTATGGGTGACAATTCCTATGGATGTCTATGCTGTCATTTATCAAAGAAGCAGTTTGAATATTTCTTTCAGTTTGTAACAGTAGATAAAGAGCACATTGCCACATGTTTCTTTTCTCTGCATTAAGTTCAGAAAACAGAGCCACCATCACCTGTTTCTTTTTGATTTTTTTTCCTATGAGTCAACAAATATTCATTAACCTATGGTGTTCCCAGAAGTGTCTCCCTGAGCTGTACTCAGGGAGCGACACTCTGGCTGCAAAATTTAATCATTATAATCATCAAAGTAGGGGAAGGTCTACAAATTATTCTCTGTCTCCAACAGGGGTTTTACAAAAACAGCACACCAGCTAGTGAGCCCTCTTTGACTTTTCTAAACTTCAGATGTGCTCAGGCAGGAAATCATCACCTTGGGGCCATTTGATCATGTGGCTTGTCTGACACAGACTCTGTCCACCAGTCATTTTTGATCATGGCTAAAGTGCAGATTTTGGAAAGGAAGTTAAATAAACTTACTGGTCTCAGTGCATAGCAGAAGCTTCTTTAATGATGTGGCCTTGGTATATTAATAAGGACTTGCAAAGGTGCTATAAAAATACATAGTTAGAAACACATATTTCAGTGATGCATTTTTTGGGGGTGATATGGCTATGGTCCCAATAAAGGGCTCAGCTGCTCCTTCCACACACAGCACACTCCTCAGCACCATCACTCTTCACAGCACACCCTGCCTGTCATCTTATGGTCTGCCCACTCATAGGGATGAGTCAAAGGAAGGGGCCCCTGTGCCTTTGTCATGGTTTTCCTGATAAGATTAGAGTCCCCATGTAAGTCCTTCTGATTAGTTTCCAGGTTAGCACATGTGTTTGCATTTGTGACATGTGCTGACTCCATGAGAGTCAAAGTCCTCATGAATCTATCAGAAATCTGTCATTTCCCCTTACATAAGAAGAAGAGTCTCCCTGGGAGATGTAATGGCTCCTCCCATGCCTCAGGGTAGCCCATTGACCACCAGCAACACGATGGGCCAACGCCAAGCCAGGTCATCCTCTTCAAGGTAGGTTTTCTCCCACTAGCGCTCAGGTCTCTTGCGTACATCTTTTCCCAACACGCTTCCTCTCTGTGTTTCTCAGTGGCTTACAACTTGATTTTGTATTCTCTGCTTTAACTTTCACTTGTGTTGAGTGTAGAAGTAATATTAAATTAGAATAATTGTTATCCCAACAATGTAAGGGTAAAAAAGAAAATCATTGTCTCCAACTGGAAAATTAGATAGTGGAATTAGATTTCTTTGTCTTTTTTCATTAGCAATTGCCACACTTGTGCCATTCTGAGGGAAATCAAACAACACTTAATTTCATTGTTTTCAGTTCTCTTTGCACATGTTAAAGAGAAAGAGCATTCAAGTTTGTAATCCCATACCTCCCCTTCCCTGAGCAAGGGAGGATGGAGGCACTGAACTAAATTCTCCCACATACAAGAGCTTAAGGGGTCTCTTCTGGCTCCTCCAGCAAGGCTCACATACTGATACCTGCTGTTCCACTACTTCTGGAAGCAGCTGAGACACAGCCCTCGCCCCAGATAGCTAAGAAAGTCTTGACAAGACTTTATGGCTGCTTGCTCTCACTGCACCTGAAGGTGTGGCATTGTTCTGAACTGGATCCTGTGCTGGGAACCACCTTGTACTCAACCCGGGTCCTCTGAAATAAGCTTGGGCACCAGTGCATCTTCTTTCTATCATTAGGGACTTGATTTTAACCACTGTGTTCTTTATTCCTCCCAGCTCTCTTACCCGTTCATATTCTCATGCCTCAGTAACTAAATTTTCAGCATAAAAGTACATCCCCTTCTTTTAGTTTCCTTAACTTTTGTTGGAATGGACTAAACCTTCTTTACAGTTTAGAAGGAAAAGTGACTGTTTGACACATGTCTTATTTCCTAAGCTATAGCAAATTGTAGATAATGCCATCATAAAAATAATTTATGTTTTATACAATTATGACAAATGAAATTAATTTCACTTATAAAAATTTTAGGCCTGATTTTATCTATTGAAATATTTTTGTGATTATACTGTGGTATTAAAAAACAAATCAAAATATGTGCCACAATGGATGAAAAAGATGTGGTATTTATATACAATGGAGTACTACTCAGCTACAAAGAATGTTAAACTCAAAGCCTTTATATTGAAGTGGATGCCACTTGAAGATATACTCATAAGTGAAACAAACCAGGCACACAAGTGTAAATATAATATAGTTTCCCTAGAATAAGAACTCAAAAGAAGAAATACAAATAGAAAGGAATAATGCAAGTAAAAGGAAAGCAAGAACTTGAGGACTAACTAAGAGAGGGAAAGAAGAGCTAGAAAACATGACAAGGGCAAAGTCATACATTTATATGCACAAGATGGAAAAGGCAATGGTCCTGAGAATTTTCAGCATGTTTTTGAAAATGGCAGTTAAATGTTAGGTCTCTTGCCCTGACTATATATGCTGATACCTGTGAATGAAGCAATTGCCCTGAAGAAAGCAATGTGTAATGGTAGGGTCATGCTTGGAATGCTTGTCATTCTGGTCCTCTAATTATGTACTGCTTGTAATGACATACCAATTATGGCCATACTGTCTCTCAAGTAAATGTTTAAAACAAGAAAGGGCAATAAATGAAAAAATGAGACAAAAAAGTCACAAGACTGTCCTGCTACAAGGCTGTATATTGTTAGATTTCTAAATTTCTGTGTAAAAGTATGTGAATGCTTATTCTTATTTTCTTCTAATTTTTTTTAATCTTTTTACTTTTTTTCCCCCATATTCTGGAGGGTTTTGAAGTTTAACATATCAATACTTGATGGAAAATACTTGTTTCATGTTATGTGTAAGATGTTTGATATTCAGACAGATAGTGAGTTATAGGGTAATAATATCATTAAGCTTCTCTTCTGGAGGGTTAACAACTTAAGTTTTCAGACTAAAAATTAAAGAAAAAGAAGGGCTACAAGGACAACCCACATTTTGGCCCTAGCCTTTCAAGGTCAGGAAGGACTCAGGAAATAGGAGAACCTGTACTGTAACATCCTGTATCTCAGTTGTGTCCTAAATTTTCTGATCAAGGAGATTTTGGGGCCACAGAAGAAAGTGATTGATGATGTAGAGTGTGCCTAAGGAGAGTCACACAGAGAGAAAACATTCTCTCAGGCTTTCACAAAGAGCAAATTGGTCAAGCAATGGCCATGACTCATCCACATGGCTGACACTGACAAAGGATCTACAAACTGCAGTACAGGGTTTCAGGTTAAATCCGGAGGGTATTTGACTGACCTTATCAGATACAAAAGTCACATTTCTTGTTACATAGGTCTTGCTCTTTCTTGGTCTTAACCATCCAGCAGAAAAATATGAAAATGAAGTATAAAAAGTAAAGCCATATTAATATGATGAGCTGTAAAAGGCTCAAGTCAACAACTTCAGACATTGACAGTCTTGTTGAAAACCCACTATCGTTATGGACTATTGGACTATATTGGGATATTTTGCTGAATTCATGTACCTACAGTATTTAAATGACAATGGAATACCCTTCTCTGACAAAACTAACCAAAAAAAATGGGGATAGAAATGAATGACTATTTTGTATCTGTATACTCAAAAGAGTTAGGAAAGATATACAGCTCCATTTTCTTAATTCAATGAATAGAGAGGTTTTTTCTAATAGTGTTTGAGACTGGATATCAGGTCTGCATCTTGCACAATGAATACCCACTAAGACAACAATATGCAATGTATTAATTATTGAAAATGTACTAGTAATCGGTTGTGAAACTGTCTCATTGCTATTTGTTCCTCAATAAAAATATTAAAAAAATATGTGCCACCCTCCCCAAGTACACACACACACACACACACACACGCACATGCACACGCACGCGCGCACGCACACACACACATCATTTCTTGGTACAAAGCACTGAATTGTCACAGCATGAGAAAGGTAATCATTTTCATATAGTGCACACAGAACAGGCGATAGTTGGAACTGCTTCCACTTTGGCATATTAATATGATTCTAATAAAGCACTGGTTGAAAATCACAGTGATTTCTTTTTTTTCCCAGTTTGGTCATTGAGATATTTTGATATTGTCCACTATGTAAAAGTTTTACCACTTGCTGTGAGTTCTGACACAGCTTCCTTCGCTGTGAGTTCCTCTGCTGGCTGAGGATTCATTCTTAGACATCAAGCTCTCAAAATCTAAACCTCGAGTCCTGTCTTGCTTTAGTGTCTCATACTTAGGGAAATTCAAGATCCAGCATGGAAGCTGGAAGCTGAGGAAGACCCTCACATGATGTTTATCGGCTGGAAAGCTGTAAAGAGTTTCCACCTTGGTGCATATCTCCCCACCATTTTTGATCATAGTTATTGCTACAAGGCTAAGGATTATTTGAATTCCTACTACTTTTACACTGCATCTAGAAGATAGAGTAATTTGATCAGGTGCCTGAGACAGTTAGTAAGGGTTAAAGCCCACTAGTTCTGTTAAGCTTAAATTTCAGTCTTTTTCTTTCTTTAAAGTCAAGAGTTTCAGTGAGTGACTTTAGCCCCTTGCTTAAGTAATTTTCTTTTTGTAAATTTTATTATAAAATGGGCTATAAAATGAAAATAAACTTCAACATAAGTGAAAAATGCAATTCTGCTTTGAGAAATGTTTTTATTGTATTGTTCTTGCAGTTTAGAAAATAACCCTTTTATAGAACTGGCACATAAAATTAATTAGTCTTCACCCTATTCCCTGCTGACCTCTGTTAGGCTGTGCCCCTTGAGGTATCCCAGGGAAAGAAGAGCCAACCCTCTGCATACACAGACCCAGGGTCCATGATTAACTTTTGGCTTTGAATTAATTATTTTGCAAATAAATAAAAGCAAAGGGATGTATGCAGTTTGAAGTGCGGCTTCATCATTGAAAAAAACCCAGGAAGCATCACTATGCCTATATGAAATCATGATCATTTTTACAGTGAATTTAAAGGCAATCCCTTCTGTGAAGCCTTCCCTGGTCACTCTTGACGTCTTCTTTTTGTCCTCTTAAGCCCTTCATCACTTATGGTCTATAATACCCTGTTCACCCCTCAGTTTTTATATGCCTGTTATGATGGTTCCCCTGTTGTGCACCAGGATAGAGAATATATATCTGGTAACAGAAGAAACCTAAATTTCAGTGGCAAATGAGCACATTGGATGAACAAATAATAATAAGTTTGTAGGGAAGAAGGATTGAAGCTTTACAGAACATGTTGTACATTCATTATATAAGTGATTGAATAAATACATTAAAATGTGAATCAATATATCTAAGACACTTTGGATCAGAGCCCCTCACTTTGCTCTGTCTCTAATCAAAGCCATGTCTGAACACAAGAGACAGATTAATTGCATTCTCATTTTGGTCCAAAGTTAGGAGGGCTATTGTAAGAAGCTACTTGCGACTCAGAGCTCAACTAATCTTGCCAAGCTGTCATAACCAGGACAAACATACAAAAATTATAAGCAATTGTTTAGTATCCACTATCTCCTAAACACACAAGAAAGTGCTTGAATGCATTCTTCAGTGCTCATTTGTTATGCATGAAAAATCCATGAGACATGTGCTATGAGTATGACCAACCAATCCATAGATATGGGGACTTACGTTCGGAAGAGAATGTAACTTGCTCAAGATCCCACGTAATTAAGTGTGAAAGCCAGGATTTGATTTTGGGCAGTTAGTCATTTTGGTATATCAGATTTTTACAAGTAGGTCTGCATTACTAGTTAAAACTAGTAATAGTTTTTCAAGATTAAGGGAACATCACTTCAAATATTCATGCAAGAGTGACTTTTGGGTTTAAATAATTACGAAGTCAGCCTGAACCAAAGGCACAAGGTAATTATTTCAAAAATCAAGTGTAATCTGGCCTGCACAATGTACAGTTTAAGGAAAGCAATAATCCCAGTGTGTATAAAGAACACATTTGGGGTAGTATTGACTTTTTAAAAATAAGCCTTTAAAGATGCATTTTGTCCAAGAGGGGATGATATTAAGATTTATGAAGGATCTAGAAACATCATCAAATCAAATTAATTCAACAATGTTAATGACTCTATGATGGATAGCATAGTATAATGATGAGCAAAACAGAGTTATGTCAAGGAACCAGGGTGTTAACCTCAAAGAAGAAACAGAAGAATAAGATGAACTATGACTCACTGACCTAAAATATTCAAATACCCAGTCTGTGTCACACATTCTTCTGCACAACAGAGAGAACAGTACATCATGCTATTACAAAATCCTCTATTAAGATCACAGTGCCAGGGACCACAGAGGTCCTGCACCCTGTCCTGTGACATGGTGAGGGCAAGGGAGCAACACAGCCCGTAGACATGTGGGGCTCTGCAGAAGGCAGCAGGGTGCACCTGCTTTTTTGAGAGAGGGCTTAGAAGTGCCACCTGACAGCCTCATGCAAGTGTTTTAGGAGCTGCTGTATGATGTAAGAAAATCATTTATTTTAAAAAGAAAGAAAGAGAGGAAAGAAAGGATGGAGAAAGAGCTCCTTGGAAGAAGCATAAAGTTTGGTAGCCAGAAAAGAAATTAATAGGTGAGTGTTTACTCTAGCAATGAAAGAGGAGCCAACAAAATGGATTTGACTTTACTGAGACAGTGAGCTCCCCGACACCGTGTGCCAGTGTGTCACCTGGGCACTGGGAGTGAGAGCCCTGTCTTGGTGAGCAGTGCGGCGAAGTAAATTTTAAAGTCACCCTAGATTCCTATACTCTGTTCCTGGCATGAGCTGGTTCCTAAATAAGAAAATTGCTTACAGGAAATGTTGATTTGGTTTGTTCTTTAGATATTTACAGGCAAGAGCTTTTTTTTTTTCTTCTTCTTCTTTTTGCCACATCCTAGCAGTGCCTTCTGGGTGAGGCCTTGGGCTTGTGCCTTCATATTTCTTGCCTGTCTTCTTCATTTCAGGACAGTGGCCTGTCTATTACACTGCCTGGTAACTATAGTCATGATCCCATGAACAAGTAATAAAAAGACCAAAGTAGAGAGGTAGCAGTGCGGTTTCTTACTGTGGCCCTGCCATGCCAGCTGCTATGTCAGCCAGGAGAGACCATCAAGCAATTCCTACCTGGAACCAGCAGTCTGTGATCAGGAGCCACAGTCACATCAGCTGGGACATCGAAACTTCTCTGAGAAGATTTTGTTTTAATCCAAATTATTCTGGGTCCATTTACAATCTTTTCTTCCTCTTTGAAATAGTAAAATGTCCACCATAGCAGCCCCCAGGAGCACTGGGGTTAGTTCTTTGTGTTGTCAGTTGACATCCTTGGGAATTCTCCCATCTGTGATTTAATTTTCCTGTCTACAAATCATGAGAAGTGTGTTTAGTCAACCAGGCCAAGTGCCTGGGTGACTAAACTTAGTCCATACACTCTGAGGAAGATCAGAAAATAATATTTTAAGTTCTTTTGAGATTCTGGTGATAAAGTCAAATTTGGGAAGCAGGTTAGTTCTAAGATTCTATGAGGATTTTTCCCCCAGTTTTTATTTCATTTTACTTTGAAGAGTAAAAACAAAGGCAAAAACAAATAGCAGAAATAAAGACAGAAATGGAGTAACATACAACAATACATAGGTTACAAATTTTCAAAATAAGAATAGCTAATTAACAATGGTTGTTATGTTATCTATTTTTATTGTCAAATCCATTGCTCTGATTAACAAATATAGTTGTGCAGGATTGGACAAACAATTGAATATTACTATATGCTTTCAAGAAAACTTAATTTTATTTTACTTTAAAAATATTTTAAAGAGACTTTAATAATAATTGATAAGACATTAGAAGCAGTACACATTTAGAGGATCAAGATGACATGTATTCAAGCATGGTTTTTGTACTACGCATTGCTGTCCTCCTTGAAGTTGCTTAGATCACAGATATCAGCATACAGAGTAAGTTAAGGTGAAAATTCTGCACATTAACTACAATTTTCAAAGAACTGATGGAAATTATTAATACAATCACCTCAGCCATCCTGTATATATACTGGCATGCTATTCCCACTTCCTTTCTCTCATATTCTATGAGCTTTTGACTCCATTTTTACATCTTTAAAACTTCAAAAATGTGTGTGTGTGTGTGTGTGTGTGTGTGTGTGTGTGTGTATAAAAGTCTTGAAAAAGCTTTTTACGCATCACAGCCCATGTGGAAAAATTCAATTCACCTGTGATTATAGGTGACATCATTTTATTTTAACAATTTTTCTTTTTAATGCAGTTCAGGTAGTTTGAAGAAATGTCCAAAAAGTGAAAAAGCTGAGAAGAATTAAATAAACATTTAGCTAAGTCAGTGTCTCCCCTCCTGCCAGCCTGTTCTCCCCTGCCCCCAGGTCTGAGCACCCTTCTAACTCCTTCTCTCCTTTCTGGTCTCAAACATTTAAGCTACACATAAGAGCAAAAAAGCTCTCCCTTAAGCCTATTTCTGAAATGATTCTATTTTTAAACACTGCAGTTCATCTCAATTGTGCTCAAATTCAATTCACTTGTGATTGTCTGCTATATTATTTTCTTTATCAATTTCTCCCCAGACTCAGTGGGGTAGTGATTGAAATTTGAAAGCTTATGAGGGGAATAAAGTCCAAAATAGTATTGAGGAAAATGTGTCGAGACTGGCTGCAAGAAGCCCTGGCTTTTTCTTAACACTCAATCCACTTTCATCTACAGCCTCTTGATAAACACCATCCAGACAAAATGATTTAAACATAAATTTAAATTTTAATTCTTTCTTTGTCAGAAGGCTATTTTTCTTCCTAGTTTAAAATACATTATTTTCTATTGTTGCATCATCTGCTTAATTCTTTGGTTAAGACTGCCTTGCTCTTGGTTACTGAGTCTCTGCTATGCCTTAGAGAAAATAGGGAACAGTGCCCAGCTGTGCCAGGTTCTAGGGACGGTGACTTTGGGCGTTCACATGGGACAGGAAGCAATCATGCCTCCCATCTCAAGACCAGTTTGGCTTTGGACAGAAATGGGAACTTAATTTTAATAATATTCTTTGTTAGTAGCATATTTGCCAAACTCATGACTTCAGCCAATTTTTAATTTTACCCTCATTTCTCTCACCCAGAATTCAATGCAAAAGCAACCACTGACTGTGTAAGGCTACAAAAAGACAAAAAACAGAAATTAATGCAAGAGGGAGGTGTGATTGTGTATAAGCTTGTACATTTTGAATGTTCATATCATGCACATTTGTAATTCAATACGTATTCATGCCCAGGACTCTCGTCTTACAGCCGAAACAGCCACACAGCAAGCGGTCTACTCTATGAGGCATCTCCGTGTTCACCTGTATGTTCTGCAGTGTGTTCTCTTAGCTGTTCTTTGTTTTTTACTTTTACTTTTAAAATATCTTCTGTGTCACTGATTAGTTAGATTTCCTTATACATTGGGAATTGAATTTGGAAGAGAATGCAATGATTCTTTGGCACTACCGAGAATTTTTTATGGGTATGTAAAATCTAAGACTGATCAGTGTACCTTCTTCCACACAGATTAAATACAACCACAACTTTTTAAAACGTCCCTTTTCATCTCATCGAACTCTGAGCTTATGGACTTCCATCCTCTTTCCATCTACCCTTTGTTAAGAACCCGATCTTCTTCAAAGTCTGCCCCTGTGTCGTGTCTGCTTGGCCCCATTCATCCTCACTCGAGCAGCCCTTCCTCTTGGTGATACCCGATGTTTCCAGTATGCACTACGACAACTGGCTGTGCAATCGTGGAGCTCGAGAAGTCCCTTGATCCGCCATCTGCCAGCTGAAGAGTCAGAGAAGGTGGCAGTGTAATTCCTGGCCAGATTCTCAGGCACACTGATGTCTCAGGGCAGGAGATGCTCTTCTCAGTTCAAGACAGCAAAGCTGCTCTTTCTCTGCCTACCTGTTTTGTCCTTGCCCTCAGTCGGGTGGGTTACACCACCTACCTGGGTGAGGCTGAATTTCCTCTTACTCAGTCTAGTAATTTAAATGTAAATCTTTTCTGGAAACACTACACAGACACACCTAGAATTAATATTTTGCCAAATATCTGGGCATTTCATAGCAGAGTCCAGTTAATATTGTAAAAAAAAAAAAATCACTCCTTCCTATTGTAAAATGATCAGCTTTTGTATAGCTAAGCTGTGCGCTGTGTTCTACATCTGGAACATGCCATTTGCTGAGCAATATTTGTGGAATGGAAAGACAAATAATAACTTGTTGAAGACTAATGTGCCCGGAACGTTACACATGTTATCTCTTAGCTCTATATGTTAAAAGCTATTATTAAGCCAACTCGTAAATGAGGAAATTGAGAAGTTAGGTGGTTTAAATAGTGTACAAAGTGTCAGAGCTGAGATTTGAAGGCAGCACGCTGGCTATGATAGGAGGATGTTCTTCTCTGAGGTTTCACTCTGTGATTTATTTAATTTCTTCTCTGTTCTGTCTTGCCAAAATTATCCTCTTGGGAGCAAAGGCAGAAAAGTGATATGGATGGAAAAAGACATGGGAGTAGCTGTAAACTCTCCATGAAAGGGCATGTAAGAGAGTGACAATAGGGTTGAGAACTAAGTAAGTTCACATTATACAGTTAATTGTGTAGGTGAATTCTTTTTTATTTATTTATTTATTTTTGTACTCTAGGGAAGGGTTTACAAGGTGTTCAGGGTCTGTCTTAGCTACTGTTTACTCATTGCTGGGACAAATACCTGACACACAAAATGAAGGAAGGAAAGGTTTATTTAGCTCACAGTTACTGGAG
>NW_004524595.1:11223392-11225483 GCF_000260255.1 Octodon degus | reverse complement strand
GGACCAGCATGGTAGGCCCGGGGATCAAACCCTGAGCTTCTGTGCCTGCTGTAGGCACTTTAATCTGCTGAGCTATTTGGCCAGCCCCTGTGTACATGAATTCTGAGTGATTTAATTTTCTAATGGTGATAGTATTTCTCCAGTAAGGAAGAGGTATCAGTGGTAGAGTTTTCATTTCTGGTATCACCAATAGAACAAGCTACTGTGCAGTTTGTTGCTGCTTCTAATCAGGGTACTCACCAGGACCTACTTGATGCTAGCCTTTGCTCTAAACCCTTTGCCTTCACAGGGGAAGAAAGAAATGGCTGTGTTCCCCTCTTGCGAATTTGTGTAATTGTAGTGCTTTTAGGCAGCTGCTGTTTTTTCAAAATGGTTGTTTGAATGTGGTTAGGTAGTGTAATCTCCAGAAAAAACACTGAGAAAAAAGACAGGGACAGGAAAAGCACGTGAGAAGAGCAGGCAAATATCTACTACATCAGTCACCCTCACCCCGTTCCCCTCCTTGGAAGGCAGGCTTTCTAACTTCTGAAGCAAGAGTCTTATCCATACACAAACTCATGTGAAGGAGACAGTATATGTAGTGTACTTTGAAAATTATACAGGACTGGTTAGACACGAAATACATCGTCTAAACATTTCTTATCAAAAATTTAAAGCAAGGGTCAGTATTTCTGTGGTAATAAAAATATAAAGAAAACCACCTACTATTGAAAATAGAAGGAGAAGGCTTCCAACCTATTAAAATACAAGACAAAAATTGTCATGGGTGAAAGTTGTTAATCTGTGATTAGAATATTGTATCCATTGAAAAGGGGCTGTTGTTCTTGTACGCTTGTGTGAAGGGACTCTGGCTGCCTCTATTCCCACTTTGTACTTGAATCTTGAACATGAAGTCGTAGACACAACTCGCTTTCAGGGGAAATCATTTCTTTCCTAGTCCTGACCACTGGGAGTCAGAGAGGGCTCCTAGACTCTGGTGAGGGAAGTGGCAGGAGAAGAGAAAGATAGGTGCAACTCTGCAGCTCATACCTCCTCTGAGCTGGTCTACTGTGCCCAAGGAAGGATGCCCCCATTCCAGTGACCAATGTGATGCCTTCCAAGGGAGCCACACACTGAAGGTGTGTGTTAGCAGTTACTTTTCTAGGACCACTTAGATACAGGCGGGTGGCTGGCACACACAAACACTTCCTATTCACTAGGCCTTTATTATATATGATGTTCTTATTTAGTTCCACATACTGAAGATGTCAAGGGTTCAGGTTAAGGCTTCAGTCCTTCACTGATGTATGACAAGCCATTCACCAAATGTAGTGACCGCACATAAGGCCATCTGTGACCTTTTACATGTCTATAGCTGGTCAGGACTGGTCTCAGCTGGGCTGTTCTTCTGCTTTTTGAGGTGCTGGCCAGGACTGAAGGCACAAAGAGGCTTAATGTCCAAAATAACTCAATTACATGGCTGGCATTCAGTGCCAGCTGGAGGGTAGGGCTCAGCTGGGCTGTCAGCCAGAGTGCCTTGAATCTCCTTGTGGCCTTTCTGTATGGATTTGGCTTCACACAGCCCTGTGGCTGGGTTCCAAGAGCAGAATTCTAACTATGGAAAGTGTGAAATGAAAAGGTCCAACCTAGGAAACTCTAGTGTCACGTCTTTTGGATGCTGTTGTTTAAAGGGAATTGCAGGGCTACCTAAGTTCATGGTGTGGGTAAGACAGAGCTCTCATGAGAGCAGAGAGAGGGGAAGAGGGGAGACAGACAGAAAGACATGAGAAAGCCAGGGAGGGAGGGAAAGAGGGAAGGAGGAAGGAAAGAGGAAAGGAAAAAGAAAGAAAAAAAATGTGGCTAGTCTTAATTTGCAACATACCGGAAGGGATGTGCCTGGAAAAAAATATTAGACAAAGAAGTGGGAATACCAGTAGATCACTGATCAGTGTTTAAGTGTGTGTGTGTGTGTGTGTGTGTGTGTGTGTATGTGTGTGTGTGTGTGTGTAGGGAGCATATTTTATGGGAAAATTTGAAGTCAATGAGATTCAGGGGTCCATGTTTTCAAACCCAACTCATGAGCACCCAATTTTCAGAGAAGGCAAGATTATA
>NW_004524595.1:11202971-11222817 GCF_000260255.1 Octodon degus | reverse complement strand
GGGGTTGGTTGGCATGTGGTGCTGGGGGATTGAACTGCAGTCCCTGTGCTTTGCGAAGCTTGTTCTAAGTAGATGCTTTAGACCACTGAGCCATCTCACCAGCCCGACAGTGTATTGTTAAAGTACACAAAAACCCATGGTAGGAACAAGTTCAGAATCATGTTTTTGCTTATGTGCAAGCACAATTTCCTCCCCCTTGGTCACAATATCAAGTTTCCCATCGCTGTTATGAGCTGTAACGAAGCTTACACTATTGGTCTAGAGCTTACGATGGTTATAAAAGCAATGCATGGTGAGAACACGGACGCCTCACTAAGTGAAGCTCTTGGTGTTTTCTAGGACTCAAGCCACAGCGATGCTTCTGTCCTATTTGTAGGCAAAGGGATATATGCATACTGTGGTTTGAATGTGCTCCCTGAAACTCATGTTGAAATTTAATTGTCAATGCAACAGAATTAAGAGGTATTAACTCTCATGCATGAATTAGTGCCATTGTTTCAAAAGTACTGTCCTTATAAAAGTGCATTTCTCCTGCACATGCTTTTAGTGCCCACCCACCCTGCCTGCACGCTGTGTGCCCTTCTGCCATGTCATGAAACAGCCCCAAAGCCCTCACCAGGTCCTGAGTGTCATGACCACAGACCTGCCAGTCTCCAGAGCAAGATCAAACAAACATTGATGATTTACACTTAACCCCATCTCTGGTATTTTGTTATAGCAGCGGAAAATGAAGTAAGATATTCAGAGGCGTGCATACTCATCTATGTATGTATTCACATCAGTCATGTACATACAAAGGGTTTTGAAGATAAAAACAATTTCAGGGGATGCTCATTAAGCCTCCTAGTCTGAGTCATTTGTCTACCCTCAGCTAACTCCCCTACCTCACATCCTGAGCAACATGCTTCACATCTGACTCAAGCATTCGCATACTGAGCTTTAGTCCCAGCTCTGACTCTGAATAATTCCTACAGCAATGTCTCATTGGCTCATGGATCGTATTTCCAGCTGCTCCATTCACACACCGGAGTTGAAAATTAAGTTTCTAAAAAGGAAAAAAGCTTCCACCAAACCTCTTCCCCTCATCGGCAAGACATGACAGTACTTTCATGGAAGAGGATGCCTGATATGGTTGATAAAGTCAGGCTTCTTATCAGAGAATATGAAAAATAGTGAAACCATTGTTTGCTTGTGTTTTCTTTTGTTTTTGCATCTAGACCAGTGATGGTGAACCTTTTAGAGCCCAGTGTCAAACTTCAACCCCAAACCTACTTCTTTATTATACAGTGTCAACAGTGTAATTGAACCTGAACACAAAGACTTGAGCTTAGATTAAAAAACAACTCTGATGTTGACATCTTTTGTCTTGAAAGAAAAACACACTAACATGTGTGCCATAGGTTTGCCACCACTTTTATAAGCAATATAGTTTAGAGAGTTCAAGGTAACTCAGTGTCTCAGTAGCAATCCCAAGTCCAGCCGTGCTTCTCATCCTTAGATGTGATTTATTTGTTTTGCTTTGTGTTGGTACTAGCAATTGGACTCAAGGCCTAGTGCTTGGCAGGCAGGCACTGTACCAGTAAGCTCCATCTCCAGGGCTGGACTTGATTTCTTTGTGTGAGATGGGGCTAGTTAGGTTGTTGTAACTTTCTGCATCATAGTGCCATGAAATAGAACAAAACAAATGACCTTAAATCATACAAAAGTCATTTGTATTAAGTAGAGAATGACATAATAATACTGAAAAAACTAAACCATCACTCTATACATCAGTGTATCTGTATTTTGTATTAAATCTTCCAAGAAAATGTGATTGCTACTGCGCCACTGGCATACATAGATGAGTAGATTCAGCTCATCTCTGAGCTCTGTGAAGAAGGGTACATCAAAAATGAAAACATGAATTCAGACAAACATACTCGGATACATGTGCACATGCATGAAATTATCGCCATCTTGGGAAGTGTTAAAAAAGAGCCTGGAATAAAATTTCCACCCTACTTACTCATGACATTTGTTGATTTTCTGCAAACAGAATGATTGAGGAGAATTACCCTCAGTGTTCTCCCTGTCTTAAATTCTATAGCCTTGGAGGCCATCTGAGTTCTTTTTTCAGGCTTTGGCAGTTATTTGAGAAGCAGCATCAGAAGGTAAGCCAGCACAGCAGGTTCTAGGGAGGGAGGCATCACTGAACTTGCCATTTGAGTGCATAAACAGGATTCCAGGTACTTCTGAGACTCAGATAACTTCTTCCAGGGTAAACTCAAGGGTGAAATGAGATGTGGACTGCTTATACAAGTTCAATGTGCTCCACCCTGCCATGGAGCTTGCTGGATTATTATTTTCTCTTTGAAAAGGATATAAAGCCTGTCCCTTGAGCTTGATTATTTTAGGCTGCAAATTAGAGGGCTGTATTGGTAAAGAACTTTCATAAGTTTAAAGGGTTCAGATGAAAAGTCAGGGTTAGTTGATGTAGTGGAAATTTTGCATTAGTGGGGTGATATAATCAACAATTGCATTTTTTCCTGGTGCAAAATTGTGATTCTGATGTAACTAACAGATCTATAGAAATAAAGGACTCAGCCATGTTCTAATCCAGTCTCTGTGCCTGCACTTCTGAGGATAGTACCACTAGCCACATAAACGCTTCCGCACTGGATGTATGGCTAGTGTGAGTGGTTATAGCTGCATGTGCAAAAAACACTCCAGATTTCAAAGATTAGAGTAAAAGCAATGGAAACTACTGTATTAGTAAGTCTTATATTATAATTTGAATTGGCAATTTTTTTTGTATAGGACTATCAAGTAAAATATGGAAATTAATATCACCAGATTATTTATTTATTTAGCACAGGGTTTCACCACACAGCTCAAACTCATCGTAATCCACCTGTTTCAACCTCCCTAGTGTTGGGATTACAGGCTTGCAACACCATGCCCAGTTTCGGTGGCCAATACAGTGCCATTCCAGGGCTGGCACAGCATGTGGTACTGGGGCCTCAAACTGGGTCCTTGTGCTTGCTAGGCAGGAGTATAGATCACCAAGCTATCTCACCAGCCACCACCAGATTATTTTTACGTTTGATGTGGCTGTTATAAAAAGTGAGATTACAGATATAATTTACATTATATTTGTACAGGATAGTTCTTCCTGGATAGTATCAGACTCAACAAAGAAAATAAAAAATAGAGGTTTCAACTAGCCGGGTAATAAATCTGCTAACTTTTTGTTGTGTTTTTAGGAACTTATTTGCCCATTTGTAACCTGAAGAAGAAGAGATAGAGAAGGAAGTGCTGAAGTGGCTAGGATTGCAATAGTAATTTTTTTTAATAGAATCTTGAAACAGAAAAAAAAAAAAGAGAGATGAACAAAGTGCTCTCAAGCTGTCTGTTATGGAAGGAGATTAAGAGGCTGGGCTTGGTTGCATGGACTTGTGTCAAAAATGCTGTACTTTATTTCAAATTTATCATGCGTGTAAATGAGGTGAAGTGCCAGAGACAAGCTTTTGAGGGTTCCCTACAAATGAAGGTAGAATGCCCTTCCCCACCCAAACTAGCACCCAGCTTGTGCTGCACCAGGATGATGAATAAAATACAGACTTTCCTGCAGCCTAGGCCTGAGTTATCTTGCATCTTTTGAATCACTGAAAGGCCTGAATTCTTTCTGGACACTGAACAGATTATCTCAGAATTCTTTCCTAAATCCACTGCTACCTTAGTACCATGGAGAGTTCCTTGGGGCTTTGGGACTAAAAAACAGGTTATTTCAAATGAGCCACAGAGGAATGTGATCAATGATGTACAGTGTGCCTAAGGAGAGTCACATAGAGAAAAACATTCTCTCTGGCTTTTACAGGGAGAAAATTGGCCAAGCAATGGCCGTGACTCATCCACATGGCTGACACTGCAAAGATCTACAATCTGAGGTACAGGGTTTCAAGATGAATCCTGAGGGGACTTGACTGACCTTATCAGATACAAAAGTTACATTTCTTGCTATATAGGTCTTGTTTTATCTTGGTGTTAACCATCCAGTAGAAAGGTAAAAAAAAAACAAAAACAAAACAAAACAAAACAAAAAAAAAACAAGGTATAAGAGGTGAAGCCATGTTGGTATGCTGGGCTGTGAAGGGCTCAGGTCAACAACTTCTGACATTACCAGTCCTGCAGATGACCCACTACTATTATGGACTACTGGACTATATTGGAATATTTTGCAGAATTCGCCCACCTACAATATTTAAATGACAATGGAATATCCTTCTCTGACAAAACTAAACAAAGAAAAAGGGATACAAATGAAGGACCGTTTTGTATCTGTATATTCAAAACAGTTTGGATAGATATACAGCTACTTTCTCTTAATTCAGTGAGAAGAAAAATTTGTATAGTGTTTGGACAGGATATCATATCAGCATCTTGTACTATGAGTAACCACTAAGAAGACAACAATATGCAATGTATTAATTATTGAAACTCTCCTACTAATCGGTTTTGAAACTGGCTCATTGCTATTTTTTTTTCAATAAAATTATTTTTAAAAAAAGAAAATTGTGAGAGAGCTGGGAAAAAGCTCCACGGACTTAAGCGCCTGCCTGGAGCAGAAGGATCCAGGTGAGATCCCTGGGACTGCATGCCGTGCTGGCCGCAGAAACTGGGCATGATGGTGCGCACCTGTAATTCCAGTGCTGAGGAGGCTGAGACAGGAGGATCACTACAAGTCCGAGCTGCATAGCGAGACCCTGTAATAAATGAAAAAATAAATAAATAATTTTTAAAAATGTCTACCTGCCCCTGGGGCACGCTTAGAAGGGGATTGAGACTGGGCGTGGTATGTAATCCCAGCAAAAATTGGGAGACTGAAAACAGGAGAATCACTATGAGTCTGATCTAGGTAGTGATATTCTGTAGAACCTGTATTAAATACATAAAAAAAAATAAAAGAGCAAGGTTTGAAAACAGCAGATTATAGAAACTGGAAAAATTAGGAAACAGTTTTTCTTTTGCCATTCATTCCTACTTTGTTATACTTCCCTAAATGATGTCACAGAACAGCTCAACTCCACCAGGATAAAGGCAGAGGAAAGAGTAAAACATTAACTTTATTAACTCACATAAAGAAGACAAAAGTGGGTTTAGGATTGTGCTTGGAAGGCCCTCACTGTTTGCTCACTAAGGAAGCATGGCTAGGACAGAGAACACTGTACCTGCTCCTTTGGGGCAAACTCCTCTAATGTTAAGGGCAGGACTGCAGACACTGCATTTCCTCTAGGAGAGTACAGAGGTTAACTTATGAAGGTGTCTGTTCAGCTACTTCCGAGCAATGTGACCATGGCCTGTTTCTTAACCTCTCTAAAATTTAGGCTCCATAGTAGGACATAATAGTGATACCGACAGGATTGTCATACACACCTGATACATGTAGCATGCTCAGTAGAATAACTGACATATGCTGGTAGTAAATAGGTGTTATATAACATTATGCTATATAACAGTATTCTTTTATGACTTTGATTTTTTTTTCTTGTATTTAGTACAGGATCTACCGAGTCTCACTACATAGATCAGACTTGTAGTGATCCTCCTGTTTTCAGCCTCCCAAGCACTGATATCATAGCTGTGTGCTACCACACCTGGACTCATTCGCCAGCTCAGTGTGCCCTGGGGCTGGGCCTGGCATGGCATGTGGGTCCAGGGATCAAATCCTGGTCCCTGTACTTGCCAAAGCAGGCACTTATTCCACTGAGCCATCTTGCCAGCCTCATAACTTTGCTTTTCATTAGTATGTGTTTGCAGTACATAATGTGAGCACACTCATTTTTGGGTTTTTATCCATGTGCATAACACGTGTTAATTCTCCTTTTTGTCCCCTTTCCCCTCCTTTCTCCATCCCTTCTTCCCAGCCCCAATTACAAAATTTCTGTTTCCCTTTCCTTTTCCAGTTCTTTTTCCTTTACCTCTCCCTTCTCTCCGTTCTCTCTTCCACTGCCATCTATTGTTTTGCTTCCCATCTGAATGAATGTTTCTGACTTCCTAACATCTGTCCTCCACTGTGCTCCTTATTCACACTTTGGGCTTCTCAAAAAAGAGAAGCAATGCGATCTTTAAACCTGTGTGTTTGATTTATTTCACTTACAATTATGGTCTCATTTACTGGGGAAAAAAAACCCTCAAACTTATCCGTCTTTCTGTTTGTCCTATATTCCATTACATAAATGCCACATTTTTAAGCCGCTCATCTGTGGATGGACATGTGAGATGTTTTCAAGATTTAGCTACTGTAATTTGTGCTGCTCTAAACACAGACATGCACATATCACTGTGCTATAACTTTAACTTGGGAAGATACCAAGAACAGGAACAGCTGAGTCAAATGGAAACCCTAGTTTGCATTTTTTGAGGAATCTCCATAGTGTTTTCTCTTGTGATTGTGTCAATTTACACTCCCACCAGCACTGAAAGTGTTTCTTCTTTCTCCCAGGGCCTCTCTAATGTTTTTGATTTTGGAAGATTTCTTTATTATTATTTCTGGAGTGAGATGGAATTTCAGTGTGGTTTAAATTTGTATTTCTTGAATGGCCAGAAATGTTGGCATTTTTTCATGTATTTATTGGCCACTTGTACTTTTTCATCTGAAAAATGTCTATTTTATGTATCTATTTTTGGATGGATAAATTTGTAGGTCTGAATTTCTGAGTTCTTTATATATTCAAGATACTACTCCTCTGCCTGAAGAACAGCTAGCAAAAGTATTTTTCCTTTCAGTAGGTTGTATCCTTATTGTGCTGGTAGTTTACTTTTCTGTGTAGAAACTTTTTAAATTTGATATGATCTCATTTGTTGAATTTTTCTAGTATTGCTTATACAAAGTTTTGTTCATATATATAGTCCTCACCTACACCCATGTCTTCCAGGGTTTTGCCTATTCTATCTTCCACCAGATTAATTGTTTCTGTTTTAATATTTAGTCTTTTGATCCATTCCAATTTTATTTCAGTTCATGCTGACAGATATCAGTGGAGGTTCAGTTTTCAGCACATGGAAAGCCAGTGTTCTAAACTTTGAGGACCTGGGATGATTTAGCTACATAGTAACATGTAGCTCACTGTGGAAGTTTCCCTGAAGACAGATTATAACATGGAGTGAACTGTTTGGGAAGTTATTATTGAGAACTGTTGGAACCACCTCCTATTAAAGGAAGCAAAACTGAGTAGATTGGTAAGGAAACAGAATTTATTAGAGGGAAACAATTTGTTGTGATAATTTTAACTCAGATTTCTGCTGAGGTCACAGAAAAAGCTATGAAGCTAGCCCCCGTGTCACTGACAATGGTTTTGATTTTTCCTTGGGGCAAAGCAATTCATGAAGATGACAATTTGTATGCAGGGCTCTCAGTAGCTAGGGATTCAGTCCCCGCCTCTTGAAAGCAGCACAAACAGCACAACAGCACCCTGGGGACTATGTGACAGAAATAGTATTGTCTGTTGTCTCAGTGGTCTCCCTACCCAGGAAGGGAGGAGTGTCTGATGAATTTTGAGGGATTGTCCAACAAATACCCCATCTTGCTTTTCTCCCAAATTTGAGACCAGTTGAGAAATAACAGATAGACACCATCTACATAAGATCAAAATGTCAACTTCCTTATTGATACAGCTGAGATGAGAAATGTGGCTTTATGGCATTCAGTAGGGGCTCTATCTAGTCTACTCTCCTCTGAAACTTAACATGTCTCCAGCATAAGATCAGGGCCAGATCTTTCCTGGCATATGCATTTCTGGACAAGCAGGGCCTGCATATCTCCTGAGGGTGCAACAAGCAGGAAGAAGCAGCCATCCCAGAGATACTTGAACTTATTACTTCCATTGTCTTCTGCTAAAGTCCTCAGAAGTCATGGGAAAGCATGGGAAAATGTTTTCAAGGCCTCTTCTTGTTGGAAGTATGAAGAGAAAATTCTCATTCTGTAAAAATAAGGAACAGGATGTAAGCATTTCTGTTAAATGCTGTTACTTCTTCTCCTGGCTATTTTTGGTCTTCCCTGAAAATTTTGTGTTCAGAAAGTAGCTCAATCAAAGATGTTATCTTCCTGACATTTTTCTAACAAGGTCCTTCTGTCCATGAGGCTTACCAGGCTTTGAAAAAGAGGCTGTGTAGCAATGATGTTGAAGCATATAGAATGCAAAATAATTTTTTTTACATAGCACACAAAAACTAAAAAAATTCTACAGTACTTATCATGACAAATATGACGAGCTCCCAAAACTATTCAGTTGCTGAACCAGAAAATGTAACTTGCAAACAGTAGCATCTTTCTGTGGTATCTACCTCCATATTCCTTATACTACATTGGGTTCACTTTTTGATTTTTCTGCATCAGACATTATGTTGATTTACCACTGTGGAGTAGGAGTTAGGGTGGTCTTTTCTTTTTTGTTTTTTCTTTGCTGCTCACTTCCCACGTGCTCTTTCTCCCTGTCCCTCCACAGTTAGAAGATAATCTTGATCTGATCAGAGCTGCAATGTGTTATCCCATGACTACTTTTTCCTTCTCAAAGATCTTCTTCAAATGGTGTCTTATGTTCCAAGAATTAGCACCAGCACATTTAGAAACTCCTGTCTGATGTGTAATTTTTTTCTTACTGTGTTAAAACACATCATACGTTTGATGAATTTCATCTTCTTGTAGAATCATTTTTGGGTCTTTCTCACTTGCTCAGATCTGAACTAGTTTTCTTTAGAACTGCCACATAGCTTTAAATGTCCTGTTTTCTCCTACTATCAAATTATGATTTCCCACATTTACTTTGATTACTGGATTCTATGTCTTTTATTTTGTTTCACCCCCTCACTTTGCATAATGCTTCTTCCAGTGCATTTCTGAGAAAGGGCAGATGGGAGACAAATCTTGCGATGTTATATGTTTACAAATGCCTTTATTGATCCTCACACATAAGTGAGAGTTTGGCTGAGTACAGACATTGAGATTGAAGACAAATTTTCATCTAAGTTTTAAAGCCACTGTTTCTCTATTTTTAAAATTCAAATAGTACTGTAGAGAAGTTTGAAGCTTTCTTATTTTCCATCTTTTGAGGTAGGTTAGGTTTCCGTCATTATTCCAGTATTATAAAATATGCTATTATAGCCCACAGTATATCTTACTTATTTAATAGGGACTTTGAGGATATTGTTCATTCTGGGAAGACATGTAGTT
Source organism: Octodon degus (assembly GCF_000260255.1). Taxonomy (NCBI): domain Eukaryota; kingdom Metazoa; phylum Chordata; class Mammalia; order Rodentia; family Octodontidae; genus Octodon; species Octodon degus. Next base: position 11,213,609 of record NW_004524595.1, on the reverse strand, counting down.
ATTTTTAAGAATTATTTTTGAACTGTTGGGATGGTCTTCTTTATTTTTTTCTTTTATGTAACATCTCAAAGTATTAGCACACACTTTTTTGTGTATTTATTACCACTTTTATTCTATAGTCTTCTCTCTTTCTTTTTCTTTTTTTGCAGAACCGGGGATTGAACTCAGGCCCTTGCACTTGCCAGGGAAACACTTATTCTACTGTGCCATCTCCCTGGCTCCAGCCTTCTTCCTTTCTTTTGTAGTTTCTGGAAGATGTCTGTAACTATTCCCAAGCACATGGTTAAATCTACCTATTGAGTCTTTAATATTTGACTTCTTTGTCCTATGTTAATGTGTTTTATAACATTATTGCTCAAATTTGTAATGTCTTCTACCTCATTATGATGAGAGATTACTGTCTCTATGATCAAAGACTTTGTTTTAAAGTTTTCCTCTCCTACCTAATTTCTTGTTTTGGAAAATGTTCATTCTGTGTGTTTTGTTCTTTGTTATGTTCATGCTATCTTCCTTTGATATATTTGTTACTTTTTAAATATCAGATCATTTGAGATGATGATTTGAAAAGACTTATTACATGTTCTTTGTATGTTGGTGAATTTCATCATAGGTGGCTACAGCTGGTCAGATATTTTACTGGGAAATTTAAGCTTTCTTTCATCAATTGTGCGTTGTCTGTCTGGAGGGTACAATTCTGACTCCTAATAGTCTTAAAGTCTTGTACAAGAATAGTGTGTGGAATCTTTTAACTCATCCCCAGCTGGCAACTTCACCTACAGTCAGCCAATGAAGTGCTGAAGGGAAGTTGCCCAGCTGATTCAAGAAGAAGAAAAGGAACCCTCCCATGGAGCTGCTGAACCACACTTTCACCAGGTTGTTTCCTTTCTAGTCCCAACTTCACACTCATTGCTCTAGAAACATGATGTGGGCAGCTCTTGAGCTCACAAGGAGATGGTGATGGGAGGTGAGTTGAATTATTCTTCCTCTGCTTGTCCATAACCAGCTGAGTGCTCCAAATGCTCATATCCAGTAGGTTGGACACACACATTCTTCTGCTTTCTTGCCTACAGCATTAGTTATTATGTGATTATGTCTACTCATTTGTATTTTTAATACAGCTAGCACTCTTATTGTAGTTGTTGTACTCAGGATTCTAGAGAGGGGGCAGAGGAAAACGTATTTTCTAAATATGCCATCTAGAACAAAAATACCTTCTTTAACACGAGTTGTATTCTCACTACATGTAAGACTTTATTCTTTTGCTTTGTTTCCCACACATTTGTTCTTTTCATTTAGTAAATGTGGACTTGCAAATCTGAGATATCTCTGAATCGTTCATATATACATATTAAATATAAGACAGTATATTTATCTAAATATATATTGAATATATATATTTCCAATAGTTGTACTTTCACAAACTATGTGGAAGAGAGATCTTACACATTTCATCTTAATGACTACTTTAAACCCAAAATAATTTTTATTGATAATGGTAATATGGTAATTCATTATGGTATACTGTTATCCAAGTGCTAATTAAAAGGAAAGATAGTTGAAGGATAAAGGAGGGCTTGAAAGCACATCACACAAAAGTTCCTCCCTAATATATTTCCTGTCTATCACACTTATTACTGCAGGGTGGGTTGACAGGTTAATTATGTACCAGGCAGGAGAGCGGGTATGGAGGATGTTACAGTCTCAAAAGCAAACACTTATAATCATTTTATCTAAATATAAGACAAACTCACCTTGATGAAGGACTGCATTTAGCGATTATATGTAAGGCGACCTCTGTACCTAAAGATTGCAGATAACGCCAAGTTAAGTTTCACACAGGCGAGCTTGTGGAGAAATGCTGACCCTATAGCAGCTGTGAGTGACTCATATCTGGTATCCTGGATATATTCAAGTTGGCTTGATTTTTGTTTAACCATTCAAGGTTCCTTATTCTGCATTTCCTTCTGAAACCGTAGTTTTATGACAAATCTCTCACATGATATTTATAAACCCCAATTTGTAAAAAGACATCTCCTTACAACTCTTTTCCATCTGTATTGATTCTTTCTTTCTACACTTATGTATCAGGATTCAAAATCTTTCCCAGGAAAGTTTACTCAACTTCTGAATGGAGAGGAAGCATCCCATCTGTTTTCTCTTCTGTATCTCCATTCAATCATTTTCTTTGTATCTACTTGTGATTTTCCTTATGGAATTTTCTGCATGTCAGTTGCCTGTTTTTTTTTTTTTAAATAATGTGCCCAGATTCTTTAAATAAGCACCTACAACTTGATACAATACTGCACACACTAATGTATGATCCCTAGATTACAGAAAAGCTGTTACATTTGTTCTGGTCATTGTACTTTTCCTGTGCAAACCAAGCTCCGAATGACAATAGCTTAGCAGTAGTTTTCTATTGTGTTGTTCTACATGAAGCTCAGAATCCTCTGTCCCCTCAAATCACCTATTGCTCCAAAATCTTGAACTCACCTATTGCTCCACAATAAATACAACTTTACTATTCCTAATCAAACTATTTCAGACTTTGGAAAAACAACAGAAGTACTATTTTTTGATAGTCCCAATTTATGTTCCTTTTTTAATAATCTTATTTTCTCTCAAAATTGACATGCTTCACCAATGTGAAGACCAAACTTACCTTATTTTGAGTGTATTCTTTTCATTTTTTGCAGTATGGTGTGTGGTTAATAATGCTTATCCATTTCACTTTATCTGTCAATTAAATATTAAGGAATAAACGGAGCCTCATATACTAATCTAACCTCTGTTATAGCATATCTTAGGGAAAACCACAGAATCTCAATCTTTTGGGGGAAGACTATAAACAAGTAGCTCTAGTGTAGTAACAGTTTCCCTGAAAGGAACATTGTAGGTTGAGACAATGGCATTGAAAGAGCATGATTTTTCCCAGCCTCCTGGGCTAGTCTGTGTGTGCTTTGCCCTTGGGTGGCCAAAATTATATTGCAGGACCATCCGTTGATCTGATGCTCTAACAACTTTGACTCTCACAGTGGCTAATGGTGATAATACCATCTTGATCATTCTACCAGTTTGTATATATTTTATTAGTGTCGTTAGACATTTAACACTGAGAAACATAGTGAACTGTGAACACAGCCAAGTGTAAGTTATTTATTCAGGCTTATTAAGGAATCTCTGAAGAAGGTGAATTAACACCATTCCCTCTCTGATAATTGATGAACAAAATAAAATGCTTTACTTCTGGCAAACATCTTTATATCTACAATTTTGTGTTTTACATGACAACACTGTTGGTTAGGTAAAATGAAGATTGCTGCCCTGAGTTTCCAGGTGAGAAAACTGAGGAGATACATTTGCATGGCTGAGGTTGTTGGACTGGTGTGTGCCAGCCAATAGTCTTCTGATTCTTGGCTTTTTCTTTCGACTAGAAGCCAATCTGAGAGTTCAGCCATTCTCATGTCTGTCTGCCTGGTATTTATGTTGCAAAAAGGAGCACTTACATGATGCTCAGAGGTGGGCATATGTAGCTTTTGAACTTACTGGAAGTGATCAGCACAGGCCCGAGAAAGGATGCGGGGATGTAGAAGATGTTGGGCCACTCTTATTTTCTTTGTGAAACCTAAGGCAGGAAGCTGTGTGATGGATTCTTTTTAATATGGCATTATTGTCAGAGAATAGCTTCAATATGCACTGTAAGCATTAAATGCTAAAAATAATAACAGCAATTATAGATTGTTCTGACACCAGAAGAGCAGAATTATGCTTCTTAACTGCATTTGCCATCAGCCAATAAAGATGCAAAATCACTTTTCTGGAGACTGTCTTCCACTGTCCTAGATTACCAAGAGATGGCAGCATTCCATCCATCATTCAGCAACGATGTATTCCTTGCTTGGGAGTGAAGATTTCTTCTTTTCCCAGTGAAGTGCTGAGAGAACAGAACAAAATTTATGATATGAATCTATTTTATAATCACCCATTGTCCACAGTCATGTAGCTCTAGATTGCCCAGATCTAGGGTTTGGTATTGATGATACATAACTGCAAAGACTCAAATGCACCATTTAAAAGTAAACTCATGGTATATGGTTGACAGCAGTGTGCAAAATCCACCGAGTTGTACCTCAAGGAAGAGAATGGTGACATAAGGCTCATCCTTCAATGTGTTTGAAGGTTTCTTTTGCTTCTCTCCTACAGGCGCTAGTACTCTACAAGTAAAATATACTGTTACTAAAGTCGGGTGCCTTCTCATTGTCCATTTGTAATTCTATTTGGAGATTGGTATTGACTGTCAGTGAGATATTTTTCATAAACCACAGTCCACAAGTTCCTGCTAGTCAATGAAAGCAGCCTCAGACATGTGATCCTTTCCATGCAAAGGTGGGAGGAATTCTTTCTCTTGCAAGACACAGAGATAATGAAAAAGTTAAATAGTTCAGAAGCTGGTATTTCCAGTGCTCATTTTATCATAAAATCTTTCTTATGTTCTTTTTCCATAGTTGACTTATTACTTTGTGACAGAGGCCAATAGAAAATAACTTTGATAAATTTCTCATAACAAAATAAATACTCTTTAGGTGTATTGCAATTCCTCCTTTTTCTTTTCTTTTGGTAATTGTATAGTCTTTCTAGTAATTGTCTTCAGTTATCAAACATTAACATGTTTGTTGTAAAGCTAATTTGTCAGCCAATGATCTCTACATGTGAAACTGATTCAAACAGGTTTTGGAAGCTGTAGATTATCTGCTAATATGTCCCATTGCCTTCTGTTTTAGGGGCAGTCACTGAAATCTTCACTTGACCGGAGAACTACAGAGCTGGAAATCATTTCTTATTTATCTTCATCTTTCCTGAAGGATGGTTCATTTTTCACAGAGAGTCGAGAGGAAGTGTCTAAGTCACACAGCACATTAGTGGCACAGGCAGCCATGGGTCAACCTAGTGTTCTTACTTCCATACCAGTGTGTTTTCTATTAAATTGTGATACATTGAAAAAAAATGTTCAGAAAAATAGCATTGTTGTCCTAAAGGCAATTCACTGCCATAGTCCTTTGAGGAACTATAGTTATCTGGATGGGAGGCATGGCCAGCATCTGGAATGAGTTTTTGAGCAAAGGAACACAGGGAAAACTGAGAATTAATCTCTGCAAAAGCAGACAAAGGTGTGGGTAAGTCCTGGTGATTGTGGAAAGGCATAGGTTCCTAAATGAGGTTCCTAGTGGAAGACTGGAGCTTAAGAGCCCTCAGTTTTTCTCTGTATCTGAAGACTTGAATATTTATTTCTTCCAAGAAACTCCATCTCTATATACAACTAAAAGAGAGTCAATCCAGCAGAAGTTTCTGGAGATCTTAGTTGGTCTATACAGCTCGGAAGTTTTTCCTAAACCAAATTAAAGCTTTGAAATGAGAACCATATTCTTCGCCCTTGATAGAGCCAAGGCTAAGTTGCATGTCAATTGAGTCCTAGCTAGAGAGTTGCTGAAAGCTTGCATAGTACTTCTAAACTCAGGGTTGGGGAGGCCCAAATGATGTGCTTCTCTGGCTGACTATCCAATGCACTGCATTTCTCATTAGCCTCATCCTTGACAGCAACACTGCACCAGGCAGCATTTCCTGGGGATGTGTGGGCTTGACTGGTAATGCAAACATCTTTACTTTGATACAGACCACAGCTTAAAATAAACATGAAATCTTGAGAAAGGAATTGCTTTTCCAAAGCTCTCTTTATCTATCTAGAAGGAAGCTTTCATATGGCTCTGACTACCTCCAAAATTAGGAATAATTATTGGTGAGCATTGAAGCTCTTGTGTATGGGATGTGATTTTTGAGTAGTTTTCATGTGTTAATATTTACTTCTCAGAAAACCCAAAGCAATTGCTACCACAATTACCTAGTTGGCTCTTTTACTCATGCAACTGAAATTCAGAGACATTGCACAGCTTCTTGAGGTCAGAGAGACAGCAAGTGCTGAGACTTGGATTGAACCAAGAGACTTACCCCAGACTCTTTGTTCTAACTATTTTCTGCTGTCCTCCTTCAAATTTCTTCTACACCATGGGTAGCATTTTTTTTTAAATTCATAATTCAGCTAGTTGTGCTGTCTGTATTTCCAGAGAATGCGAAGTTAACAGAATGTGAGCCTCAGGAAGTGGGGAGTTGGCTTGACTGGGAAAGAGTTTCTCTGCTATGATAGCAGATGGGGCTGACTGCACAGCACAGTGACCTCTCAAAGTCATCCTGCTCCAAAGGCCAGTGAAGTGGCTACAGACCAGTCCCAACACTGGGATGAAAGGAGATCCAGTGCTTTGCCACCTAATTAAACAAACCATGATTTTCCAGTTAGCCCACGTGTCATTTTGTGAACAGACTCTACCAATTCCATTCATCAAGTTTATTTCTTTTTCATATATTGTGAGAAACAGAATATGACCCTGATTTCTACTTTTCTCAGAAAGCATATTTTTCTGTCCTTGGATTCCAAACAGATCATTATGGGAACAAGAAGGGGGGAAATGTCATTGACGAAAGACTACTGCACTTCTCTGTGGGACTTGGGGTTAACCATACGACAAAAACTTTTAGCTTTTACTTTGACCTCAGGAGGTACTCACCCTTTTCCCTGCCTCCATAGTTCCAACTTTGCTGTTTCAGGCTTTTCTGTCATTCAATCTCTCCTTCATCTACTTGATTTCTCTATGTACATGTTCGTGAACTCTTGTACTAAAGAAGTTTCCATGGTGAATTTTGTCATCTCTATATTTTATCTGCTAGCTTTGTTTGGGAGTCTTCAGGAAAAACCAATTCCCCCATTGTCTCATGTTAACAACATGGTTTATCTCCAAATCAGTACAGCCGCTTGCAAGAGAAATTTTACTACTGTGCAAAGCTCCTGGAGACCTGGGAAATAATCTATAGCAAAAATTCACAAAAGTCTTACCAACTCCTCAATTATTGAGCAAGGCAGCAGAAAAGGATGGATTTGTAGAAAGGAGATGATGCTTCTCATAACTGACCTATTACAATGACTAAGGAAATAAATATATCTGAGAAATACAGTATTTTACTGACTCCTCTATGTCAGTATGAAGCATCCCTCAAGGAAGAGAGCTGCCAGGGCTTCTGAGATAGCTCAGCAGACCTAAGCACCTGCTTAAGTCTTTCAGCCTCCGGCAAGAGTCAGGGTGATAGAAGGTTCAGGGTAAATGGCTGAGCTGCATACTCTTCATCTTCCTTATGTCCATGTCGTTGGGATTTGGAAGCTCTTGCTCTTTTTTTTATGTATTTGGTACGGGGTCTCATTATGCAGCTTGGAGTTGCAGTGATCCTCCTATTTTCAGCCTCCCCAGCATTGGGAATGTAGTCATTTGCCACCACACCTGGACTTCAGTGGCCAGCTCAGTGCATCTGGGGGTGGGACCAGTGTGGCTGATGGTGTTGGGGATTGAACCCCTGTCCCTGGACTTCCCTAAGCAGGTGCTTAGGTCTGCTGAGCTATCTCAGAAGCCCTGGCAGCTCTCTTCTTTGAGGGATGCTTCATACTGACATAGAGGAGTCAGTAAAATACTGTATTTCTCAGATATATTTATTTCCTTAGTCATTGTAATAGGTCAGTTATGAGACTGACCTATTTAATGACTAGAGATATGTACCCATTCTATATGGATCCTTATAAGTGGCAGCTATGTATTAGACCATGGTCTATATTATGATAAAGCACAGAATCACATATTGACTCTCCACAGGAGCCAAGAAATATGCTGAGAGTTGCGATGATGGTATCTCATTTTAATTTTAAAATAACCCTGGGAGGTAAGTATTAGCAATTATTCCCACGCCACACCAAAGGTATAGCAAGGTGAAGAAATTTTCCCCAAATTACATTGCAAATAAACAGTAGAGCAAAAGTTTGAATGTGGGAGTTCTGATGATAAAGACTGCTAGACACAGTTGTCTATGTAGCCTCAGGGATTTAATTTTGTTCTTGAGCTCATGCTCTGTGTATCTTGCTCTTTACAGCCGTGGGGCCTCAGACATGGAAGGCACATAAGAGACAGCACTACTCACAGATTGAACTGAAAGGCCTTCATAATGAAGCCTTCATTGCTGGGCATTGAACCAAGGTCCTTGCACGTACTCATCCAGATAGGGCTGAGCTACATTCTCAGTACTTGGATATGTTTGCTTCATTTGCAGACTAAGTCCTTTGAACAGATTATCTATCTATCTATCTATCTATCTATCTATCTATCTATCTATCTATCTATCATCTATCTCTTCAAAAATTCATTTTAATGAGAAAAAATAGCAATGAAACAGTTTCAAACAGGTTAGTAAGACAGTTATAATAATTAATACATTGCATATTGTTGTCTTTGTATTAGTTATTCAGAACACAAGATGCAGACATGATAGCTTGTCTAAACAATATTAGTACAAATCTCTCTTCTTATTGAACTGATAGAAGGTAGCTGTGTATCTATCATAACTATTTTGTATATACATATATATTTTTTCATTACCAAATGGTTATTTACATTCCCTTTTCTGTTTTGTTTTGCAGGAAAAGGGTTTTCCATTGGTAAAGATGCTACATTTGGAGAAGTCTTTAAAGGACCTTTTCATATTTGATGCCAGTTCAAATATCGTAGGTACTTGAATTCAGCAAATTAACCCAATATAGCAGAAAAGTATAACCACAAGGTATACAAAGTAATGCCATATTAATATGCTGAGCTGTAAAAGGCTCACGTCTTGGGGCTGGGGAGATAGCTCAGCAGAATAAGCGCTTGCCTGGCAAGTGCAGAGTCCCAAGTTCAATATCCAGTACCATAAAAAAGTAAATGAACAAATAAAAAATAAATAAAAGGCTCAAGTCAACAACTTCAGACAATTACCAGGTGTGCTGATATCCCACTACTATTATGGACTATTGGTCTACCTTTCTTTATACCTGCATATAATAGATATTTACACCTATATCTATCTGTTCAATACAAGATTATTACATATATTACTGATACGATGACAACACTGACTCAGTAGATACATGCAAAGGAAGACCTCTTCATGAGAGCAAGTTATGACTTTGATGAGTCACAGTGAGTCATTCCAGGGCCGACTGGTTCAAATGGATTGAATGACCTGCCTATGCCTTTGTTTTCTTCTGCTCTTTGCCCCTCACCACACCTGCAGGACTTCCTAGTAACTGTGTCTGTTGAATTACCTGTCTTTCTCACTGGGCTATGATCTCTAAGAAGGCAAATACCATTCATTTATCTGGAGAACCCAGAACAAGATTGCTCACTAAATATTTGAAGAATAATTGAAAGTGCTTATCTGTGGTTATCTATCTCTTCAGATGCTAAGTGTTCTGTGGGAGTCATTTGGACTGAATGAACAGCACCACAATGCCGAGACTCTGGGGTGACACATACGTGACAGATTTTCAGAAATAGACAACATACTGTGTGGTATTCTCACCAACAACACAACAGAATGGATGCAGTTTTGTGTGGAGGAATTTCAAATCCTCACCATCCATCAAGTATTAAAGCAGCAATTAGGAAACAGAGACTCGAAATCACATGGATGATACGGACACTCAGGGCAGTAAGCCAGGCTTTCTTAAACTACAGATCCTGATTTATTCCACAAACAGACCAGATCAGGACAGAGTGTGTGAGTTCTGAGGTCCTAGGTGAGGGTCACTATCTTCAGGGGGCAAGGTATAAATGGACTTTCACAGACACCAATGGCAGAGTTGCTTGCTTCCTGCAAGCAACTTAGGGAAAGGCTGGAGAATCTCCTTTGATTTTCAAGGTAACAGCAGATAAAGGATTTAATAGGCTTCTCTCCATCTGTACAAAACTCCATTTAGGCTGTGAGTGGCTTTTCTCCTCTAGCATAGATTCCTGCAGAAACTGGCTCCTGGCTTAGAAATGGCAGCACCAGAGAAAAGTTGCTCTAGGCTGAATAATTATTTTGTGTCTGATCCCTAGGTCTAATACTAAGTGAGAGAAGCAAGCCCTTTAGTAAAACAAGTACCCACATTACGCTGATAGGAGCAAGGAGACAAATAGGAAGAGGCAGCCAATTCTGTTGTCAAGCAGGCACCAGTGTGGATTGCCAGGGGGCATCTGCCATGGCTAACAACAAAAGCCATCTCCACATGAGATTTGGGGTGCACTGCTAGGCGCCTGCACCTGCCCCTGCCAGCGGGATGCCATGGGAGGTATGTTGGAGCAGCCCTGCTGCTAGCATGGACGTGATGTTGGGTAAATGATTTCCATTTTTACTAACTGAGACTGGTTGCTAATAGGAGAATGATTTCTGGGTACCATATGGGCACATGGATATTTTCTAATTTAGTGCTCGAATATTATCTGTTCATCTCTATATTAAGACAGTTTAATATAATTATTTATATTGCCCCTGGCTGAAACAAACAGAGCTATTTGTTGAAAGGTTAAATGGAGAGAGTTGATGGCTTCAGCTCATGCTTGGGGACTCAGAAGAGATATGACACTCACATTATTCCAATTATGTTCCAGGATGCAAGGATGTCAGTGAAGTGCACAGGCTGCAGTGTTGATCAAGGGTAGTGAGAAAGCTCAGATCTCATTTAACATCGTC
>NW_004524595.1:11165949-11202616 GCF_000260255.1 Octodon degus | reverse complement strand
TTCAAAGCTAAATATTGAAGCTTAATCCCAATGTGGTGTCACTGGGGAGGGTCCTTTGGGAGATAATTAAGTCTTGAAGGTTCCATCACTATGAACAGGGTTTTCGAAAATTTGTTTTTGATCATATATTTTTGCAGGATGTAACATTTGCATTTCTTGTATGAAGTTCATCCATGTCTATAATGCATCTTAATTCCTTTTACTATCTCTTCTCTCTCCCTCCCCTTCCCCTTGCTCCACCTTTCAAAAGCCTCCCTCTTTGGGAACGACCTACCTCCCTACTTCTTATCATCTATTTTTCATTTTGTTCTTCATTTATAACTTGAGTTTCTCATAGAAGAGAAACCATGTAATGCTTCAGCTTATGTGTCTGATGTATTTCACCTAGCGTTATGCTCTTAAATCGCTTCCATTTTCCTACCGATGACTCAGTTTTATCCTTCTTGGTGGCAGGAGTGCACTGCATTGTGCATAAGTGCCATATTTTCTTTATCTGTTGATGGATGTACAGACTGCTTCCAAGATTTAGCTATTATGAATTGTGCCACTAAAAACAGTGATATCCATGTATCACTGTGACATGGTCTCTCCAACACGTTTAGGTAGACATCTAGAAGGAGAATAGATGGGCCAGATGGAGTGTTTGAGGAATCTCTTTATTGATCCCCATTGTGGTTGTACAATTTTACATTCCCATCAACAATGTAGATGGAGTTTATTTGCCCCTCTTCCATAGAAAAACCCAGCTAGGAAGCACCATTTTTGAAGCAGAGAGCTGTCTTCCTCAGATATTAAATCTACTGGCATTTTGATCATAGGCTTCTCAGCTTGTAGACTTGTGAGCAGTGTGGTTGTGCTGCTTATAAACTACCTGGTCCAATGTGTTTGGCTAAAGCCTCTGAGTAGAATTTTGTTATGGCTAATTCTCCACATGCTCTCTAGGCTGCTGAGGGTGGAAGAGCAGAAAATGCTAAAGCCAAGCTTCTGTTGATGGAATGGACGATGAGATGGCCATCTCTCTGGGAGAGTTGGCTACTACAGGCATGTAGGAAACTGTCTCTGTCTGTCTCTCAGGCACACAGAAAGACCTAGGCATTGATGCACAGACTAAAATCAGTGGTACCTTGGTTCATGAATGCTTTCATTTTCAAACAATATCATTCACAAGCAGAAGTATTTGACAAAATGTTGTTTTTGTTTGCAAACTCTGCATCAGGGAACAAACACTATGCCTATTTTTCCCATGTAAATGAGTGTAGCTATCTTTTTCCAAAAAGTCAGAACAAATTAGGTTTGTGAACCAAGCTACCACTGTAACCAATTCACTACATTTTACAGAATGTAAGCAAAAAGATTTCTCTCCTTTAGAAATGTTTCTTAGATTTTTTGGGAGTTGAGTTGGATGTTGAATGGGAAAGATTTAGGTAATAAAAGAGGAGAGAGGAGTTCACTTCAGGGGCAGAACATGATGTCGAACTGAGAATGATGTGTAGGTGGTGGGGTAGGGCTAGCACTAGATGTGATGAGGCCTGGCCTCAGGGGCACCAATACTGGCATAGGTGGAATATATTTTCAGTAAATGAGAATTATAGTGAAGACACACTTAGACACTATCTTTCCATAATTGGAAAGCTGAGCTTTAATATGTGTCAGTATAAGAATCACATATAAAATTAGTTGTCAAGTGACCTATAAGCCCAGCAACAGATGACCAGACAAAGAAAATAGGTATTTTACAGAATGCAGTAATACTTTGCCATGAGGAAGATAAACTTGAGTCATTTGTAGGAAAATGGAACAACTTTGAGACCAAAATGTTAAGTGAAATAAATCACATATACAAGCTTAAATGTTGTATTGTCTTCTCTTATATAAGAAACTGAAAGCATAAATCAGGAACAAAATAATGGATAGATGGTAGGAAATAGGGGAGTATATCTTTTGTTAAAGGGAAGGGGACAAAGGGACAGAGGGAGGTGAGTGGAAGGGAGGAGAAGATTAAAAAAATAGACTTGAGATGTGTTATGTGCATGCACCAGCTTCCCCTGAGGACTGTGATCATTATGCAGTGCAAAACATGTACTAATAAAAATAAAAAATTGAAGAGAAGAAGTTAAAAGGCACTGGATTATTTGTACAAGAGCAATTATTCTCTTTGATTGGTGACTTACAGAGGGAGACATCTCTCCCCAACTCCCACATCCATCTGGCACCAACCTTATTCTCTGTCAATCTAAGTCAACTTTAAAGCAAGAAAAAAAGATCTGCAATTGAAGTTGTCTATTTTTGCTCGTTATGTCTAGCTCCTCAACACTGTCTATGATTAAATCAAGTGCTCCAATAACTGCTAATGGTCTTACTATGACTTAAGTTAAAATTTTTAGTCTCATGCAATACATACTTGAAAGATGTTTATTGTCCTAAAATATGTCTGGAATTGTGCTGACACCTGGGATTGAAAACAAGAACCAAATGGGGGAGGTCTCAGGAATCTAGCAGCATGAGTCTACTTAGCATAAATAATTGCTGGGAAGTGTCCCTGATGGAATGTTAGAAATGTGTGCACTGAAACTGTGACCAGGGAACTCTGGGGAGGTGTTTGTTGAATTGGTGGCCTCATCTCCTGTTCCTTCCTGCCTGTTCCTGGCCTTTGAATGCCCCATTTGTACCACTCTCAGACGTTCCCCTTTCAGTAGGACTGGAATCACTAGTGTAGAAACACATTGCTATCTTTTCCACCTAAAAATAAAATAAAATTAACAAACATTGATTTTGACCTCATGACCTCATTCAGTTATCTTAACTCCATCCTGTCCCTTATATATTTATTTCTGCTTTTCCCTGGACATCCTCTCCTGAATTTATTCCCTGGGGTTCCACTAGTCCTTGCCACCTCATTAGCATGATGAGGATCCTGTCAGCCCAAGTGATGTCTCTGTCCTTACCTTACTTGATTGCCCAACAACATTCCAGCCAAGGTTCCATGACAGGCACTTCCTGCTGTGTGGAGCCACTCTTGGTTTTCTCTTTTTGAGATCATGGCACTGGACTCTCCTGGTTTTCCTCCTTAGAGTTTGGTATCTTCCCTCTAAATCAGCTCTGTTTTACCTCTGGCCTTTCCTTGCTCTGCACTGTCTTCAGGCTTCCCCCCCGCCCCCCAGTTATTTGAGATTGGGTTTTGGTATGTATTCCAGGATGGACTGGCACTCACGATGTAGCCCAGGCTGTACTCAAACCTGTGAGAATCCTCCTGTGTCAGCCATTGCAGTGTTGGAATTACAGGTGTGTACTACCTTGCTGGGTTTCTCTTTGTTCTTTCCTTAGGTGGCATAGCTTTTACACCTGTTTTATTGACCCTCGAAGTGGATCTTCGGTTCTTTAGACTCCCCAAATCTAAATATGAATGCCCTCCTGTCTATTAGCCATTCTCAAGGGGATGTCATGTGTCTGTTTCAATCTCAGCAGGGTAAGCACTGTTTTCATCCTTTCCCAGGCCTCCCTGACTCTATCAATTTTCTCCATCTCTGTTTATGGCACAGCAATATATCTAGCTTCTCAACTCAATCTTTTTTTCCTTAGATCTTCTCTTTTTCCAATTTCTGCATCAGATTCATGAGTAAAAGCTATAAACTCTGATTCTAAATCAGGTCTTAAATCATTAATCGTTGCTATATCTTCACTACTGTACTCGAGTCAAATCTAACACAGACAAATGCAACAGCCATCCGGCTGATTTTCCTGTTTCTCTTCTGACCCTCTTAGAGTTTTGCACCACATAGCCAGAATTGTCTTTCAAAAATGTAAATCAGGTAATGTTCTTTTCTTATTTAAGACACTAATCATTTCCTAATACATCTAAAGTCAAAGCTCTTTTCTTCTGGCTTTTACAGCCTTGGGCGCTAGGTCTCTGGTTACCACTGAAGCTCCTTTCACATCTAGCCTGTGATGTCCTGAGGATTGTACAAAGATAGGTACTTTGAAAGAGAGTGGTGGGAGGGAGGCTGCACATTAGTTGAAAGAAGCACTTACTCTTCACCTTTGCTACTTTCCCTGGTGTAAATGTTGCTTCCATGGCAATTAGGGTTACCACAGTATTACACTGCCTGACAAAATTCTGAGAATGCCTCGGTTGTCTCTCAGTAGCCAGTGCTAAGGAGCTGGCACCGGCCTGAGCCTTCATTCCAGCAGATCTGGGCGCCTTGGTGAGGACTAACTTATTAGTCAATTTCTTTCTTTAAGTACATTATTTAAGGAAAATATCTCATTCCGGCCTTAGATACCATTTTTACCTCTGCTTAAAATTCTTTTCCACTTGAAAAATTAGGACAAAATATAGTACTACTATTCAGTTCTCATCTGAGCTGAGACGCATCCTGTGGTATTTTTTGAAGGCCCCGTGTACTCAGCATGAGTCAGTCTCTGGCACCTCAGCCAACATTACCTCTCCAGAGGACTGAAGCCTGTCTAATGTCCCCCTGGGATGTGCATTTATCATTATCTTTGCCTCCCTGGAACAAAATCCCCATCATGACAGGGAACTTGTCTGTCATGTTCTCTGCTGTATGCTCAGCGCTAGCGCGGTGCCCAACATACACACAAGATGCTCAATTCAGAAAAACAAATCAATAAGCAAGATTTTCAGCGCAGTTGATTTCCACTTGCCTACATTGTCTTTTAATCACAGAAAAGTCAAATTTCTCAAGCAATATTTGCTTTCCTCCTGTGTTTGCCATTTGTCAGTCATTCATTTCCAAACTTGACCCTGTGCTCTTCAAATCTAAAAACACTTTTACATTGTTAGTTACTCATCAGATCCCTTCTCTGAAGAAGTCTTGTATGACTTTTCCGGAGCACAAAGTGCCTAGCCTCTGAATGCCAGAAGACATGTCTGATAATTATGCAGTGCCATGTGATACCTTTTTTCTCTCTGGTCATCCTGGCATTTGACTCTGAGATCCTACACTTCCACCTTTGGTAATTCTTCAGCACCCAGATCCCTGGACCATTTGGACACGGCACATACTTCATCATTGTGTGCTAACCACACATCTTTTGGGAGGCCTGGATGTTCATGAATTGGATTTCTTCTATGCTTCTGCTCTCCTTCCTTATTCACCTTGCTTTGTTCAGCTCTACTGACATGTACTTCCTCCATTAGCAAGCGCCCCCCCCCTCCCCATGCACTATGAGCTGGGGCAGTCAGGAGCACAAGTCTGAGCTGGGTGGCAGGAAAGAGAGTGAGGTTAAAGCCAGCGTACAGAGCCCCTGCCTGTGCAGGCTGATCACCGACGGCTACTCCTTTTGTTGCAGTGCCTTAACTCTCATAAGGTAGTGTCTTGACACAGTACTCTCTCTAGATTCCCAAGGCCCAATTCATAGTATCGCACAATTCTTTGGGCTTTCACACACATGAGTCATGGCTTTATAAATAGTCTCTTTATTAAACCCTCCTCAAAGCACTCAGAGTGAGGGTTCATCCTGTTTGCTGCTAAATTCTCATGGGATTTTTCTCTCTTTTCAAAGAACATGACCCATTCTTTAATGCACAGCTCGGACAATACCTCTGCTGTGAAGCTTTCTCTATTTCTCACAGGAATGAGACTCAACAAAATTTAGCTAAATTGTATTTGACCATGTCATCATTTATATATTGAAATTCTTTTGCATGTACCAAAGGCTTTCTTGCCTCTGATAGAAACTACATTTTTGGAAAGCACAGCCATGGCTATCTATCTAAATATGTCTCTTATTTTCTCTATATTCACCACTAGTATTGTAGGATAAGTTATCATCTTTCTCCTAGTTGATATCTACTCCAGAGTTGTTTATAACTAATCAAACTGTGTTTTCTCTCAAGGATGCTTCCACAGCATGGTCAGAGTAATGTCTAGTAGATTCATCACTACCTGCACATATCCCCAACATGGACACATACTGAGACTACAGAGAATGGCTTCTAATAGCCCTCTCATGCCATGAGGGAAAGACCTTCTTACCTGGCACTAACTTCTCCTCAGAGCTGTTCTCCACTGTGCTTTGCTCCCTTGTTCTTTCTACTTCTATGACACTGGCTCTCTTGAGCTGGTTCAGGTATCTCAATTTTTCTCTCTGCCAGACTCTTTGATGTGCAGTCACCCTTCCCTAAGACGTTCCTTTTCTCTGTCTTCCTCAATTAACTCTTCCTTGCTTCTAAATCTCAGCTGATGTGTCATTATTCTCCAGGAAGTCTTTCTGGCCTCCCTAACAAGACTATATCTCTGTTTCCAATTTTCTCCCCTTCTTAGACTCATCAGGATTATAATTTCACATTCACCTGAGTGGTTGTCCATCTCTGTGCCCCACTCCCTTGCCTGCCTGGGAGATGCAGGGTTCAGATTTGCTTACTTTGTCTTCATCAGTGCCTGGCCTTGCTAGACACTCACTAAATGTTTGTAAAACAAAAAATATAATCATAACCCAGGTGTATTGGAAGCTGTATGGCTGTTGAATTTCCTTACAATTGCCCTTATTATTCTTTTGATCAGGTTTTCTATTTTAATTGGATTACTAGACAGATCATCATGGTAAAAGTGAATATGTTATTAGGGAGCTGCATACATAGTAGAGGTTCAGTTTAAAACAGTGCTAAACATGGATAAACGAAAGATAAAATCCCAAGATAAGTGCTGCTAATAAATTGATGTACATTTTTAAAGGATAGTTTTCTACATAAATTCAATAGTTCTTTGAATGCAAGGAACAACAAATGAGAAAGGAGAGGTTGGATCAAAGGTGGATTTATTGGCGGGACATTTAATAAGGTCATGTAATCAAAGAGAGAAAAATATTCCAATTATAGGAAGGCATGAAGAATAATTGGAACCCAAATCTCCAAGTTCATTAGCACACTGGCCCTTTGTCTCTGTCTCGCTGTCCTTCCCATCCAGGTAGCTTTATCCTATCTTTCTGAAGGTTAGTTTCTTCCACCTGGAGGAACTATAACTCTGGAAAAGACTTTCCTGTTTTCAGTTTGAACAGGACTCTGATTCTGGGAAAATTCTTATCCACCGTATTCTCTCGACTCAGATCTTGAACAAGGGAGCTGACAACATATGAGGACAAACAGATGCAAGCAGAAGCGAGCACAGCAAGAAGAAACTGGGGAGGGAGGAACAGGGGAGTAAAAGGGGTCAACAAGTGACATGTGTGTGTCCCAGTACCCCAAGATGGATATGTTTGCTATGCATTGCAAACATATATCATTAAATTTTTTGTTAAAAGAGAAAATTGTTCTGGAAATAATTGAGGGAAGCTACCCCCTACTCTCTCTCTCTCTCTGTGTGTGTGTGTGTGTGTGTGTGTGTGTGTGTGCATGTTAGGTCCACTGTTTTCCAGGCTTCACTCCATGCAATGACTTATCCTGACCGTCTCACATTTCTGGCATCCTAACAGCCAGACAAAACAAGGTTCCTAATCATTTCCATCCTGTAGTGAGGCTGCCCCTGAGAGTGAAAGGTGGAAGTAAGAAGACTGTGGGTCACAGAAGGCAGCCTGGAGCAGGGCTGAGCAACAAGATCCTGGATTTAGGCCACCAGGAGGAAAAGTCATTCAAAGAAAAGACCAGCAGCCCAAATGAGCTCAATTCTGAGAGGAAATAGGAGTTAATGAATAAAGATAGAACTAGGAATCTAAGGAGATAATTGGCCTTACTAGATATAGGGTCTCTTGCCGGAACCGTACATCCTAAAAATGCTAATGCAGAGCCCCAGAAGATTGGAGCAGCATTAGATAAGAACAGACTCATCAGACCTATTTGCAGAAGTGTCAAGAAGGGCTGCAGAACGGGGACATAAATCAGCATCTCAGCCAGGAGGAGGAGGAGGAGGTGGATGTCTGCCACTCACTTTCCTCCAGTCTGGTCTGTTCCTGAAGTCTCCCGGGCTAGTTGCTCTCTTCCCTTCCATCTCAGAAGGGGGAGGTGCTGTGATCAGCCCTGCCCCCAAGAGGTGAACTGAAGCTTCACCTACCTGTGTGGTCCATAGGTGCTGCTCAGGTTCCTAGAGGTTCTGAGGGGCTGTGATCAGCTCTTTGTCCCAATTTCTCAGTGAAGCTTTGTCCTAAGGCCTTGTAACCCTTTATAACTCTCTAGACCTGGCAAATGCCAGCTACCCACTGAGTACTATTAGCATTATTTAAATACCTTTTCACATTTTAGACTCTCATGGCAGGCAACATGATCTCAAATTCATGAAGCATCTGCTCTTGCTCCTCATCCATCCACTCTGGAGATAATCTTTAAAAGGTGTATTTTTTTTTCTAATGACTTTAAATTTGAAAGGGTTTTTTATGTGGAAGTTTGGGAGACTTTGAAAAGTCATGCTCAGCAAAAAAAGTAATTTATGGTCTCTTTAGTTAATAACCTCTTATGTGCTTTAATAATTTAAACCAATTATCAATGGGAAGGTCTATAGTGTGTACTTCGGTGATTGCTCTTCGTCTCTTTCCTCCTTTCTTTCATGCCGTATGCCACTTGTCCTCAATGTGTCTCCAGTGCCCATTATCTCAGCTCCACACATAAGATAACTGCATTAGCTCAGAGAGCATGACCTTGACACTGAGCAAAGCAGGCCTTTAAAGGATAGCTCAATTAAAACCTCAGGCCTCTCTTCCTGATTGGGTCTCATTACTATTCATGAGACTGCGCAGTGCTGGGCCACAAGCTCGCAGGGCCTCGAGGGTGGCTTCAGAGGAGGCGCATGCACGTTATCAGCAGGATGTGTGCCTGGGGCCCGCTGAGGCCCCAACTCCCAACTTTGCGCTCATTAGCCTGACTTGGCTCGAGGAGCTCACACTCTACAAATGAACATGTGTGCCTCTCTGTGGGATTTGGAACACCTTGAAGGAAACTGCAATGGACTCATTAGGACCCTGGGCTAGGAGATGTAGACCTAAATGCGAACTGAAGGTCTGAAATTGAAGAGCAGGTAATCTTGAGCAGTTTATTTAAAGTCTTCAAACTCAGTCTACTCATCTGTAAAATGGGAAGAACGGTTTGACAATGAGATGGTGCATATGAAATGCTCAGCACAGTCCCTGGCCCATCATAAACATCAGAGCTTGATTAGTTGGCCCATCATAAACATCAGAGCTTGATTAGTAATGTCACGCAGGCTAATGAGTCACTTCTTCTTTTACACTTAAATGTTATTAATGGTCAGTCATCACAGACACAAGGTGTATATGGTTACAAACCAGCTAACATGATGTGGGAGTTTGGGGAGGCAGCATATTCCATGCTCTATTAATCCCAATCCCAAAGCAGAGAGACACATTACTTGCAGCATGAAGAAAGGAGGATGCCTTGCTGTTCAGGATGTGACATAAGTCCGCAGCATAGGCAACAGGTATGGAATCTCTTAGAACACAGAGAACTGATAGTTTGTGCC
This sequence comes from Octodon degus, assembly GCF_000260255.1. Lineage (NCBI taxonomy): Eukaryota > Metazoa > Chordata > Mammalia > Rodentia > Octodontidae > Octodon > Octodon degus. The sequence goes on along the minus strand of NW_004524595.1, from coordinate 11,193,191 downwards.
AAGTCAGGAGAAAGCCTTCATGAGTGAAGTGTATTTGTATTTAAAATTCTATAGCTAGGGCACTTGAATCAATCAGAAGGCGACCAGGTTGCATAGCACTAGCAGACTCTAAGTAGAAGGCTTTAGAAGAGAAGTCCTGTGCTATGTGTGCCAAGTTCAAAGCAGTGAGTTGAATACTTCAAAGCTGAGTCCCAATCTCCATTCTCCCCTGTAATTGGTCCTCCCTCTCGAATCCCTTCAAGATTACTGTGAGGAGAGGAACGCACAGTGTAAACGCACATGATAGAATGAAAAGGGGGCATTGCCTTAAAGGTAATGTATAGAGGAAAGGATAAAGGGGTGGAAAAATTGGCCAATTTGTGTAGGTTATACTCAGTGGGGTATCACACCTTCCAGTTAGATCTTCAGATCTCAGCTTTGCAATATTCTAATGACTCTACAGGAAAGTTTTTCAACTTTGATGATGCTATAGATATTTGGGGACAGATAATTCTTGGAAGTGGAGGAATACCTTGGGCATTGAAGGATGTTTAACAGCATCCCTGGTCTCCACCTACTAAATACTGGTAGCAGATTTCTTAATATTGACCTTGAAACTGTCTTCAAATACTGACCAGTATCCTTGGGTGAGGAGCGAAATCACTCCAGCTGAGGACCATTGCCCTACAGAAAGGATAGTTACTTTGGGAGGTGAATTTATCTAACAACTATGTAAAGGATGTCTCACATCTCAGATCTGGGCTTTTTTTTATGTAGAGGCTTTGCTTTGGGATTTCTGAGCTCAGTTGCCATTGATCTACCAATGGGGGTGGGGTAGTTACTGGGCTGTGTAGTGGTTTACAGAGTCAAGGAAGTGCTAGCTACAGATTAAATAACTTTCAGATAAAGAAAACAATTCTACCCAGGGTTGAACTCCTACCAAACCCCACCTTTGATTTGTTTCAGGCTGCAAGAAAAGAACTGCACAGTAGCCTGTAGTACCGTAGGCCAGGGCCAGGTCCGTGTGAGGCAGCGTTGTTCTGGATGTACGATTTCATAGGCTGGACCTGTGTCTCATGACCTCTTCTCCATTTAGAGTATAGAGAACTTCCTAAGAGCTGAAGCAAAATGGCATGTAGGAGAACCAGAACACGTCCCAGTTGTACTGGCTTCAGGTACTATTGGGGCCTTTCTAGATGCCATGAGGTTTGTCTCATGCTGGTTTTAACTGATCCATATTTAGCCATTCCACTTGAGTTCAAAATTCTGGCTTTTCTTCCTCATCTGAGGCCATGATCTTCACACAGGGCTGGTGAATCCCTGCCTCCTAAAATGCTTTTCCTAAAAATGGAAGGAAAAGGAAGCTCTGAAATGTGAATCACTTGCTCAAGGCGAATTCTCTTCATTGCAGACTCTCCTGCAATTGTTTCCTCTGCCCCAAAGCACTTGGAGGTGGTCCTGCCTCCCTTTCCTCAGCACCACCAGAGCCAGCTTCATGGTTCTGGTGAAATGTGGCTGTCTCTGCAGCTACTATGAGCTCTCAGGGTGCCCATTAGTTTGGACCATAACTAGAAAACTAAGCATGAATATGGAGAGGCAAACCAGCTTTCATTTTATGAGGCTGAGATTATCCTTTGTGAATTGTTCTCTTTCTCTTAATTCATGTTTTCATTTCCTTCTTTCATCGTACTGTTTTCCCCAATGGGTTCACTACTCCCGTCCGCACTTGGCTTTCTTCTTAAGCTCAGTATCTTAGCCAATTTCCCAAATTCCTATTCAGAGATAATGTGGAAGCCAACCAAGACTGCAGTGAAATACCATCAAAGTTCTATAGCTTGGTATAGTCAGCTCCAATTTTATCACTTCCTGATAGTATAAGTTCTCTAAATTAATTTCCTTCTCCTAGGGCTTTAACCTAGATGAAATTCACGGAACAAAGGCTGAAACTCTAAGACAATTTCAGGAGGTACCTAGACCTCCAGAGGGCGCCGCTCAGAGTGACAAACAAAATATAATGAAACTTTATAAAGACTTTCGATATTCAAACCAAGTACAAACATTAAAGTTCTGGGTATGCTGCTTCTGAATTTTTAACTCATAAATCTAGAGGACTGATAACACTATGTGACCTTATTTTAAAATTTATATATTGATACTTAAAATTTCTTTCTATCGGCAGATAGGCCATTGATCATTCTAGGAATTAATTGATTCACTTCCATGAGCTTCTCTTTACCATTTGGTGTAGTTGCAGCATGAATAATAAAAACACAGGTTTTTTTTTCTTCGCATTGATTGCTTGACAGGACCCACTTCTGTCTTCTGTTATTTAATACGGACAGCTGCAAAGTTGGAGTTACTAGTGCCCACGCAGAGTGATAGTCATAAAAATTGTGAAGTTGAGCGAGAACAGAAGTCCATTATAAATGATGGAATATCATCTGAAAAGGGGCTGAAGCACTGCTCACATTACATGTGTGATTAGATTTCTTCTTCCCTGAACAAAGCATTTCACCCGCTCACGACTGGGTGTTTTCTTACACCTTGACAATGATTTATAAGCAGATTGAGGACAGATGAACACCAGGATGGTGGGATGTGGGCTACAGGAATGAAGACGTGATCAGCTTTGTGGAAGATGCTTGCCGCTAATCACCATACTGTCAGGCACTGGATCCAGGGGAAAGCTAACTTGTGGTAGTGTTAAGCCATTTGGCTCAAGAGTTCAAGGGTTGAAACATCACAGCTGCTTCCCTTATAAAGCAGAAGGGCAAGACGGCTGCAGAATGCACCTTATGAGAGGTAAGGGAGGACTAAAATGAATGTGGGAAATTAGAGCTGCCTTAATATGCTGAGCCAGCACATGCTGCAGAAAAAGTAGAGTGCAGGCAAATTCCAAGCCACAGAAGCCACAGGAAGGCTCCTGGCCCTTGCCAGGCCAAGGTTCTGGGTGGGGGAGAGGGAGAGAGAGAGGGAAAGAGAGAGAGAGAGAGAGAGAGAGAGAGAGAGAGAGAGAGAGAGAGAGAGAGAGAATCTGTGAGCTGACTGGCTCCAGGTCTGAACCCACAATGATTCCTAGGGCTGGGTCACTCCCTGGATTAGGAAAGAACATAGGCAGGGGAGGGCTCCCCCATAGGCAAGACAGGGAATTGCAAGCCCAGACACACAATGGGTTTATCAGATGCTTAAAATGCATAGAAGCCTTTTGCTTCTGCCTGTGTCTCTTCCTTTCATTAACACACAGATTATCACTTGCTTACTCCCATGAGCCTCCTGACTATAAGGAAAACATTTCTCTCATCATCAGCTAATGAGGACATTTTGTCCCTGTAATCCCTAAAGAAGTGTACTCCTCCCCTAATTAATCAATAAATATTTATGGAGGAGCTTTTGCACACAATCCCACGGCCATTCCTTGGGGTCTCCTTCCCTCCCCCTCGCTCTCACAGAGATTCCAGCATTGGCACTTTTGTGGTACGCGTACTGCGCTTTGTGATCATTACACACCCACATGACTGATTCTCTCACTGGACTGAGAGCACTCTCACTCAAACTATATTTTATTCATCTTTATAAGTCTAGCATCAGTCCTGACTGTGCAAGAAAGAAGTGAATGGATGAATGCATAGATGGTTCTCATCTTCTTGGCCCTCTGACAGGTGGAAAAAAATGGGAGCTGAATCTTGTACTCATCTAGGAACTCAGTATTGATAGGCATTGGCTGAGAATAAATGTGAATTACAAACAGATACATGTAAGGAATAACTGAGAGCCAGGTGGGCAGATCTGGATCAGCTGGAGGAATCAGGCCAGGTGAGTGCTTGTAGGTCTGGGGTCGAGTTTGGAGATTGGAAATCATCTTGCCTTCCTGGATGACAAGGATTCCCAGATCTCTCAACTCTCCAGTTATCCCTCTGAAGAGATAGAAAAGTGTAGGACTCATGTCTACCATGAAAATTTGTGATGCTTTTTTTCAGTGTTGTGTAATTTTTTTTGGATTAGGGAGGGTGTCGTAAGTACTATCGGGGGAAAATTGTACTTTCCTCTGCTGCAAGAAGAAAGCACGTAGGACCCTGTGAGGATCTCAGAAGACTACCAGGTTGCAGTGCTTCTGCAAACCCCTGTACTCTTCCACTTTTCATAAAACTACTCTGGAGGGACACTGAGGGTGCTCTAAGCCAAACACTCTGAAAACAACTCCAAGCCAATGGAATATATCAAGACGGTAACAGCAACCAATATGAAATAGAGCTGATAGTACAGACTTTTTTTGGGCTATAGTACAGACTTTAGTGAAGGCCAATTTTATCTTTTCACTCTGCTCCTTCTGTGGTCTCCTCCTCATAGAGATGCCACACTAAAATAAGCACTTCAACTGCTGTCCTTTCTGCTATGTCTACTCATAGCCACTGCTCCTGTCTGTGCCACATGGAGGTCAATGTCCTATAGCTGGCCTGTCCCATCGAACTGCCCCAATAAGTAGGCCATCTCTGATCTTGTCTATTCTTTCTGTAAGAGAGATAGTTAAGGCAAATCTTGTGGAAGGGAACATGTGAAGACTTAAAAGAAATTTCTAAGGCCTGACTCAAAGACAGCAAACTTATTTAATGCCTCCCACAGGGCTACTGAAGATAGCCCATCAGGATGCAGGTTGCTGCCTTCCCCTGACTCCACCTCTTTTTGGTGCCAGCACTTTCCCTAGTTACGCTGTGAGGTGATTTATGGGCTGGCAGCCAGAACTACCATGCTTCTTTACATGTGATTCTTGGAGTTGTGACAGTTGTGGAGTTGTGGCAGTGGTGCTGACCTATATTCTGGTGTGCACTTGATCAGGCATTTACCAAGTTGAAGGATGGATTGGGTAAAGCTAGAATGGATGTATTTATACAACCAAGCTTGAAACTTATAGTAAAGCCTACAATTTCTGCTTCATGTTCATTTTTAGGTGGTTTCCATGGGGATTATAACCAGGGAAAGATGTTTCTGTCCTTTGGCCTGTGAGTGCAGGGGGTATGAGGGCAGCAGGGGATGGGAGTGGAGAGAAACAGGCAGAGGCATTGGCCCAAGAAAAAAAGTGGACTGTTGACCCTACAGGTCTTGTAACTCCAGGAACAGCTGGGGGTGTGTGCAAATGCAAAGATGGCTTAGAAAATGTAGCCACTGTGGAAAAAGACCTGCTGCATCATAACTCTCTACCCTGGAAGTGGATGTTCTCCCCTAACTCTTGATGCCATGTGCTGGAGCAGTGTCCTGTTTAGTCTCAGAAGGCAGAGACCTGGCATTTGACAACAAGAGCATCAGAAAAGATGGTTCCAGAGCGATGCACCTGAGGGTGATGTTGAGTGGCTTCCACTCTTCCATGAGTCTTGGTTTTCTCATGTGAAAACTAGAGACTTGAACAAAGTGGCTTCTGAATATTTGTACAGCTAAGATGAACTGAACTGAGGCTCCACAGGAGGTCACAGGAGAGAACGCTGGTGAGGTCTAGTGTGGACTAGGCCCTCTGCAAGAAAGAGTTCGAGGCAGGTGCTGCTGTGGTTCCTTGTTAGGGCAGCTGGTGCTCATGGTCACCAGTAAAGTCCATTAAGTGGTTTAAAGAAATGCACGTTAGCGAGGGAGACAGACACCCACCATCTGTCTATACTGCCATTGATTGACCCAGTTATTCACTATTCAATAAATACTTTTTGTTTTGTTTGTGAGACATGGTCTCATTATGCTGTGTAAACCAGCCTTGAATTCCTATGCTTAAGCCATCCTCCTGTTTTCCCTTCCTGAGTAAATGAAACCACCATACCACCACATGTAGTTCAATAGATGCTTGAATGCTTTGTACAACTGGCTCTGTACTGAGGAGGTATGAAAAGCAAAAAAGGAAATAGACTGAGTACCCAGTGCCCAGAACAAGGGTGATAACTAAGGAGGGGCCCAGCCCAGAGAGGCAGCCAGAGCGGGACAGTTCCATGACAGGATTTTGAGTTAAATTTTGGAAACCAATTGGACTTTGACAAGACTGGGTTGATGATGCAGAAGCAATGAAGGGTGCTGAAGACAAAGAAGCCTCCTTTGTTGATGGCCCCATGGGAAGGCACCTAAGTGGAGATGCAGGGAGGAAAGAAAGAGAATACTTCTGCCTCCCTGTCTCCTGTGCTTTACACAGAGACAAGGCAAACAGTGACACTTGGGCTGCGAAGAATAAAGAAGCCTGAATCTAGAGTCTCTTTCTGTTTCCGCCATGTTCTGTGGCTTTGTGCATCTTGCCTGGGGTGTATTCCACAGTTTGTGTATGCTTATTATCCATCATAATCATAATAATTAATAAAACTTTTTAAAGGGGGCTTTAATCATGCTTGTGCTTTGCTTCCAAACACATAATAAAAAGGAATTACTTATAAAAGTGACAAATTTATTCCTAATTATACCATTATTTTGTTATGCAATACAAGTAAAGCAATCTTTGAAGCTGGAAAAATGTCTCACGCAGAATTAATTAGAACAGTACATGGTTTGGAATTAGGCAATTATTTTATTGATATTGCACAAGTAGAACTTTATAAGTGTACCTCAAATATTTTCATTATTGCTAGTAAATACTTATTTTAAACACTTACTGGTAGGAATTCCAAAGATAAACCTCAGACTACTGTTGAGCCTATAAAATATTTTAATCTGAGAGAAATTTTCTTGGATGCAGGAATTTCTGTTGCCCAGAGAAATTTCCAGGAGCAGGTCCTGATGCTCAGAAGACTGAACTGCTGGATGAACAGGGCCAGCCGTGAAAGGGTGTGAGACCTGGAAGGGTACCTGTGTCTTGAAGGAGACCAGATCTTCCAGCAAGAAGATGGGAGAATCATGTGCTGAGAGGAGCAGGTCACATGGGAAGCCACAAACCGAGACTGTAATTCTCCTTGCTAGGCTCTCAGTCCTATGCTCTTACTTTCTCTTAAAAATGTAAACTTGAATAGCCCAGCAGATTAAAGCACCTGCGAGCAAGCACAGGGGCCGGAGGTTCAATCCCCAGGCCTGCCATGCTGGCCATGCCCCCAGAGCCCTCTGAGACTGTGATCGGTCCTGGGCATGGTGGATAAAAAATGAAAAAAAAAAAAAAAAGAAAAAAATAGTGTAAACTTGAAGCTGAGTGTGGTGAGCATGCCTGTAATCCCAGCATTGTGGAGGCTGAGCGAGGAGGAACTCCATGATCTTGAGGCCAGCGTGGGCTACAAAGTGAGTTCAAAGGCAGGTTGAACTTCATAGTGAGACCTTGTCTCAAAAAAAGAAAAAGTAAGTTTTCTTATCAGGAAATAAAAACAACACCTCCTTCTCTTAAAGGCGCTTTCCTACTGTCTTCTGACTCAAACCCTCACTGCATTCTTCACTTCACTTTTGCTGTAAACCCGGTAGTGCATGAGTAGGCCTGGTGTCTTCCTTTGTGTCATGCATGTGAAACTTGCCTCCTTCCCCAGCCGTTTCCAGTCTGTAAGTAAACCAAGGGCCAAGTCCTTTTATTTCTGTCCTGCTTTAAGCAGACCTTATTCGAGGCTGGACACAGAGCACACATGCTGTACTTATGTAGAAGACTGACCAAGCCACTGCTACAGGCCAGAGTACAGAAGACTGCTCCTCAAGGAGTTTACAAGTTGAAAGCTGACTTCAAGAGAAGTGACGGTGGGGTGGGGGTGGGGTGGGGAGAGGGAGGACAGATAGCCCCACTTGGCAGACTCGTCATAGGGAGCCCACTGGCAGCTTTCCTCCGCTTCTGTGGGGTGCGATAAGCTCACGGAGAGCCCTCATCCTGGGCTATGGTTTTGGGGCCCTCTGAGAAAACAGCAGGCCCCTTTGTCCCTTGTCTCATTAAGAAGAAGCCTTCTTATTCATGGGGTGCATATAAGCTTGTGAATATAGGTGCAAACAAAATACCCTGGCAGCTGAAGTCATGGGAATTGGACCACTGGTTTCACATTCCAAATGAGTAAGACAAGCAAGAAAAGGCTGGAAAGACAGAGAGCAAACAGGCTGAGGGACCATAATTGTACAGAATCTCTAACCTTCATTTTCTTAAGGGGATCATGGCAAGCGTGTTGCTCACCTGAGCTCTGGTCTGAGACATGCTACTTGCTTCTTCTGCATGCTAAAGTTGGGGCAGCACCCACTTGGGCCTCGGGTTAAGTTCTACGATGAGGGTGTTGGCCCAGAAGGTGCACAGGGCCTCTGGGGGCTCACTGTAGTCACCATTCCCACCCTGCAGGTGGCTTTGCTTTTGCCAAAGGCGCAGACACAGTGAGTGCTGAGCAGCTGAAATAATAAAAATGTTCTCCTGTCTACCATGGCAGCCTGCTCAATCATCGCAGCTTTCTCGCGGCTCGGTTCTGCTACCTAATATTTAACCTAAACCCTTTTCCTGCTTTTGTTTTAGTTCATCAGGACTTGCTTGGTTCTATCAATCTACCTGAGCATTTCTTCGCCACCTCTCACAGAGTGCTTACCACCTGTCCTGTCTGAGCAATGAGGTTAATATTGAAGGTAAAATCCATTTCATAGAGATAATGTGCTATAGACCTTTCAGAAGAGCTCTCTATGATAATGAGGAATGAGTTACCATGCTGAGGTTGTTTAAATGTCATTTATTTTAACAAGTGACATTCTGAATTTATTTAAAGTTGAGTACAATGAAAGAAGGGTGGAAAGTTTTAAAGTTTCATGAAACAATAATAAAACTGCAAAGCAAGGAGACCTCAAAGATGGAGAACAGCAGTTCTGGTTACAAGGTCTGAGAGATGGAATCTTTCCAGATGCTTATGAGAAACAGCTAGGATGGGAAGAATGAAGTCATCTCTGCAGGTATCTGACCATCTTTCCTGCTCTTGTTCTTGTGCCTACCTATGTGTGCATGTGTAGTCAATCTGAGAATCTGGGAGCAGCATACTTTCCACTATCCCCCTGGGAAAATGAAAGTTAGAGATTCTACACAATTATGGTCCCTCAGCCTTTTTTCTCTCTGTCTTTCCAGCCTTTTCTTACTTGTCTTACTCATTTGGAATGTGAAACCAATGATCCAATTCCCATGACTTTAGCTGCCAGGGTATTTTGTTTGCACATATATTCTCAGATTGCCTCAGATTGTCTTAGTGCATGTGTAGGTGCCTCAGAAGGTACTTGTGTATGAGTGAATCATCTAGGGTGGAAGCATCCTCTTCTACCTCCTGTCACTATTTCACATGCCTCAACACCTGAAGGTCTGTGGGTCCCGAGGCAGCCCCTACTCAAGTGGCACCAACAGCCTTCTCTGGCTGCTATAGTTTGGGTGTCTGAGAATGAAGACTGGAGTTCATTCTCATCTCCACCCTACGTGTGTTGGCAAAGTTAGAAATAAAGTTTCAGTCTGGTTCCTTTAAAAATCATTTGGAGTGAAAGCAACAAAGCTGCTCTGGGGGATGAAATGAAAGACAGGAATTGTTAGCCATTTTGTGAATGAATTCAGGGTTCTCAGTGGTGTAGAGAAAGGTGTTTTGATTATAAGAAAAAATAGCTGGAGCTAACTTAAGTGAAAATCAGGTAAGTGGGAAGGAGGTGCATTTATGGTCAAAGTGCTGGGCCCTGCACACAAGCAGAGCCAGGGTGTCAGGCTTCAGGGGAGAGGATGAACAGCCAGCAAGAAACCATGGAGTGGGAACCCTTTCTGCGTCATTTCATCTTCCTGCTGGTTTCCTCCTCTTCATTCTCTTTCTCTGTCTGTATACAAGAGAGTGCCCAACCACTTACCCAAGTATATCCTCTTGGGCCTGCCACACACACAGAACATATTTGCTACACCTGAATTCTACTTCGTATGATGGGGAGGGAGAATCTGATGGGTTGGGCTCATGTTAAGAGCCTTGGAATTGGTGTGCACACTGTTTGCATGCACCGAGATAGCACTGTCATCCCCATTCACGTGTACAATTGATACATGTAGGGAAAGACAACCTGCCTTCAGTTGCTGTCCCTTTCTTGTCTTTATGGCAAATGGTTTAAATACATTCTTTAAACCTCTTTATATTAAAAGACAACAAATGCACTGTATGAGTCTACTCATTTAGGACTGAGAAGACAAGGCAAAAAAAAAAAAAAAAAGTTCTGGGCTTTTGGGGCTTATTCCACTGAATAGAATGGACATTCTTCCTAGAAAGTTGCCTTTCTCACATAGGCAGATATTACAAGATCATACTAATTTCTAGTCCAGCAAAGAAGCTTGGAGTAGGCATGAAGCTGAGTCCAGTACCAACAGCAACATTAGTTTCTTGGAGATGAAAGATGTAGATAGTAGTTTGCCAATCTACGCGAAATGCCGTGTGAAGGTGGGTGATTTTATGAAGACTTAGAACATAAAAACATTCTTCAAGTTAAATAAGTTATTTTCTTTCCACTCTAATCAATTCCCTTATTTGAACATTTAAAATAATTATATGGTACAGGTAAATTATATATTATATACATGCTAAATTATAACCTATCTCTACCAATTAATATTTACTGAGCAATGAATGGGCAAAATATGCTAACTTGGGGATTCAAGACCTGAATGTAATTAAAGATTTCGGCTGGGAAAGATTATAACTGCCTTTTCCCAAGCATCCCTCCCTCCATTCCCCAGTGTGTGTGGAGGGAAGTGTAAGGATAACATGCTAACACTTAGCTTATCTCTCAAGTTGTTTACACAGGAAAAATCAATTACTTTAAATATTTTAGATCTTATTTCCAAGTAACTAACCAATGACAATTTATGGTGGTCTTAAAAGCCAGGCAGGGGAATCAGATTTGATTTTGTTCGTGTATTTATCCCCAGGGTTTCTCCTGGGTCTTTTGTGGGCAGGATGCTTTGGTGTTCTTAACCATCTGGTTCTCAGGAGCGGGGGGCCCATGGGGGCAGCAGGCAAGGAGCACCTCTCCTCAGCACTGCTGAGGCCGTGACTGGATGTAGCCAAGAGTATGGTGGTTGGGCAGAAAAACAGAAATCACAGCATGTATATGCCTTTGCTTCCTGATTGTAAATAAAGATGAAAAATTGCTTAGCTCCCTATAAGGCATTTTAAAATCCAGAATTTAAGGCTTGGGGTAGACATGTTTGTAAGAATTGTTGTAGTCCTTCAGGGAGACAGGAGGGTCCCGGGAACTTCAGCATTTGCTGACTCTCTGCCAGCATTTCTCTTCACAAAAGGGATTGGCACATAAACCTTAAGGATGATTTGAGTCACTGCAAGAGTCTCTATTGATAGAAAGGAAGCAAGGGCAGAGGTAGTTTAGAGAAATCAAAGTTGGTTAGGGCAAATATGATAGAAATGGGCCCTGAGTAAACTAGTGTACTGATCAGTGAGGTAATCTGATTGACAGCAAACTTCCTGGTCTGCTCTGAGGAAGCTATTGCCCACTTAGTAGTATAAGCACAGGATCAATTCGCCCAGGACACTCCACTTCCTGACTGTCGGGGCTAGAATGACTAATTTTTTGACTCCTTTTACACAGGTGTTAGTTCACACGGTGAGTTTAGGAATGATCATGGGTCAGGAATGAATCCAACCTGCAAGCTGTATGTGTAGAATACTTTCTAAGCCCTGTCTGTCCAGTGTTCTGCCCCATATTTGCAATTCTGAGCACTCTATTGATAGACTTTTAGAGCATTTCAATTTATTTTTATTTTAAAGAGAGAAAAACAAAAAATGAAAGTATACAGTATTTCAAAATAAGATTATATGACTATAATGCATATTGTTGTCTTTAAAGTAGTTGATCAGATTACCATATACAGGCATGCAAAACTGATCAAACAATAGAAACACTGACTATTCCCTTCAAGGAACTAATAGAAATTAGTAGTACAAATATATTACCTACCTTGTGTATATATGCATCTCTCTTTTCCTTTCTTCCTTTCTCTTTTCCTTCTCCCACTTGGTCTTACCTTTTAAGCAGTTTATTTCCTTTTTACTATTTCTGTTGTACCTTTTGGATCTTATTTGGTCTTTCAGTTTCTTACACCATAGAGACTATAGGATGTGTACACATGTGTATCTGGTTTATTTCACTGAAGAGTATGGTCTCTAGTTGCATCCATTTACCTCTAAAAGTTTCAAGTTTATCTTCCTTTATAGTTGTATAGAAATACCATTGTACAAAAATGCCACATCTTTTTATCCATTCCTCAATTGATGAGCAGTTTGGTTGTTTCCAAGATTTAGCTATTACAAATTGTGTAGCTATAAATATGGGGGCACAAATATCATGTGGTATGATGTTTTCATCTCATCAGGGAAAATACCCAGAAAGGGAATATCTGGGTTGAATGTGATCCCTGATCTTAGTTTTATGAAGAATCTCCACACCAATTTGCATAGTGGTTGTGCCAGTCTGTCCTTCCACCAACAGAGGAGAAGGGTTCCTTTTTCCCCACAGCCATGCCAGCATTTGTTAGTGGTTGATTTCTTGAGGATAGTCATTTTTTCCTGAGGTAAGATGGAAGCTCATTGTTGTTTTAATTTGCATTTCTTGAATGACTGATGAAGTTAAACTTTATTTCATGTTTATCTGCCATTTGCATTTCTTCATCTGAGAATCATGTATTCCTCTCAGATACTCATTTTTTAAATTGAGTCTTTGAATTTTAGGGGCCTGATGTTTTTAAATTCTCAATATAGTCTAGATAGAAGTCCATTGTCTGAGGGACAGTTGGCTAATTTTTTTTTCCCAATTCATGGGTTTTCTTTTCACTCTGCTGGTGATTTCTTTTGATGTGCAAAAACTTTTTAATAAGATGAGATCCCAGTTGTTGATTCTTTGAAGTATTTCCCATGCAGTTTGGTTTTTGTTCATGAACTCTCTGCCTTTTAAATTCCATTCTATTCCATTCCTATTCTATTCCAAGTTTACTACTTTGAATCTCCCAATTAACCAGGAAGATAGGCATTGCCTAGGTTATGATTGGTCGGAAATATTGAAGATCTTGTTCAAGATGGTCATGGGCAAAAACCAAAAGAATCAACCTCTGGGATCTCATCTTATAAAAATATTTTGCACATCAAAGAAAAAAAAATCACTAACAGAGTGGAAAGAAAACCCACGAATTGGGGAAAAAAGATAGACAACTGTCTCTCAGACAGAGGACTTCTATCTAGACCATATAAAAATTAAGAAAAATCAGGCACCCAAAATTCAAATCCCAGATTTTCTAATTCCCTGGCCACTGCTTCTCCTGCCATATGGAGAGCCATACCAACCCTGCAATAAGTGGAGGTGTCCAGACAGAGTCCAGGACTCACATGGGTCCTCCTGTCACTGAGCACAAGCCTGAACTATGGTCTGTGCCCAGAATGATTGCAGAATCCTGGCAGAGAGGATGGTACTGACATGCAAAGCAGCCTGGACTGTGGTTCTTCTGCTAAGTAACTGAGTCATATTGCCTCCCTTTCTTTGTGACCTTCCACTGTGATTTGTCAACTTGACATGACTAAGAATGACCCAGCAGATTAGCAAATTGCAGTTGTGTCTGTGGAGGCTGGGCAGGCAGACAAACAAACTGAGAGGGAAAATCCTCTCAGAGGTGGGTGGCAGCACCCAATAAACTTGTAGGATGGACAAGATTAAAAAAAAGAGAAAGAGACAAGAAATGTTTCCCTTTTTTGGAAGAATGCCAGCCTTTGCTATTGTTTGCCTTGGACATTGATCTTGAGTTTCTTCATCCTTACAATATAGACTCATAAGCCTCCCAAAGCAGACTCACACAGAGAACTCTATGTTGAGTGCCCAAGCCATCGACCTTTGACTGTCATTCAATTGTCTGGCTTTCTAGCACATTTTGGATTCTTTTGCCTCTGATCCCATAGATAACTATTGTGATTCTCCACCTCTGGACCTGCAAGCTTACCTAATAAATCCCTTGATTCTATTCCTCTAGAGAACCATAGCCAGTACACTCCCCCTTTAGTGCCCTAGCTGGGTCTATATCTCCTTGTAAAGTGAGGGCAATAAGATTAACTCTATATACATCAGGAGTTGTAATGGCGGACATATATGAAAACAGTGGGAAAACGTTTTTTTGTATAAAGAAAATGATCACAACTTGACACTTAAAACAGATGTAACAACATCACAGGCTATGATATCTAGCAAAGGCTTTTGGTAGAATTACAGTGAGCTGTCCTTTTATGTACTTGTTTGACCCCAAATATAGAGACCCCAAAGCTCTGGGTGCTGCGAGTCACCTAACTAGTCTCTGTATGAGAATAAGGTAAAAGCCAGCTGGCCACATAACAGAAAAAAAAGAAGTGACTAAGAAAAGCAGAAGGTATAAACCAGATAGGCTTCATCTTTTTAAAAGAAAATGGAAGACAGGTTTGCAATATAATGTCTGCAAGCCACATTTTGGAATCAGAGAAAAGTGTTCTAATTAGACCTTGCACAGGCTTGCTTAAGTGCATGAAGTTTTCCTTTCACTTCCTAACTGGAACTGTTGGGTGTGCTGCTGTTTTGTGCTAGAGAAGGCATATCTGCATTCTGAGGAAATGCCAGCAATTTAATAGGAGATAAAGGGTTCTAACATAACTCAACACACAATAAATGAAATGAGAGGCGACAGACTTGTGATATGTCTTTAATGTAATCACAACTATGTTCCAAGGGCGAAGGTGTGATCTCAATTGGGATGGGTGCGCAAGGCCTTCTCATTTGAAATCATCATTAGTGGGCTATGTGGAATCTGTCCCACGGAAATCTAATACCCCCTAATGAACCTAGAAGACATCAATTGTGACAGGAGGGACTCAGCTAAGTCAGACCACCCACACAGCTGAGTGGCCTGATTTCTAGCAGTCAATACCAAAGATGTTATATTCTGCCCTGATGAAGGACAATCCACAAAATGCTTTCCAAGATCACTTGTAGAGGGAGGACTGAGTCTCCACTGCTCATGTCAGGAGACCGTCTACTCTTCTGGACTGTGTGTGGCCTGCATGGGCATGTCCCCAGTAGGGTACTGAAGTTCATTTTATGTCTCCTGTATATTTGATTTATAAAGTGGATTTAATCTTTGCTCCTGTTCTCCTGTTCTTCAGCAAAGGAAAGTTATTTACATTTTAAAGGATGCTTGCATTGCTGGTATTTCTTACTCCCTTGGATTCCATGACTTTTTATCTATTTCTTATCACATTCAATCTATCTTGTAGTTATTTAGGTCTGAGGTTTCTTTTTTCCAGAAGACTGTGAACTTTTTGATATTAAGGTCCAGCTTGTAATCATTTTGTAATCTCTCCTCACACTTAGCACGCAGGTTGTCAAAGAGTCAACTTTAGCTGTGCTCAGTGAGCTGAACTGAAATCTTTCTCTCTTACTTGAGGGAAGGACCATTCTTCTGGGATAAAATTCCAGATAGGAATTGAGTCAATTTTTACTTGTGTATTTTTCCTCTGTGTTAATTCAAACCATAACATGCACCTTAGCTATCAGAAGATTCTAAGAAAACCCTTTCTTGTTATGCTTTCAACTGAAGTTTGAAAATAAGTTATATGTTTAAAAATTTGGTAACATTTCAATTTCCTTGGTCAATTATATCTAGGTTTAAACATAGTATATCCTTGTCTGAACCCCATCTGCAATGTTAACTCAGAGATTTGGAAGTTTAGTTTTAAATAGTGAAACGAAAAAGACTAATAGCTGACTTCAGTTCACATTGTGTAACTTACTCAGCAAGGTGTTGGAGAAGGGGCAACTGTGGGGATCTCTGTTGCTTTTGGATTAGGCCACATAATACCTGTGCTGTGTGTTTCAGACTGTCATGGAGAGTCTAATGGCGAGCCTAGTTGCCCCAGTATTTTGTAAACTGAGGAACCATTCATAAATAAAAGGGATTATGAGAAACAAAAATGGAGAGGTCTAGAAACACAGCTGTCTCTTCATACCAATAAGTTTGGGCCAGGAAAAGAGTTTCACAATGAACTTGGGTTATATTCATTCTAGGATTTGAACAAAATTAAGCAATAGTGGCTAGCCTAGGAGTTAGGGCTAAAAGAGGTGTGATTACATAAGTTAAATGGAGGTTCCATGGGAGGGGAATATTATTTATTTATTTAGTAGTACTAGGGAGCAAACTCAGGACTTTGTGCTTGCCAAGCAGGTGCTTATACTGCTGAGCTACCTGCCCAGACTGAAAATACAATTTATAATAAGGGAATTGATCCTCTAAGGGTTTTCAGGCAGGAGCAGAAATCCACAGAATTGGCTTCTGTGACTTATCTGGCTTTTGGTCTCCACACTTTGCCAAAGCACAGCCCCAGTTCCTGGGAGGAACCGTGGAAAGTAGAGGTTCTGACCAAGACACAGGGTAAACAATGGAAAAAAGAAAATAATTCTGCTAAACTCTCTATGAGACTGTGTGATGAGGCAAGCTTGTTCTCCCCACAGAACAAAACACAACTCTAGGAGGAATGAGTCACTTCTCTTGTTTCTGCACAGGCCACAGAATGAGCTGGAAGGCAATATGACTTCCAGGAGACAGGACGTGGCCACCCTGGAGGTCTCCATCCTTGTTGGAGCCAACACCTGTTTGGGCAGTAGCAGCATGTGGTCGTGGAAATGGTAGTGTTGATGATGCTGAAATGGGGCATCATACTCTCCTCCTCGAAGACAGTGGGCAGATAGTGACACCTCTACATGAGGCTTGGTGACACAGGGCACTGGGGAAAAGGGAAGGGAGTTACTTACAGGGATGGCAGTGGCATCACTGAGAGTACTGACTGGTGGAACACTGAAAACATTGAGGGAAATTTCCAGGATAGAAAACTGAGGTGGGACTTTCTATAACATGCACAGAAGCGAAGATCAAGTCTGTGGAAATATAGATAAGCTTGTACATTATTTTAAATAGGAAAGGTATATAGATCACTGGACAGTGTGGCCCCAGCGGCACCCTGTGGCTTCAACACAAACAGGATGCTAGTGTACAGTGAACGGCCACCAGGACTTGGGGTCCCACAGAGCCTCACGCACATTATCTTTAGCTGTAAAGTGGATGAGAGCATGCTTTACTTGTGCTTTCCATTTTCCACTGCCCAGAGCCACAGCTTTCTAGGACTCAGGCAAATGCCCCCTTCTTCCTTAGAATTTACATTTCACAATGCTAAAACAAGATGTGTTACAGATAACTCAGCCCCAAGAAGCTTAAGCCAGGGACAGTCAAGCAGGCCTTCAGTTACAGCGAACACCAGGCCTCTTTATTTCCTTACCCTGGGACTTTTCTTTCTGAGCCAAGAAGATAACACATCTTAATAGCAAGCAGCTGAGTTAACTAGATAAAAGGTTTCATAAACAGTTAGTGAAATCTTGAAATCAGAGAAGTTGCAGATTCACAGTCTTACCTTGCCTGACTGGATCTAAATGTACATCACAGAAAGTGGCACAGAGGAGATGCTGAGATACTAGGCAGTACTCCCACGAGCCAGCTCGCAGGCTTCCCGCGTTCGTTCCTTCCGCAGATGCATACTGAATTCTACCGCAGTTTCCGCTTGGTGTATGGCTGGAGATAAGAGACTTCAAGAGAATCAGTCAGCTCAAATGGTCTTAATGATCTACACAATGAAGATTACATTAAACTAGCGACAACATGAAGCTAATAAAAGACCATGTTTGCATACAGCAATGGGACAGAAATAAGTAACCTAAAGCCTTTCCATCCACCCGTAAGTAATGGTAACAAAAGTTAATGTATAGATGTAAAAAAATGAATTGAAATGAACAAACTGTTGAGTTGTGAAAAGGCCGAGATCATAAATTAGGGCGGCTCTCTACGATCCAAAGGAGTGATATGCAAACAAAGTGAGAAAAACTCCACTAAAGGGAAAACAAGAAGAAATCTGGCTACTTGGCAAGAAGACAGCGCAGGAAATCGTGTCGGAATTGGCTTCAGTGGAGGAGGGAGTAGAAATGGTGCCGGGGGGCTGCGGAGCAGCGGCTAAATCAAAGGCCTTGGTCTGGGGAGTTGCTGATCTCCAGACTGGCCGTACATAACCAGGAGATTTTATGTAAAACACAAACCCAAGAAATTTCCAATTACTGTGGCAGCAGTTAGAAGACAGAATATCAAAGGAAGTATCGAGGGGGAAGTGATTGAGTCTGAACAAAGAAAAATTAAAGATCAAAAGCAAGAAGATAAAGGAAATCACACTGGTTTTGGACAAAGACTACATGCATTCAAAACCTATAAATAGATAAATAGGGAGAAATTTTCTGAAAAAGTTAATGAAATGGAGCAACAACAGAGATATGGAAAATAATGATTATGTGACAATGGGAATAAAGCCAAATGCTTTACCACATCAGTTAAGGAAACAGCAGGCCTCCAGAGCAGAGACAAAAAAAATAATACAACTTCTGAAGACCCAACATTTACAAGACAACATAAAAGAACCAAGAGAAACGTGCTTTTCACTACTAATCTGCTTTTACATGAACAAGTACAAAAAAGGAAAAGACTTTAAAAACATGAAAATGATTCAAATTGCAAAACAAATTCTTCAAAGCTGTCTGTGCTGCCCCGGAGCAAGTCTCCCTCCTTTCTCTGTGACCTCTGAGCCACGTGTCTTTATCTTCATAGGTGACCACTCTAGCAGGGTTGTTGGCAACTCTGTGTTAAACGCTCTGGTGGGGTAGAAGGACCCGGGCCACAGATCTCACTAAACGCACATGTAGACCCAGCTTCCTTGACAGCCGGGGAGGAGAGGGAGTTGTTCATAGTGCCATTTCCGGACCACCCCCCCTTCTGATTTCTGACACTAATGAGTAATCTGTCCACAGCGCTCGACTCAAGACACACCTGCTGAGCACACAGTTGGAAGAACAGTTGGGCTGAAGGATTCGGTGTCCCTGATGACCTCTTTCTTCTCAGTTACCACGCCAAGGAAGATACTAATGTTCTTTCCGATGTCATTAATTAGCTGTGCTTGACTGGTTGTGAGTGGCAACGTTGAATTTTTTTTCCTCAGATGCTCTTTCTCTTTCCTGTTTCTCTGATGTTTGTTTTGACATCTGATTATTTTCCTTGCATCTTCAGTGTCCAGCAGATTGCTTGGTTCACTTTTAGTGGTAAGAATAAAGGACCCCTCACATCCTCACTTGCCTCCCTGTTGGATCCACCATACCAACCCTGCCTCCACCTACCCCTCCTCTGTTACCCACCCCCCTCTCTACTCTGTACTCCAGCTCCAAAACTTGAGATCTCTCAGCACTTGTTCTTGTGTTTTCCTGGTCTCATTTTCCTTTTCTCCTTGTATGCTCACTTCCATGTCTTTCTCTTTCATTTATTCTTTAAAAAAACAAAATATATTTTGAGGCTGGGTAGATCAGCAAATAGAAAAAGCAAAAGAATAATTTCCACAATATTTCTTGTCTTTGTTTTATTTTTTTAATAAACTATTTTTTATGTGAACCCAGAACTCAAGATCTCACTTAATTCTTCCTAGATTCTTCTTGTTTGACAATGAAATCCTAGAACTAGGCCTTCCAATAAAACTCCTTTTACAGTAGCAAATCATAAACTAAAATAATGTGTTTATAAAACAAATTAGAGAAATTAAATACAATGTAAGTATTCTTCACAATAGGAGCAAAATTGAGGCACATACTGTCATTAATGATTTCTGCTTACTCATAATTATCTCTAGTGTTTTAATCCCAGCCTTCACTGAAAGCTTATCCTTTCCACTCATCCTAAATTTATAAAATTTACTCATAAACTTCTAGCAATGAGTTTATAGACCTTAAAATCTTACATTGATTCTATAATTTATTTTGAAAATTTAATAAGGTAGCACATAGTTTAAGGACTTAAATATTTTTTCAAATTATCTTATGAACAAAAACCAGGATTTTACACTACTATGCCACTTCTTTTAGTAGTCTTTTGTTGCTGGCATAACAAATTACCATAAGCTTAGTAGTTTAAAATAGTGCACAGGTGTTATCTCATAGTTTTTTGGGGGCCAGAAGTTCAAGACTGGTTTCAGTGGTCTAAGATCAAGGTGTCAATAGGGTGTGTCCCTTTGGGAGATTCTATGGTCAATCTGCTTTCTCATTACACTAGTGATAGAATTTGGTCCCCATAGGTGAGGGGCCTTGCCAGCTGTCAGTCAGAGCTCTTGTCTTGAGCATGGACTTCTATGGTACAAAGCCAGACATAGGTCATCGGGGTCCTGCCACCAGGCTCTCTCTCCGAATTTTTCCTCTGATTTTAAGATTCACATGATTAGATTAGATTATACTGATAATTGCCTGCTCTCAGGGTCCTTAATATTAGTGACCTGGGCAAAGTCACACTTTCAAAGTTCTTTTGCCTTTTGAGGTAACTTTCACAGGCTCCGGGACTTGTGGCTTGGACATCTTTCAGAGTAGGGGTGTTATTCTTCCTACTACACCCTGATCAGCCACATTGAGTTGTGTAACATATGTAGTGGGGACTTGCCTCAGTGTAGCTAAGTAAATTGCTGAATTAGAATTTGATTTTTTAGAGTCTTTGCAATTCGTAATTATCTTCCACTTAGAGATGACTCAGATACTTTTTGCACTCTGCCTCTTATGAAACATGCAAAGCTCTTTCCCTTTTTATCATAAGTTTGAATTAAAATTCAATGAAATAGCTTTTATATTAGTACTATTATATATTCATTAATACTATCTTAGCAAAATCACATGTTATACCACCATTTTATGGCAAAAAGATTTAAGTTTCTATTATCATTTCTTAAGAAGCCCATTCTTTCTCAGAATGTAAATCTTTTTTATTTTTTTTCCTTGCAGAGCTCTCAGTGAGAACATTCTGGATTTGTTGATGTCTAAACATCCTGCTCAAATGCATCATGGGAATCTCCCTGTCACCTCTGCTTCTTCTTGTGTAGGCCTTCTTCCTATTTTCTTCTTTATTTCAACTTAGCATGTTCTTCAGAAGTTACTTGATAAAGAATTCCACTAGTTTTTATTCTTCTATGGCTTTCAGGGGAGACTGAACCAGTGTGAATTTTATATCAAGTCTAAGTATCTTAGTGTTACAGTGTAAAGGAAAAGAGGAGATGGAGCGGGTAATAAGGAATGTAACTTCAACTAGAGTGCAGCTCGTTACCTTGGGCTTGGCATTGTCTGAGTAGTTCATTGATCTGCACCTACTCTAAATATTCGTGCTACAGATGCTGAAATACTGACCCTTTTCACTGTCTTTCCTTGAAAATTTCATACTCTAGTGAATATCACACTGGTACGAACCTATTAGTGTTCATTTAATTCTCTAAAGCTAGATTCAGTGATGTTCTTACATAAATGGAGAGATATTTTAGGGAGCGCCCAAGGTCTTGGTGTTGCTACTGAATGATAACACATTGGAAGGCTACTTGATGACAAAAGTCAGAAAATGATAACTTCAGGAAGAAGTTCATGGTGTATCTCACCACTGTGTCCACTCGTGAAATTCTCAGCTCCATGTCTGCTTAGGTAACTGATCTAAGGCAAGAAAGGACCTGTGTGAAAAGCTACCTTTTCCAGGAAACTCACACTGACTTTTCTCTCATTACCCCATCAGTGTATTAGATATTGATTTTTGTTGTACTTAGCACTGTGCTTGTTATAAGGTACATGGTTAGTTATGGCAAGATTCATCACCAAATTATGAGTTTATACGGGTAAGAGATATACTCATTTCCCATTCACTCTCTACATTTTATGATGAATTCCTTCATGAAATGAATAAGTCCAACGCAACTTTGCTAGTGCCAATTGTGACAGTGACGGTTTCAGAGGGGAGTTACTTGTCTGAGTGTCCTGCCAAGCTGCTTACTACCAGTGACCTCCTGTGAGGTCAGCCTTGAGATAAGAGATGAACTTCCTCTGTGACACTATATACTATCTTCAGTCACCGATGCCCAAGTAGTCTTATTTCCTAGATGATCCAACCTGCTACTGATTCCTGGTCCAGCCCTCCTTGGATTCTATTTATTTATTTATTTATTTATTTATTTATTTATTTATTTATACAGGGTCTCTCTATGCAGCTTGGAGTAATAGTGATCCTCCTGTCTCAGCCTCCCCAGTGCTGGGATTACGGGTGTGCACCACCATACCCAGTTTCGGTGGTTGGCACAGCACATCCGGGGTTCCAGGGCTGGAATAGCATGTGGTACCAGGGATCAAACCTAGGTACTTGCACTTGCCAGGCAGCTGCTTACCCTGCCAAACCATCTCCCCAGCCTTTTCCTTATGTTCTTGTCTCTATGAATTATCTCCTCATGGTAAAAGAAAAAAAAATTCAATTTTTTCTCTCTTTTTAATTTCCACTTTTAAAAAGTAAGTAGATCGCACATTTTAGAAAAGTGTTTTGTTGTTTTGTTTTGTTGTGTCACATGGTGGTCTTTGTGTAGGACACTCCTGTTTGTAGTCAGGTAGCTGTAGAAGTGATAAGCATAGCACTTCATTGTCACTGCTTTTCTCATGGCCTGAAAATCATTTCCATTTTTCTTCCAATAATGCCTTCCCCTGTAAAACTGGTTAACAATAGGCCCCATTTAAAGCACACCTGAAGCCTCTGTGCATGCAAAATCAATGGGAAACTCACAGCCACAGCAGTCCCTGAGGACTCTTTTAGAAATCACCTTGGACCTGTTTCTCAGAGAGAAACTAAAAGAAGATGCTAAATATCATTACCATGCTCAAGGCATTTCACTACTTGCTACTTTAATTTCTATAAAAAAGTACAGCTTTATAATAAGCAGCACATAGTCTATTATCTCTTGATAATAACCTTAAATAAATGCCAAACACAGAGGTCTAAAATTATTTCTGGCCTCTTGCAACACTTACATTCAATGTGATGGCCCTGCAATTGACTAAAAATAATGAAATGTATTCATTATGCAGTGTGTGTGTGTGTGTGTGTGTGTGTGTGTGTGTGTGTGTGTAAGGTTCTTTTAGGGCTCTGTACATGTATATATTCTGATAAGGTTAAGTTTTTGCAAGATGGAAGGGCCTACAGTAAGACAAAATGTAATAAAAACCCCTTTGTCTCACTCCTTTCCTCAACGTGCTGGTTCCAGCTGGTTATCATGTCCTGTCAGGAGTCCTGCAGAGAATCCCATCCTGTTATCAGCATCCACATCCCCTACACCCACCCACTTCTAACCTCACTGAATTTCTGCCGCACCTGAGATGGGTTCTCTCACTCTAGCCTTTGCGCAGTGGTGACAGAACAATTTTTCTAACCTGGACAATTGGGCTTTTATTTTCCTGCTTACCTTCCTGAGGTCGAACTAGACCTCTTAATATTTCAGGTACAACTCTGCATGCTATTGCTCTTGCCCAGTTCTGTAAATCTGTCTCACAATGCAACACAATGAAAACTTCCTGGCTGCACGATTGCTGTGATTGTGCAGTGTCTTGGAATGGTCCCCTCCCATTCCTCCGCGCTGCTGTTCTCTCTGTCCCACCTGTCCAGAAATCATTTCTCCCTGCTATGTCACTGGCTAAGTCCTACGTGTCTATGCAGTATCAGTAATTTGTCACCCTCCCCAACAAGGCTCCCAACTCAGACTCTTTTTTCCTGTTCTCATAACCTCCTGCGCATAAATGAATTCCCACATCATTATGCTCTTGACTGCTTTCCTGGTTGTACTTTAAACTCCTTATAGGAAGGGACTGTCCATCCTCAGCATTAAAGATGATTTTTAGCACATCTTATAAATTAATATTTATAACAAATAAAGTATTGTTTACAAATAAATGGGAATTTATGTCCTCAGATAAATGTCTTTACTAAAAGTATTCTATTGGAGGCATAGACCTACTTTAATGAAAAAAAAATCTAAAAGCTTATGGAAAGTCCTTCTTGAGGATAGATTTGAGAGCTCAACAGCAAGTCATGCATGGAAATTGGGAGTCTGACTCAGGTCTGTAGGTTCATTCCATGCATGAACAGAGAGGACCCCAGCGCAGTCATCAGCCTACTTGCTAAACTTGAGCAGCAATGATTTTGAGGTGAGTGTAAATTTTACTTTTGGCTACAAAAAGCACAATTTGCTACCTCTAAGAATTTATTTTAAAAGTTCAACTTGCTCTAAAATTTTTTCTCAAGAGGATTGCAGATATATTTTGAACTGGTAACTTTTATGGAATATGAGAAATATCTCCTGTGAGGACTACTTAAAAAAAAGTTCTTGGGGCTGGAGAGATGGCTCAGTGGTCTAAAGCACCTACTTAGAACAAGCTTGGCAAGGCATCAGGGACTGCGGTTCAATCCCCCAGCACCACATGCCAGCCGGCCCCGCCCCCTGGTGGGCTGAGCTGGCCACACACACACACACACACACACACATACACCTCTCTCTCTCTCTCTCTCTCTCTCTCTCTCTCTCTCTCTCTCTCTCTCTCTAATAAATAAAAATAAAAAAAAATTTAAAAAAAAAAGTTCTTGATTTTTGCTGAAGGTCTTGCTTACTTAGTCAGGCCTACCACCAAGCAGACTGGACTTGTTAGTAAAAGGGCAAGCTTAACTAAAGTCAGGTGCTTTAAACTTGACTTCTTACCTGGACTTTGATGCTTATGTGGCCTTGCATAAGCGACTGCTTTTTTTGGGAAAATGTATTTCAAGTCATTACTCTAACATGAGATTGTGGTTGCTCAAGAGTGGCAACAATCAAAATGATGGCTGCTGAAAACTCTTTTTATTAACTGTGTGCTATGTTCTACCATGAGCCAAAGTTTCTGTAATTTTATTGTGCCAACCTCTACAAAAGCATTTAAAACTGAGGTAAACGAAGTTCAGGTAAATAAGAGGTTTGTCTAGGATGACACAGTTGTTGAAGGACAGAGAAAGCAGCATGTATCACTGAGGCAGTTTGACTCTGTTGACCATATTCCAATTTATTTTTTGTTTATTTCTATATTGTGGGACTGAATTTGCAGCGATTTTGCTGAGCTATATCCCCAGTCTTCTTTGAGAATTGTTTTATTTCGAGACAGTGCCTTGCTAATTCACTAAATTGCCCAGTCTTTCAAACTCATGCTCTTCCTGCCTTAGCCTCTAAGAGTGGTGGAATTATAAGCACGAACCTCCATCCCCACTTCAGACCCTGTGTGTTTTGTATTATCTCTTTCCTGTTTCTTCCAAAACCCTCCTTACATCCAGGTCATACAGCAGTATAGATTCAACCTGCTGATGAGTGTGATCTTATCAATTTGCATTCACCCAAGTGAAAGTTTCAGGGGAAAGCTCCTGGGCAACCGTCCCACTATATATTGCATATATACACTCTCCTAACACACATGCATGTACACATACATTCATATACACACACATTGCATATCCATCCATGCATGCATATGTACATGCATGCATATGCACATATGCATGTGTATACTTAGACTAGTAACT
Organism: Octodon degus; assembly: GCF_000260255.1. Taxonomy (NCBI): domain Eukaryota; kingdom Metazoa; phylum Chordata; class Mammalia; order Rodentia; family Octodontidae; genus Octodon; species Octodon degus. Next base: position 11,167,789 of record NW_004524595.1, on the reverse strand, counting down.
ATTCAGGAGAGTCACAGACAGCCACATAGCTCTTCCGGGGCCTTGCTCATGGATTCCTTCCAGCTGCCCTTTACAACCACCCAAACAGGAAGGAAGTCTTTCTGAAAGGCTGCTGTCCACTCTGGGAGGCTTCTGTGGGGCTACTGGAAAGTGAGAGTAGGACTAGAGGGTGGAGGTGACAGCTAATTCAGTTTCATGGGCAAAGAAGCAGTTACAATCAGGGATACTGACAAAAACATAGGCTGCCTGTGAGGGACAGCAGTTGCTATCTCCAAAGGTGTTTCAGCAGGAGGTTAAAGACCTCTGTCAAAGATGCCACAGACATGTCCCTAGGAAGATATGGGGCATATGTTCTATAGAGGCCCGTACAGCTCTCAGGGTTTGACACTTCAGAAAGAAGGCATGGCTGCGCTGACCTTGCCTGACTCAGAGCACCACACAGCTGGCAGACCAAATATTCCATACTGTGGAGTGGAAAAGGCTCTGGGCAGGTGTCCCAGGACACAGGTTATGGCAGAGGCCACATCTTAACATCTCTGCTAGCTTTTGTCAGACACAGAACAATCAATGCATATGTCTGCACATAAGTTGATCAAGTAGAAAACCTGTTGCTAATGCCTTCATTTCTGATTTGCAAATTGCTATTGCATATAAAATAGACAAAAGCTGCTGGAAAGGAAGTCTAGAGATCCAAATGGTTTTTATTTAATGAATAAAATATATGCTATTGTATATAAGCTAACTTATTTCATGCCTTCAGCAATGCTATGTAAACAGAAGTTATTCTTACTTGAAGATGAAAAGCAATTCAGATTGCTTAATCTTTATAACTAGGAACTTAAATATCAGGAATAAAGTTCACCAGTGCAAGAGCATACTTTTTGTTGTTGTTGTTATAAGCAGGCTACAGAAATTTACTATCTAAAGAATTAGATGACATGCTTCAATCTGTAGGAGTGGCTTCTCAGGTGTGCCCCCATTCCAGGTACTGGAAACCCCATTTTCAATTTTTCATCTTCTTTTTCTTTTCTTTTCTTTCTTTCTTTTTTTTTTTTTTTTTTTTTTTTTTTTTTTTTTTTTTTTTTTTTTTTTTTTTTTTTTTTTTTTTTGACAATTACTCTCTCTTGATCCAGGGGTTGCTAGTTTCAATCCAGAATCATGGTTAAATTGGAATTTCTTCATTCCTTGGTGAAGGCTAATAGATGCATCCACCCAATTGTATATTTGATCAAATTTAAATTCATCTTCAATCCAGTGTTCATATGGTCCCTACTTAGTAGAGGAGCAGTAATCTGTTGGAATGATCTCTCCCCATGGCAAAGAGGAATGATCATAATCTTCTGATATGGATGCTTCAGCATAGATTTCTAATGTCATCTTCTTCCCCCACATTTCTTCTTCTACACTACCTGAAATGCTGAGTTGTTAGAGCCTGATGTCCTTCCATGTATTGTGTTGTTTTTATTAGTACCTATTTTCAGTACGCAATGATCTCATTCATCATGGGAGACTTGTACGTGTACATGACAGATCTTAATTCTTTCCTGTCCTCTTCCCCTCCCCTCCCTACAACGAATTTCTCCCTCCTTATTTGCAAAAGCTCTACCTCCTTTAACTATTTTTCCCTTTAAATCCTTTTCTGTTTCTTCCCTCCTTTCCATTGCTTAGACGCCTTCCTATTTGAAAAGGTTCTTAACATCTGTCTTCTATTTTATACTTTATTTATACATTGCATTTTTATTTGCTTTTCAAAGTTTTATTGATGAACAGATAGCAATGAGACAGTTTCAAATCCAATCGGAAGTACAGTTTCAACAAATAATACACTGCATATATTCTT
>NW_004524595.1:11153481-11157594 GCF_000260255.1 Octodon degus | reverse complement strand
ATCTCCCTGGCCCTACATTGCATTTTTTACATAAGAGAAATAATATGATGTTTAAATTTGTGTTTCTGGTTTATTTCACTGAAGATCATGGTCTTGTGATACATCAGTTTTTATAAAATATCCCAAATTTATCTTTTAGGAAGACTAATATTCTACTGTATATAAACACCATATTTTTTATCCATTTATCTATTGATGGATAGATGGGATATTTCCAAGATTTAGCTATTAAAAACTGTGGTGTTATATTGGCTGGAGTTGGTGGCCTAAGTGCCTGCCTGAGAAGCACAAGGACCTGAGTTCTATCCCTGATACATGCTGTGCTGGCCCCTGAACATGCTGCATCAGCCCTTGAACCCTGGATGTACCATGCTGATCACGGAAACTGGGCATAGTGGTGCATGCCTGTAATCCCAGCACTAGGGAGGGTGAGACAGGAGGATCACTATGAGTCTGAACTGCATAGCAAGGCCCTGTACCAAATAAATAAAAGATTAAAAATATAATAAAAATAAACTGAGTTGCTATAAACATGGATAGGCACCTATCACTGTGGTATGATGACTTTTATTCTTCTAGGAAGATCCCTAGAAGGGGACTGGCTGAGCCAAAGCAAACCTCTGGCTTTAGTGTTTTGAAAAATGTCCATACAGATTTCTATAGTGGTTTTATCAGTTTGTAGTCCCACCAATAATGGACAAGGATTTCTTTTCTCCCATGTAGCCTCACAGATATTTGTTATTGCCAAATTTCTTGATGATAGCCATTCTTCCTGGAGTGAGATGAAACCTCAATATTATTTAAATTTGCATTTTCTGAATGGACAGTAGCATTTGAAAATATATTTTTTCATATATTTATTGGCTCTTTTACTTTTTCATCTGAGAAGTGTCTGTTTCAGATACTCATTTTTGGATTGGGTTTTTAAATCTGTGTGGGGATTGGATTGTTTTTAGTTCTCTTTTTATTATAGATATTACTTTTTTCTCGAAGAACCACTGGCAAGAGTATTTTCCCATTGTGCCAGTTGTCTTCACTTTTTCAATGGTACCTTTTCTATACAAAAACTTTTTAGTTTTATATGTTTCTTATGCAATCAGGAGTTTGTTCATATAGTCTTTGCTGATTCTTATGTCTTTAAGAATTTCCCTATTTTATCTTCCAAAAGATTGTTCCTGTTTATTATTGAGATTTGATCCATCTTAATTTCATTTTAATGCTTGTTGAGAGACATGGGTTCAAATTCAATCTTTGACATGTGCCTAACTAGTTTTTCCAGAACTACTTGTTAAGAGGCTATCCTTTCTCCAGGAAAGTCACATGGTCATCTTGTCAAAGAGGAGGTAGATGACCACTCTAGAATCCTTTCTGAAACTTCCATTCTATTCCATTGACTTACAAATTTTTACATTCCCAATACCATGATCCTTTATCACTGCAACTTTGTAGTATATCTTAAAGTCTGGAAATGTGATGTCCCTGCCTTGTCTTTGTTGCTCAGAATTGCTTTTGATATTCCAAGTCTCTTTTTGTTCCATATGAAATTTAGGATAGTTTCTCTACTTCTGTGAATAATGTTATTGGTATTTCCATCAGGATTGAATTAAGGCTGTATAATGGTTTTTAATGTATGGTCATTTTCACCATATTGTTTCTCCCTATCCAGGAACTAGGGATATATTTTCAATTTTCTGATATATTCTTTGATATTCTTTTTCTGAGTACCATAATTTTATTCATATCTTTGATTAGGTTAATTTTGGCCTATTTCAATTTTTTATGCTATTGTGAAAGTTGTTCTTTCACTAATTTCTCTCTTGGTGAGTTGGTTATTGGTGTACAGGATTGTTATTGATTTTTTCAGTGTTGATATAGTTTTTCAATGCTTCCAAAGTTGGTTATTGATTCTAGTCTTTTTGTCAAGTTTTTAGAGTCATCTCTGTATAGGATCATATCATCAAAATAATTTAGCTTCTTGTTTTCTTATCTACATTATTTTTACTTCTTTACCTTCTCTAATTGTTTTGGCTAATGTTTTGAAAACTATAGTGAACACAAATAGTGAGAGTCAGCATTCTTGTCTTTGTTTTGATTTTAGAGTAAAATCTTTCAGCTTTACTCGGTTTAGTATGATGTTTGCCATAGGTGACTTTCAACGAATTGAGATAAAGACCTTCTATTCCAATTTTCTTTAGTTTTTTTTCTTTAAATCATGGATAGATGTTGGATTTTTACAGTGATTTTTCTTTATCTTTTGAGATGAGCATATGATTTTTTTCCTTAATTCTGTTATTGTCATATATTACATTTCTTGAATTGAGTATGTTGAACTATTCCTGGATCCCTGAAATGAATCCTACCTGGTCATAGTGTATTTTTTTATGATTTCTTGCATTCTGCTTGCTAGTAACTTATGGAAGAAATTTGCATCTGTAGTTATTAAACAGATTGGCCTGAAGTTCACTTTTTGATTGGGTTCTTCTTTGGTTTTGCTATCAGGGTAATGCTTGCATCCAGGAATGACTTTGGGAGTAGTATCGCCCTCTTGCTATCTTTAGTTTCTGGAGTATTGGCATTTGATTATCTCTAAAGACCTTGTACTATTCAGTAGTGAATCTGTTGAAGTCTGGGCTTTTGTTATTTTTTAATTGATTATTTGACTTTATTGATTGTTACTGGATTATTGAGAAATTTTCTATTCTCTTGATTCATGTTTGGTAGTTCGTGTCTCTAGGAATCTACTCATTTCTTCTGAAATTTCCATTTTACTACAGTATAAGTCTTCAATAAATTACCCATGTTCATTTGGATTTCAGCAGAATCAATTGTGATTTTGCTCTTTTCATTTCTAATTGCATGGACTTAGATCTTTTTTTTCCCTTTTGTTGATAGAGTTGGCTAAGCCTTTGTCTATTTTGTGTAATCTTTGAAAACATCAACTTTTGGGTGCATTTATTCTTTGTAATTTTTTGGTTTCAATTGTCTTAATTTCTGCCCAATCTTTTTCCCATAATTTTATTGAGAAAGAAAGAACAATGGGACAGTTTTAAATCAAATTGGTAGGACAGTTCCAATAATTAACACATTGCATAATCTATTTCTAGTGGTTATTTGCTGTACAAGATACAGACATGATAACCTATTTACAAACACTATTAGAACAGATCCCTCTATTCATTAAGAGAATGTACCTATAAATCTATCCTAACCATTTTGAATACACAGATACAAAATGGACATTCATCTGTATCCTTTATTGGTTTAGTTCCGTCATTTGAATATTATAGGTGTGTTAACTCAGTAAAACATTCTAAAAGAGTCCAGTAGTCCATAATAGCATTGTCTGCCCAATCTTTAAAAGTATAATTCTTCATATTAGCTTTAGGTTTAGATTGTTCTTGTTTTCCTAGGACCTTGAGATATATTATTAGGTTACTTATTTGACCTTGTACTAAATTATTGTTTCATTGTAGAAAGTGTTTAATTATTTCTTTAATTTCACTGTGATGTGTTGATTATTCAAGAGTTTTTATTTTATTTTCATGTTTTTGCTTAGTTTCTGTGATGTCTTTTCGAACTGATTTCTAGTTTCATTGGGTAATGACTTGATAATACCTATAAAATAATTTTGATTCCTTTGCATTTACTTAAATATACCTTATTGGCTAGGAGCTGGTCTATTTTGAAGAAAGTCCCATGTGCTGCTGAGAAGAATGTATGTTTTTGTTGTTATGTAATATAAACTGTATATATCTATTAAATGTATTTGTTTAAAGATTGAATCAACTCTGATTTTTTTGTTGATTTTTCCTCTAGGTAATCTGTTCATTTATAACAGTGAGTTATCAAGGGCCACATCCAACATCAGAATTATATTGCTGTTTATCTGATTTTTCATGCCCATTAGTTTTTTTTTTTACTCAATAGTATTCAACATTTGCTTTATTTTTTTCCCAAAATTTTATTGATAAACAGATAGAAATGAGACAGTTTCAAATCAAAACAGAAGTACAGATTCAACAAATAACACCCTGTATATATTCTTCTTAGTGGTTAATTGCTGTAAAAGGTGCAGACCTGAGATCCTATTTACAAACACCATTAGAACAAATC
>NW_004524595.1:11145024-11146509 GCF_000260255.1 Octodon degus | reverse complement strand
CCACACACTCACCGGCCTGGGCTATGACTGGATCTGGTGGTTCCCGGAATGGGGCAGAAATGCCTACTGGGCTGGCAAGAGGTGCTGTGGAGTGGTTGGGGGCATCACAAGGGGGTGCAAGGGGGTCTCACCCTCGCTGCACCTGGGCTGAGATGAGTATATCCCGCTGGTGCAGGGTAGCCACTCCATTAGTTTTTGTATTATGAATTATTGTACACTAGTTCTTGATGCATATATATTTGTTATTGTTGTCACTTTCTGTTGAATTATTCCTTTAACCAGTAGGTAGTGACCTTCTTTCCTCTTCTTCAATCTTGGCTTGAGATCAAATGTGTCCACAATTAGGGAAGTTAGTTCAGCTTTCTTCTGGATTCCTACTGTACAGAATATTTTTTTCATTGCTCAACTTTTAGTCTATAAATTTCTTTATGGGTTGACTATGTTTCTTTTATGTGGCATATTGCTGAATTCATGATGCATTTTGCTAATCTGAATCTTTGATTGGAGAATTGAGACCCTTCACACTAATAGTTAAAGCTGATAGGTTTTGATTTGCTCTTGGCATTATATTTTTTTCCTCCTGTTCATTTCCTTTGTTTCATTTCTATGTAGTCACTCACTTTATCTGGTAGATTCATTTTATTATGCATTCATGTCTTAATTGCCCCTTTCTTAGGATATCTTCAGAATTTTCTAGAATGTTATTATGATTATCATGGATTTCATTTAGTGATATGAAAATATTTCATTTCTCCATCAATATCAAAAGAAAATTTAAAAGAGATTTCAGTCTGGGTTAGAACTGATTTATTTTATTGTACTGTAACATCATGCAACTTGTTAGCGTCCCAAATTTTCTGATCAAGGAGATTATGAGGCCAAAGAAGAAAGTGATCGATGATGTAGAGTGTGCCTAAGGAGAGTCACGTGAAGAGAAAACATTCTCTCAGGTTTTCACAGAGAGCACATTGGCCAAGCAATGGCCATGAGTTATTCACATGGCTGACACTGACAGGATCTCAGGAAAAATCCTGAGGGGATTTGACTGACCTTATCAGATCCAAAAGCTACAACTCTTGTTGCATAGGTCTTGTTTTATATTGGTGTTAACCATCCAGAAGAAAAGTATAAAAACAAAGTATAAGAAGTAAAGCCATGGTGTTATGTTGAGCTGTAGGGGACTCAGGTCATCAATTTCTGACATTGCCAGTGAAGTGGAAGACCTAGTATTATTATGGACTACTGGACGTTTTCAGAATATTCTGCTGCATTAACATACCTATAATATTCAAATAATGGAACTTAACAAAAAAGGGGATACAGATGAATGTCCTATTTGTATCTGTGCATTCAATATGGTTAGGATAGATATATAGTTACATTCTCTTAATGAATAGAGGGATTTGTTCTAATGGTGTTTGTAAATAGGATATCATGTCCACATCTTGTACAGCAATTAACCACTAGGAAGAATGTATGCAGTGC
>NW_004524595.1:11141424-11143365 GCF_000260255.1 Octodon degus | reverse complement strand
TGGGCTTTCCTTCATAGGTGATGTGTTTGTTTCCTTTAGCTGCTTTTAAGGTTCTGTTCTTGTGTTGCATTTCTGGAACCACGACTTTTACAATTCTTTTCATGGTTTTATGGTTGCAGTTCTTGGTGCCTACATATCTTACTTTTTTATACGTCAAATTCTTTTGCCATCATTGAAAAATTTTCTACCATTGTTTTTGTTGATGTGTTTTTATGACCTTTTATGACTTTCTATTAATATGTATTTGTGACCTTTGGGATATCTTCTGACTTTTTAAAAATTCAAATTAATACAAGATTAATCTTTTCTGCATCTTCTAGCATGTGCTGGGTTCAGTTTTTACATTACCTTGTTATTTTTAATGCGTCTCTCTAATTAGTTGATAACCAAGTACAGCCCTGCCTTCTAGGTCTAATAATCTGTCCTCACGTTGTTTGATTCTGTTGTTCATGTACTTTCAATTAAATTGGATCTCAGTTTAAAACTATGTTATCAATTCCAGTTCTTTTCCACAATGAGTGTTCATGGTTTGAAACTTTTATTTAGCTCTTCTATGTTTTTTATTAATACTATTCTTTATTTTGCTAATCATTTGTTTTATTAGTATCATTGTATTTTAATTATCTCTTCCATGAATTTTTAAGTGTCTTATTGATCTGACACTGATACCATTTCAGATATTCGGCAGCTGTGTGGCTTCTGATTTTTGTCCTCCTCATTTAACTCTAGACTTTTTTTTGAGTGAGTTGAAAGTTTTTGAAGGTATTTCACTTCTATATTTTCTCATTTTCTATTTTTTTTTAAATTTGTTTTCTGTGATCAGCTTGCAGATTGTTTGTATTGGATAACTAAGTGCTGGATATCATGACTTGTTTGTTTAATGTCTATTTTTCAGAGATGTCTTGTAGGTGTAGTTATATATTGGCCTCTGTGTCTGCCCTAAGATTCAACTACCCCTGTTTACTCAGGGGGTAGGGTTAAGCTTATTTGGTCATTACCTGGTCTTTGTTAATGGGTTACATTGTTGTTGTTGTTTTAATGCTCAATTTATTGGCATACATAGAAAGCCAACTGATGACAACCACTAATACCCTATATTTCTTTGCTTAAAGAAGTGAAACCAACAACAAATAATAGCATCAGATGAGATGCAAAATGGATAATGACAAATTATAGGAATCAGATTCACATGTGTGAATACCATATTGTCTCCCCAGTGTAAGAAACTGAAAGAATAAATACAATCCAAAAGATACAATGTGTATTGTTTAATGAAAAGAAACTTCTCAGGAAGAAAGAACAACTGGGATGAGGGAAAGGAGAAAGAAAGAAAGAAAGAAGGAAGGGGATGCACACACACACACACACACACACACACACACACACACACACAAGATAGCTAAGAGAATTGTGCTTTTAATTTCTATTGTTGGGTTTTTTTTTTTCAAAGACACTGTTATTTGATCAGAGGAACAATTGTTTGATTAGTTTTTGCATTCCTATATCTGGTAATCTGAACAGCTACTTTGACAATAACAATATGCAATAAAACAACAATAGTTAATTTCCTACCATCTTGTTTTGAAGTCTTGTATCATTTTTATTGTTTTTTAATTCTCCTTAAAAAAAGAGAAATTAACATTGTACCACCTCTATGAAAACAACTGACAATGCTGGTTGCCAATAATGAAACAGGAGTTTTTAAGTAAAAATTGGAATTGAGAAAAAATGCACATGCCAGTGTGGAGGCAACAACTGCAGTCCTTAAAGATGTGTCTGATGAGATCAATGGTGACCTAGCAATACGATTTTTAAATATTATGTGTCATGGTTTGATTTATGACATATATATTCCTCTTATTTGTAAGGAATATATTGCCAGATGGAAGATACTTCATGGATCCCTGCCACTGTGGGCAGGAAAAAGCCCCACATACAGTA
>NW_004524595.1:11139395-11140334 GCF_000260255.1 Octodon degus | reverse complement strand
TTTTTGAAAAAGTTTAACACTCATTCATGATAAAAATTCTCAGAAAATCAGAATGTTCTTTATCTTAATCTGATTAAAAAATCTATAAAATCCTATAACAGCATCATACTAAATGGATAAAAACTGAAAGCTTTTACTCTAAAATCAGGAACAACACAAAGATACCCACTATCATCACTTCTAATCAATACAGTTTTGGAAAAACTAGCCACAGCAATTAGGCAACAGGGAGAAACAAAGGAATAAGGATAGGAAAGGAAGAAGTTAAATAACTGTTAGTCACAGATGACATGATATTCTGCATACAAGATCCCAAAAACTCCACCAAAAGACTTTTTAGATTGAATAACTCAATTCAGTAGCATAACTGGATTAAAAAGTCAACACTCAAAAATCAATAACAGTCCTGTACAGAAATAATAAAATCACTAAGAGAGAAATCAGGGAAACCAGATCCCTCACAATGGTGTCCAAAAAATGAATACCTATGAATCAAGATAACAAGGAAATAAAAGTTCTAAATATTGAAAATTATAGTACTCTGACAAAGGAGATTGAAGAGGATTTCAAAAAAGGGAAATATATTCCTTGCTCACAGATAGAAAGAACCAATATTTTGAAAATGGCCATACTTCCAAAATTGTTATATAGATTTAAAGCAATCCTAATCAACATACCTAGCATACTTCACAGATGTATATGACACATTCCTAAAATTCATGTGGAACCAGAAGAGACCTATAATAGCAAAGGCAATGCTGGCCAACAAAGGCAAAGCGGGAAGCATCACATCCCTGACTTGACATTACACTACAAAGCTATTATGGTAAAAATCATCAGGGTGCTGGCAAAAAAAAAATAGACATGAGGACCAGTGGAACAGATTAGAAGGTACAGACACAACTACAAAATACTCAGCCACATCATTTTTTACCAAAG
>NW_004524595.1:11136825-11138850 GCF_000260255.1 Octodon degus | reverse complement strand
AAAACAGGACTGAAAGTCCATCTCACATTGGAAAAAAATGACTATCATCAAGAAATCGAGCAGTAACGAATGCTGGTGGTACTACAGAGTAAAGGAACATTTCTTCACTGTTGACAAAAGTACAGATCGGTATAACCTCTATGGAAATCAATGTGGAGGTTCCTTAAAAAGGAGTATTTAAGGTCTCATTGGACCCAGTTATTTCTTTTCTGAGTATCTTCCCAGAAGCTTTAAAACATACCACAGCAACACATATACATCCATGGTTATAGCAGCACAATTTGTAATAGCTAAGTAAGTCTTGGAAGTAATCCAAATGCCTGTCAACCAAGGAATGGATAAAAAGGTGTGGTCTTTGTATAGAATGGTAAACTACTGAACCATAAAGAAGGATAAACTGGAGAATTTAATAGGAAAACGCATGCTAATTGAGACCATATTCCAGTGAAATAAATCAGACTTACATGTGTAAACATCATGTTTTTCCCTGGTGTGATAAACTGTAAGAGTAAATAAGCTCTAAAATGTACAATGGATATTGTGAAATGGGAAGAATTCATTTAAACAATGAACTAGGATGGGCAAAAGGTGAAAGTAGGAAAAAGCAAATAAATACAAGTCAGTTACGCTATTAGTATCTTTCAGTTAATTAAAAAGGAATATTTGTGCTAATACTATTTGGAGAACTTTTTATGATAGTATCTTTTCCCCAAGAAACTAATTTAAATATAACAACATGTAATGTATTAATTATTTTTATTCTATTATTTTGTTATGAAATTTTGTTTTACCTTTTTCCATAAAATAAAATTTTAAGAAAGGAAAGAGAAAAATATGAAAAAAATATTTTTGTTTTCAGAAGAATTTTTTTCTAGCATCTGCATTTTTTAATCCAATATCTCCTGTTCTTTCCTGCCCCTCTTTATAGCCTGTGGGTTTTTGTGGTGACTCCTTTATCCATGTGGTTCTCTGTCTATAAAATCCTATCCATGGCAATTGCCCAAGCAAGGATGCCTGCCCAAGAAAGGTGTGGGAAATTGGATTCTGAAGCATTGAATTGTCTTAGGACATCTGGTATGGATTCTGATTGGAAATCAACATTGGTACTCAAGAGTATTCCTGTGGCTATAGGACCAGCTCAAATCCCCCGTTGGAGGTTTGAGCCAGCCTGGGACACTCAGAAGAGATCTAAGTGTGCCCAGGACTTAAACAGAGAGATTCTAGTGAGCCAAGGAGGGTGTGGGGTTCTCAGTATTGGGAGTTCGGTGCTGAGTGGAGTTTCATATGGGCTGTGGCACTGGGCAAATCAAGTAGACCTTTAATCAGTTCTGTGAGCCAGACAGAGATCCAGTGCTTATTGGACTGAGGGGAAGTTCCAGAGTGTCTGGGGCACAAGACAGAGACTTATGTGAGACTTGGGCTCCCAGTGAAGATTTAGGCTGCCCATTATTATGTGTCAGTTCCCAGAGGGCCTAGGGGTACCTGAAAGGCAGTGGACACTGAGTGGGAATTTAAGAAATCTCAAGATTCCAGGAACAAGTTTAAATGAGACTGGTATTAACTCCATGTACCAGAAGGAGATCCAGGTTGGCATGGGACCAACTTGAGGTACCTGGAAGTGATTCAGCTATGCCCAGAACACTCAGTTGAAATGTAAGTGGACTCAGTATTGATGAGATATATTACATGGTGCCTCCAGGCAAAAGCAGCTGGGTGGACTTGGTGGTCACCATTCACCTGTTTATCCTCTTATTGCCTGAAGTCAGATGAGTGTGGAGGGAGAATCTCTTGTTCTTGGTCAGTGCTGAAGATGATGCTGTGGTGTTTGAAGAGGGAATAATGGGGTAAAAGGGTCTGAATACCCAAGTCTGTACATAGATCTCTGTCTCATTTCCCAGATACTCTGGAGTCTAGTCCAGAAGCAGCTTCCTCTTCTTCTTCTTCTTCTTCTTCTTCTTCTTCTTCTTCTTCTTCTTCTTCTTCTTCTTCTTCTTCTTCTTCTTCTTCTTCTTCTTCTTCTTCTTC
>NW_004524595.1:11108701-11136725 GCF_000260255.1 Octodon degus | reverse complement strand
TCCTCTTCTTTCTTCTTTCTTCTTTCTTCTATATTTAGGAATTTAGGACAGGGTCTACAGGGTCTCACCATGTAGATCAGACTCATAGTGATCCTCCTGTGTTCAGCCCCCAAGTGCTGGGATTACGGGTTTGACCACACCCAGTCTCAATTGCTGTTTTAGCATGCCCCATGGGCTGGCCAGCACAGAACACCAGGGATCAAAGCCTGGCTGCTGCTCTCTGTCTAAGCAGGACCTTTAGTCTTCTGAACTATCAGGATCATATTTTTTTAATTCCGGTACTGAGGATTGAACTCAGGACCTTGCGCTTGTCAGGCAAACAGTTACTCTACTGAGCTATCTTCCCAGCTAAATATATTCTTTCAGATTGGTTTTCTGTATCAGGGTGTACATCCCTCCTTTCCCTGCTGTGATCTGGAATTTTAGGTGATTCTTTAAGTCTTGGAAGTGACTTCTCTATTCATCCAGGCTATGTTTCTCTTTAAACTGATGTCAGGAACTAATCTAGAGCACAGAAAGTTCATTTGGGTCTTGTTGGAAAATGCACACAATAAGATATGACACAAGAATGATTGAACTATTGATACCTATAGCAACATGGGTGAATAAAAAAATACTCTTGAGCAAAAGAAAGCAACAATAAGAGCACATAAGGTACATTTCCATTTTAGTAAATGTAAAGTATGCTATTTAAGTCAAGATGATGATTGTTTTTGTTACGTAGATACAAGTGGCATCTCAGTAGGAGGTTTTGGTTCCTCTTACCAAGCTAAAAATTTCTAATTTCTGCACTTTTCTTTATGAAACTCATATTTCAACAGGTTACAAATATATGTGCAAAAGGGAGAACATGAAAACCTGCAGAGGGAGGCAAGTTCTTTCACCGAAAGGGGAGGAGATTTAGAAGCAATTTAACTTCCTTTTTATTCTTCCCTGTGAAGCAATTTTCTGAAAGTCAGCTATATGAATGCAGGTTTTCTCAAAACAGAGAAGAAAACCAAAAATTTGCAGCATTATTGTATTTTCATAAGCACTAATATTCTAAGAATTATTTAGGGGAGAGTGTTGAGATATCTGGCAGCAGAACTTACTACTGTGGGATCTTTGAACATTTTTACGATCTCAGACAAATCTCTGTCTCCCACTCTGGACATCTGAAGTGTCTCTGTTTGTAGCATGTACTTTTACAAGGTTATGCAACTTGGATGTGTTTTCAATCCTTCGTGTCCCTGTTTTGGAAAAAGCGTTCCTGGTATAGTAGGAGGATGATTCATGTCAGAGACAACAGCATTACAGCAGTGACTTCATTAAGAAAGAACCTATTGTAGAATGCTTCAGGGCCTTTAGTATATTTGTTTGTATCTAAAGGGGACCTGTGTTGAAGTGCTACATTGGACATTATTGGCTATTTTTTAAAGCTCCTTTTAAGGAGCTCCAGTTACATTGAGAGGTGGAGGAAGGAAGTTGATGAATGAGCATAAATATGATATGTAGCTTGTCTGGATCAAGAGACACTAATTAATGTACTCAGAAATCTTGGAGAAAATTGCTGCTGTGGGTTGGATGGAAGCCAGAATTATTAAAAAATTGCAAGGTCATCAAAAATACTAGGAAGATTAAAAATTAAGTTTATAAATCGGGTACACTGAATTCAAATCCCAACTCTGTCTCTTGTTTATTATGAAAAATGTTCCCCCTCCCCACAGATACAGTTTTCCTCCTGAGATTTTCAGGTCCCAGTACAAAAGCGACTGAAGGAATACTGTCTCATCTGATTCTACTTCATAAAACACGACTTGAGCCATTGTCCTCTACTTTTGTGTCCTTTAAGTCACATGTCGTAGTACCATTATCTGTTGATTTATCATATGCCTTCCCTAAGAGAATGAGTTATATGACATCAGGATCTTTAATTTTTCATCACTGGTGTACTCTATGGTTGTAAAAGTGTTGGGATTGAATAAATATTTAACATATGGTTTAAAGTATTGTTGGAAAATGTCTAAGACAATGTCAGCAATAACTTTTAGTCTATTTAGTTACTGTAACTGTTATTGAAGTCTGTCTATTCTTCTTCTTCTTCTTCTTCTTCTTCTTCTTCTTCTTCTTCTTCTTCTTCTTCTTCTTCTTCTTCTTCTTCTTCCTTAAGAAGTCCTAAGGTATACCCTGCACAAACTATCTCTGTCTCCAGGCTTTAGACTTAACCAGACCTCATAATACCAGAGTCAGTAGACAAGCTCAGATAACCCAGCTGGTCCTCAGGAGTCTGACTGAGGTACATCACGTTTAGTCCTCTTGAAGTGATCCCAAATCCAAGGCTTTTAAAGAGATCTCACCAAATATCTGTAAGTATTGGATGTGAATAGTTCTCTGCCTCTGGCAGAGAATGATGAGTAATAAAATATATTTAAAAACATCATTTAAAGACACTAGTTGATTTATTTCATTTAGTGTTATAATCTTAAGAGTGAAATAAATAAGACACAGGGAATGAAATATCATTTGGTTTCTCTAATATGACAAGCTGAAACACATATCAATAATATAAAGAACAAAATAAAAGAGAGATGGTAGGAAACAAGGAGGTAGACTCTACTTCTTTTGCATTGGGAATGAGAAGGTGAATTGGTTTGGGGAATGGGCAGGAAAGTGACAAAGATGTGATATGTGTGTGTAACCATTCTCCAAGATAACTGCAATTATGATGCATCACAAGGATCTGTAACAAAAGCTTGGATTATGGGTAACTTTTTCTGTGAGTATTCTGCAAAATGAGTAAATGTTTCTATAACTCTTAATCTGATAAAAGAACAATGTCTTGCAATATCAGTAATACATGACAACAAACATCACAGGACCACAACTGGGTCAGTATTTCTCTTACTCTTACTTCATCTGGGAGATTGTATGTGATCCTCTCCCAATAGCAAGGGGTTGTGCAGGAGATCTCCACATTATCAACAGCAGAGAAAAGAGGAGTCTCTCACTTCAAATGAGATTAGGAAGATGTGGAAACTGTGAGAAACTATAAAATTTTGTAGAAAAACATCAACAGATTGAGGCTGCAGCCACATGAGTGATGAATCTGTTTAATAATAATGCAGTGTCACATTTTCACAAAATCCTGAAAGGGAGGCAAAAGAAAGTATCATTGATAGGTTCCTTGTTAAATCTGTATGAAAAGAAAATGATTACAATGAGCCAATAGACAGTATGATTCTGCCATTGAAAGTGAAAGTTGTTCTACACAATAACTTTACTCTAGCTTGACTCCTTCACACCAGCCCTGAAGGTTTTCAAATGCATGTTCAGGATAATTTATTTCTTTTTCTTTACATTTTATATTTTCTTTATTATTTTGTGTTATGTCACAGTAGTGTAATAATTTTTGCATGAATATTTTTGGGTTGTGGAATGAATCATTGGAATTTCCATTATTTCTTATGTGGAAGTTTACTTTGATATGCAAATGCTTTGGAGTACAAGCATGTTTCTGGAGCAAATTATGCCAGCACACTAAGGTCTTACTATAATACTAATAAGTAAGGATTTTTTTCTGAATCTGTGTTTCTGTAGCCTTTGCACAATGAAAAGCCTGTGTTACATTCAAGATGTTCTGCTGTTGAAAACTAATGGAGGGAAATGCCCAGGGCCCCTGCTAAGCATGAGCTGCAGGCCTAGATCACAGCTCATTCCCAGGAACAGCTCAGTATATAGAGAAAGTTAAAAAAATTGCAACATAAGGGCCAGGGAGATAGTTCAGCAGTTTAGGCGTCTGCCTGGCAAGCACAAGATCCTGAGTTTTATCTCTGGTACAAAAACAAACAAACAAACTTGCAACATACAATAGAATGGGAAAAACATTTCCATTCCAAAATGGAGACATAGAAACATCAAAAGAAATTAAACTAATACAAGACTGAAATCTAGTAGGCCAAACATTAAATCCTGTAGTTCTGCTTCTAGGATCTGTGGAAAATTGTGATGAGAAGTAAACTCCAAATAACTTTGGTTTACCCATTCTTAAGGCAATTCTTATTACAGCACTCATATCTCTGTCTTAGAGTGGATTTCTCTGTGATTTCTATTTTCCTCATATGTTCTATATTCTTTTTTTTTTTTTATTTAGGGCAGGGTGCACAGGGTGTATAGGGTCTCAGTGCATAGGTCAGACTCATAGTGATCTGCCTGTTTACAGATTCCAAGTGCTGGAATTACAGGTGTGCACCACCATGCCCTGTCTTAATCATTGTTTCAGCATGCCTGGGTGGTGGGGCTGGCACTGCAGGCCAGGGGATGGCACTCCGGGCCCCTGAGCCTGTTTAAGCAGGTGCTTTAATCTGCTGAGCTATTTGGCCTGCCCAGATGTTCTGTATTCTTGGCTTCTCCAAATTTCTGAACTTTACACTGTTCTTCCAGCTTCATTTTCACAGCTTCCAGTAGTGCCCTTTCAAGAGAACACATCCAGCACAACAGGCCTTCCTTGGAATATTACTGGAAGCCTCTCTGACCTCAGAAGTCTGAAATCGTGTGTGTCTGAAAACCTAGTACCATGTGAATGACATCAAGATCTGTCACCTGAAGTATAACCAGATTTCCTTGAACCAAGGCTGCAGTGGCCTCTGAGAGCCTGTATGGCTGACCACTGTAAAATAAATACAAGTAAGGGAATCAATTCCTTGACTGAGGGACTCCGGAGCTCTGTTCTTGAAGGAAAGCTTTATGCCTTTCATCCTTGAACTTGCAAAGGATAGGATCCTGCCTATTACTTAGATACATGCAAATCATTTTTATATTGTCTTTATGCAAAGTACTTGGATTTTTCAATGTTAATTTTCTCAGCAAGTAAGCTCTCCATGGCTCCATTTTGCAGGTGCTTCAACAGAAGGAATTTTTTATTTTTAAATTTTATTTTATTGAGAAACAAGTAGCAATAAGACAGTTTCAAAACTGATTAATAAGAGAGTTTCAATAATTAATACATTGTACATTGTTATCTTTTGAGTGGTTATACATAGTACAAGATGCACACAAGATATCCTGTCCAAACACTATTAGTACAAATCTTTCCTCTCATTGAATTAAGTGAAAGTAGCTGTATATCTATCCTAACTATTCTGCATATACAGGTACAAAAGTCTTTCCTTTGTATCCCATTTTTTTGTTTAGTCTCAACAGAAGGAATGATATAAGGACCTCTAAATAATCAATAAGGGGAATATTATAATTCCCAACCTGCTATATATCTGATTGTTATGGTTTGTGTCTAGTTGTCCCCCTCAAAGCCTCAAGCAGTCATGGGGTGGGGACTGGTAGAGTTTGAGACTAACTCATGATCCACTGGGATTATATGTCTTAGTACTGCTGGGATTATGGGTGTCAATGCTACTCCCAGCCTGGGGCAGACAGCCTGAATGTAATATAAGAGAGACAAAGAGACAGACTTTCTCTGTTGCCATTCTTCCTGCTACTCTTCCATTTTCTCTCTTGCTGTTCGTCTCTGCTGTGGAAGGTTGCCCTCTGCCATGTACTGCTCTGCCTTGGAGCCAGCTGAGTATGGACTGAAACTTCCAGTAACTGTGAGCTAAATAAACCTTCCCTTCCTTCATTTTGGGTGCTGGGTATTTGTCCCAGCAACGAGAGAAGAGTAACTGAGACACTGATACATTGAGTTTATGTTCCCTCAAGTTAAAGAAGGCTTTTTAGGAACAAAGGAGGTCAAGGGTAGGAAATACTTATTAAGAGGTAAAGCTATAGCTCCTGAGATTCAGGAATGGCCTTGACTAAGTTGCCAAGGACC
The DNA here is from genome assembly GCF_000260255.1 of Octodon degus. Taxonomy (NCBI): domain Eukaryota; kingdom Metazoa; phylum Chordata; class Mammalia; order Rodentia; family Octodontidae; genus Octodon; species Octodon degus. Next base: position 11,130,925 of record NW_004524595.1, on the reverse strand, counting down.
CCACTTCTGAGGGACAATTTTGTAGGCATAAAAATGTGAGTGCAACATGGGTTATAGGTGTAAGCAACCAATAAAATTATATGTATAGTCTCTCAGGTAATATTGATCCATTATTAGAGCAAGTCATTAGCCAGTGTACCTGGAAAAAACAAAGAACTTTTCAGGAAGAGATGAGTTTGAGTGTCTTGGTCTCCCACTAAGGTAACTGATGTCTACCTAGACTTCATTAGACCAGGTGTTACAATGTATCTCAAGCCGGAGAGCTCCATCTTTATCTTGAGGCCTGGCCTCTAACAGACACATATACAGCCACAGTTGTGATGAGTTTTCATCTTTGCCTTGACTCTTTTGGGGGCCTAACCCTATGTGACTACTTATACTTTTTGACATCAGAGATGCCTATAATATTTCCACTCTGATAAAACTACAGATTTTAAAAATTATTTAGGTTCCATTTGCTTCTGATGCTAACTGTAAATCTGGCTGAAAACAGAGAATAGTGTTCATGCCACAGCCTAAACATTGGGCTGCTTTGAAAAGTCCTTCACCAAATTAATAAGTCTGTTGTCTTTACTGTCCCACATTCTCAGGACATGGGTAAAATATGGATAAATTTTCTGCTAAGATGTAACATGCGTGTGCCCTAGTCTAACTGTTGATGTAGTCCTTGTTCCCAAATGATACCTCCAAAGCTGGCCTTTACTGTCTGAGTTTCTGTCAGCACTCTAGTCTTCTGACATGTTACCAGACTTTTCTATCAGCTCAACTTACAGAGTGCTAGACAGTTGCCCATTTTTGACAGCCAGGAAGTAATGAGTGAAGAGAGGCACCAGGGATGAGAATACACTCTTTGAAGTCATGCCTCGGTGACCTATTTCCAACCAGACCCTACTTCAAAGCAACACAATTGGTTACTGTCCTCATATAAGAACGAATCCACTGATGAGTGCCTCTATAATACAGTCACCTTCCAAAATGAGAATTTTGGGGGATACAATTTAGTTCTAAACAATAATAACTGTGAACACCATGCCAATTCTAAATGTTACTGGAGTATTTTTCCTCCTTGTTTGGAAATACCTCTACTACTCTCAGTGATACAGTCCTGAAGTTTTCACCTTCTGGAATTATGGCAGGTCAGACTCCAACCTGTTCATTTCACCAGCTCCCTGATGCCTAGTGGGGGTCATCAGTCCCATTCAGTGTGCTCTTCTGCCAGTGCCATAGCTATTGTATAGATGCATTAGTTAGGTTTGACCAGAAAAGCAGACCCGATGGGATTAATGCATAAAATAATTTGTTACTGGGACAATTGTGAAAGTTTGTTAAACAGTACTGAAAAATTAATTGTGCCATTGTTTAGTACAGGAGATTGAAATCACCCTACAAAACAGTTGTAAAAGAAACATGACTATAAGGAAGGACTAGGCAGGTAAAGTTGAGAATTGCATAAACTAGAACCCTTAAGGATAGAGTGGACTGCTCTTAGAATATCCATGCCCCCAAAGACTCAGCTTTGGTGATGCCAATGACCTTCTGCATAAGGTGCTTCATCCATCCTTGTGCTAAACACATCCACAGCTCAGGGGTTACAGGAGCTTAAAGAGAGCATCACTGAAGCTGAACATACAGCAAGTTTTGCTGGTGTCCAATGACCATAAAGAGACCTAGCACATAAACAAGAAAGTGCCTTCTTGACAATACCCTTCACTGATAATCAGAGAAGGAGAAGACTAACTTCTGCCTCATTGCCAACTTCCAAGTATCACATAGAATGTCTTCTTATCAAAGGAAACAGATATCATGCCAGCTTAGTTGACACAACACAAACTCACAATAGTTTACTTCTTTTAGTATAACATCCATGCATAGTGATGTGTTCCTTAAAGTCAGAGATAAGTGCTGAGAAATGTGCCATTAAGCAGCTTTACCACTGTGTAAATATCATGAAGTATGATTTATATAAAATTATGTGTTATGGATCAGTCATTGGTTGAAGTCTCGATGCAAACAAGCAGTAATTTTCCTTTTTGAATTTTAATGTATTTACTACAGGGTCTCACTATGCAACTCAGACTCAGTAGACTCATGGTGATCCTCCTGTTTTCATCCTTCCCACTTCTGGGATTACAGGTGTGCACCACCATGCCCAAACTCTGTCACCAGCTCAGCATGCTCAGGGGTCTGGCCTGTGCAGCATGCATTGCCAGGGATCAAGCTCTGGTACCTGCGCTTGCCTAAGCAGGCACTTAGTTCACTGAGTTATCTCGTTGGCCCAGGGATACAGTACATTTGAAATATATGAGGCAACTATTGGCATGACACAGCACAACGCTTTATTAGTAAATAAAAAAATATACTGCACAATTGTTTAATTATACTGAAGCATTATTACTGTACATAATTGTGTGTGATACAATTTTATATGAGTGAAAGCATAATAGGTTTGTTTGCTTCAGCAACATCACATATACATGACAGACTCAGTACACTCCAACATTGGGACACATAATTCACTAGAAGGCAGGAGCTTTTCAGGTCTCGTATAATCTTATGGAGTCCATCATTGATCAAAATGTCATTACACAGGACATGGCTGTGCATTCTAAAAACCCATACTTCCAAACGGAAGCAATAAAACACTAATTTTTCTATTGATCAATAAACAAATATCTTCATACAATGAAAAAGTGTATTAATGTTATTTCCAATGAAGGATAGAAAATGTATTCAAATTTTGGGAGCATATTAAGACTTTAAGATCCTTTGGTTTTTGTAGTGGAAATACAGTTTAATTACTTGTGGTGCTGTGAAAATATGGATTTGGTCTCTTTTCCAGCTTCTAAAATTCAGGTAACTTCCTGAACAATAAGGCACTGGGTGTATATTTTGCTCTTTTTATTGTAGTTCTTATTTGTTGTATATATGCTTATATTTGATTTTTGACTTTGATTTCTTATTCAGAGCATCTACTCTTTTGGCATTTTCTGGGTGGTAGGAGAATCTTTTGCTCTAATAATAGACTCATGGGCCTCTGGATAACAGTTGATTAAAGGAAAATTCAATCATGATTAGAATCTCCATTATGAGCCCTGTTCCCTATCCTTTTAGGAAGGGGATTGAGATTGGCCAAGAGTGTGAATAATCTATCACCCTTTTGTCTATAGAAATTCCTAGCCAACCAGATAGTTCAATGGATTAAAGCATCTGTTTAGGCAGACTCAGTGAAGGGGGTTCAATCCCCATCCTGCTGTGCCAGCCCTGCCCTCGGGGCTGGCTGAGATGGTGATTGAGACCTGCGCGGAGGGGCATGCCTGTAATCCCAGAGTTTGGGAGGCTGAAAACACTAGGAATCCATCTGCATCGTGAGATCCTGATGACCCTGTACAACATACCTTTAAAACACAAAAAATAATAGAAAATCTCTGAAAATATGAGATTCCAAACTAAGACTTTTGTACACCTAGAATAGTAGAGCTTAAAATTGTCACAGCAAAAATTTCATGGTGAATCATTAAGAATGATAGTGAGAGGCGTCACTTTCATTTGTATTTGTTATTTTTTGAAACAGTGCCAGAAAACACTTGAAAATATTCTAAAGTTTAAGTGTAAGCCTTAGTTTTGACACGGACACAGCCTTCAACAATGAAAAGTAATCCGAGTGTAATGGGCAAACAAAGAAAAAAGCCCTCAGTGACTTTTGACAAGGGGGAGAAGCTTACTTACAGTGTTGCTACATTATTATATTTAATTGTTCAGTTTCAACAAAACCAACAACAAAAATCATCAGGTATCCTAAATAAACAGGCAAGTACATCCTAATCAAAAGAAAATTTTAAGCTAAAGAAAGTATTACTGAAAAGACATGACAGCAGGTCTATGAGACAAAGAAAGACATTTGAAACACTATTCTAAAAATGATAAATACGTAATGAAATCCATGGAGGAAGTCAAGAGAGCAATAGATGAACAAAATGGGCATATCGTTTGACAAAATAAAAACAAACCAAAAAGGACATTCTAGACTTGGAAAGTATAAAAACTGAAATAAATAAATTCACTAGATCTTTCACAGGTCATTTTGAATAGATAGAAGAAACAACTAATGAATTTTAAGATGCCATAATGAAAAGTATCTCATCTCAAGAAATAAAAGAAAAGAAAGAGTGACAACATTGAGAAGAGCCTGGCACACCCGCAAAGTGCTGCACAACTGACTGACCTGGGGATTCTCAGGAGACAGAGAAGTAATCAACGGGAATATCTGAAGAACTGACTGCCCCAAATTTTCCAAATGTGATGAAAGACATGAATGAAAATCACCACAGAATTGAATAAATTCTAGGTAGCAAGATGAAAAGAAAGAGACTTATGCTAAGACACATAATCAAGCTATGAAAACCAGAGACAAGGAGAGGTATTTTAAAGCACCAGGAAATAATTGTCATATTCCATACAAGGGATCCTCAGTAAGACTGAGAAAAACTTAGTAGGCTGATATAAGACAGTAGGTTTATATATTTAAAATGCTAATAAATGAAGAATTGTCAACTAAATATTCTATTTCTGTCAAAGCTATCCTTCAAAAATGAGTGAAAAAGCAAAACACTCCCAGATAGATAAAGGCAGAGAGTTTGTTACCACTAGACCCAACTATCCTGAAATTCTTAAAGGAGTCCTTCAGAAGAAAATGACAGGACACTCCACAAAAATTTGTATGAAGAAGAAATGAAGCTCTCAATAAATGTAATGCATAAACAATTATGAAAGGTAACATCAGCGGTGCTTCTTGCTTTCATCACAAGTTAATGTACTAGTACATCTCAAAATCATTATACTGGGCTGGGGAGATAGCTCTGTGGTCTAAATGCTTGCCTGACAAGCTTAAGGTTTCAAGTTTGATCTCCAGTACTGCATGCCATCCCAGCCTAGAAAACAGGCATGGTGGTGTATGCCTGTAATCCTGGTGCTAGGGAGGCTTAGACATGAGGCTCACTATGAGTCCAAAATACATAGCAACACTTATTGTAACTTTAGTTTGTGACTATATTTTGTTTTCTATATCATCTAAAAGATTCCTGCATCAAAACTTTAGTGGTTTTTGAAGATTTAATTTTATGATTGTTTTGTAAAGATATAATGAATACAGTTAATTTTCGCTATACCAATAACTGACAAAACTAAGGACAAAGGTGTAAAAGACCAGAGGTTTTGCATGTTTAGTAAGTATAAAAAATAAATTCAAATTAGAACATTAGAAATTAAAAGTCAGTATAACACCCAAGATAACAACAAACAAAACAGTTTATAGAATGTATAGAAAAGGAATTAAAATATTTCACTAAAATCAACCAAAGATATTTAATTGCAAAAATATAAACTAAGACTAAGATAGGAGGGCCATAGGTAATATTACAAATGAAAAACAAAAAAAGCTATAGAATAAACAAAATGAATTTTAAATAAACATCAATAAAAATGATAAGGGAAGATAAATTAGAAACTCTTAAAGACAAACAAAAATAAAACTTCTTAGTAAAACTCAACAGACAATAAAAGAAGTATCAGGGAGAAAATTGGTAGCTACAAATATTTATATTAAAATCAATAAAGTTTTCAAATCAAAAATCTAGATTTATAACTAAAAAAATCTAGGAAAAAACAGCAATATAACACCATAAGTACAAAAACAAAGAAATAATACAGATTAGAACAGAGATACAAAAAATGGAGAAGAGAAAAATTATGGAGATAAACCCAGAAAATAGTTCTTCGAAAAGTTCGACAAAATTGTCAAAATTTTAGCTTGATAATCTGACTAAAAGATAAGTTTTGTATTAAATTACTACAAATTACGGAAACATTATAGGAAAATAGGGCTATGAAAATCAATCCTATAGAGATAAGTATAAGAGAATATGCAAATAACTGCATGCCTATGAATTGAATAGCAGGTGAAATGGGCGGTCTCCTAGAAGCACAAAACCTGCAAAGACTAACTCATGATGAAATAGGAAGTCTGAATAAATCGATAACTAGAAAATAGATTGAATCAGTAATCAAGTCTCCTGTCACCAAACATCTTTTACATGGCATAATCCATTATGAATCATCCATGTTGTAGCATGTATCAGTGCACTACTCTTTTTTCTTTTTTAATTTATATTTTATTTCTTTATTTATTTTTTGTATTTTAGGGAAGAGTCTACAGGGTGTTTAGGGTCTCACTACTAGATTGGAGTCATAGTGATCCACTTGTTTACAGCCTCCCAAGAGCTGGGATTACAGGCGTGCGCCCTCATGCCCAATCTCAATTGATGTCTCAGCACACACAGGGGGTGAGAATGGCATGACAGGGCCAGAGATCAAACCCCCAGCCCCTGCCCCTGCTTGCAGATGCTTTTTTCTTCCCCATAATTTTATTGAGAAGCAAATAGCAATGAGACAGTTTTAAATCAAATTGATAGGACAGTTTCAATAATTAACACACTGCATACATTCTTCCTATTGGTTATTTGCTGTACAAGATGTGGACATGATATCCTATTTACAAACACTATTAGAACAAATCCCTCTATTCATTAAGAGAATGTAACTATATATCTATCCTAACCACTTTGAATACACAGATACAAAATGGACATTCATCTGTATCCTTGTTTTGTTTTAGTTCCATTATTTGAATATTATAGGTATGTTCACTCAGCATAACATTCTAAGAGTCCTGTAGTCCAGAATAGTGTTGGGTCTTCTGCCTCATAGGCAATGTCAGAAATTGTTGACTTGAGTCCCCTACAGCTCAACATAACACCATGGCTTTACTTCTTATACTTCATTTTTACACTTTTCTGCTGGATATTTAAGACCAAGATAAAGCAAGACCTATGCAACAAGAGTTGTAGCTTTTGGGTCTGATAAGGTCAGTGAAATCTCCTCAGGACTTATCCTGAGACCCTGTACCTCAGATTGTAGATTCTTTGTCAGTGTGAACCATGTGGATGAGTCATGGCCATTGCTTGGCTAATGTGCTCTCTGTGAAAGCCTGAGAGAATGTTTTCTCTCCAAGTGATTCTCCTTAGGCACACTCTACATCATCAATCACTTTTCTCTTTGGCCCCATAATCTCCTTGATCAGAAAAATTTGGCACACTACTGAGTTACATCATGTTACAGTACAAGTTCTTGTATGTCCTGAGTCTTGATTGACCTTGGAAGGCTAGGGCCAAAATGTTGGCTTTCCTTGCAGCCCTCCTTTTTCTCTAATTTTGGTCTGCAAACTTAGGTTAACCATCCAGAAGACAAGCTTATTGTTATTACCATACAACCTAGGTTATTAAGCTTAACCTCACTCTCTGTTGCTGATGCTTTAATCCACTGAGTTATTTGGCCAGCCCTGCATTACTCCTTTCAAGGGCAGAATAATATTCCACTGCACGGATATCCACAGTTTGCTTATACATTCCACAGTTGATATACCTTTATGTTGTTTCTATCTTTTGGCTATTTGATTAATGCTGCTATAAATATTCATAAACAGGTTTTTTTCTTTATGCTTATATCAATTTTGTTGTCTTTTCTCTTGCCTAGGAAAGGAATTTCTTGACCTTGTATTTCTAATAGTTGTATGAAGTAAATAACATCTTTTTTGTTTTGCTGATGGGGACGTTAACACGCCGAGGAGTTATGCTACCTGCCATGTCACAGAGCACATCAGTAAGATGAAGACTTGCAGGCCCTGACACGAAGAGCTCATGTTTCCCTCATACCTTCTTGCTGAATGTGGCCCCTGAGCGCGCAGCTACCTTCATGCTCTTAATGTCCTAAACTCACAACACTTGCCAGGACTCTAGCTGCTGCTCAAGGCAAACCTGACATTATCATCACCATGAGCTCCCTCACTCCATCACCCCTGCTGAAAGCATGAGCTCGATCTGGGTCTGTCCCCTCCTTAAGGATTTTTGGCAAAATGAACTCAGCTTGTCTTCAGCGAGCAGAGTCAGAATTGCCTTCCATATGTCTTAGCCTCCAGAGTCAGACGGGGGAGGCACTGCTGCATGCCCATCACTAGCACGTCTCTCTGAGGCCCAGGGGAATGCACACACTGCATGCTGCCTGCACGTTGGTCTGACAGAGGGCCCATGGCTGCATCAGCAGCAGCTTGCTCCCCAGAGCTTGCAGCTTCATTCTCCGCCTGGACCACCACTTCTGTGAGAACACCCCAGGCACTCGGGAGTTTTCCTGAAATATGCTTTTCAGGATTGACTGTCATCTCCCCAGCCAAGATGCAGCAATATTACAAACTTTTATATTTTTTAAGAGCAAGCAGTTCAAAATTGGATTACCTTTCCACATTTTCATACAAAGTGGATTAATGTGCCCCTGTCTTTATTACATTTTCCACCCTTGTCATTTGTGATTAAGCCGACACTATGAAGATGTATTACAGATATGTATAAATAGGAACATTACCACACTGGCTACATGTCGGAGAAGCTGACGGCAAGTTGATTTGTGCTGCATACACTCTCAGTGCAATATGTCCGGAATATTTCACATCTCTTTGGACAGAACCATCTTTCTTTGGGATCTCAAGTAACAGAAAATAAGAAAGAAGAAAAAGAGATGAAGAAGGAAAAGTGCCAAGTTTTGTCCTAGATTGTTGAGAGGGAGCTATTGCCCCTGCAAAAACCTCAGTAGGGAATTGTCATAGGTGAAGGTCTCTATCTAAAACTGTCACTTGGGACCAGAGAAAAGAGACAAACACGAGGATAAGTGGACCTGTGTGTCATAAAAGAAAAAAAAATAATCCGGCTAGGCTCCCACCTTTGCCTGGAGTTTACATTCCCTCTGCGGGATCATTCATGCTGATTAGGTCGTTGCAGTTCTGGCTCCTATAGATCTTGTTTGTGTAGATTTTTGGTTCAGTTGAGACAGTTCAGCTCTGAGAGGCAAAGTCCACGCACAGACGCTACCTCATTCTTGGTCACATGCAACTTTGTTCCAAGCTCAGGGTGTCAGGCCATGAGATGCAACATATCTAGGTATAATGTTTCCAGAGGTGCTACTTGGTAGGACAGGATGGTCCTCTTGCTCCCCTAAAGTCTCCTGCCTGCCACATAGTTTCCTCCTTATAGCTGTATCCTCTCCATAGCTTCTTTTGCAGATGTGTGCACAGGGAGACATCTGGACTGCTCTGGTGCCCATGGCAGCAGTCCTTTCCCAGGACATGTTGCCCAGGCTGTAGCACAGGCACTCCCTGGTGGCTTTCACCATCCCTTCTTCTCCTCACGCTACTCTGGAAGGAATATGTGAATATGGAAGGACATGTGACTAGATCAGAACAGCTCTCCCCGTTCTGTTCAATTCCCTCACAAAAGGGGGCAAGCTGGAGCTGCGGCCTATGGAGGGCCTGTGGAGGGTGTATGACTACACTGGAAAGGAATTTCATTTTGGTATCAAAACAAAGGGAGTGTTAGGAGCTGTGAATTAAGGCAGTCTTTGCTGGTGATGATAAGGTAGTTGTATGCCTCTCATTGTAAAGTGACACTATACAGTTGTGTTATGCAATTGAATACAGTGAAAATGAAAGGTATAGGATTCTTATGCTGGAGGAGTTGGTGGGAGTTGGTGCTGGAATGAGGAATCCAGCAAACTATATTCATTTGGAAGAAGAAAACAAAGTAGTGAGCTATGATACAGAGTTAGGGAGAGCTCAAGGAGGTGAATTCTGTCATGAATCCAAAATAACTGAAACCGAGGGCAATCCCAAAGTTGACTATGATGTTGGGGCATTTATCTAGTGGAGTGGAACTCTGAGAGGCGAGGAGTTCTTAGACACAAGCTATCATGGGCACGGCTAAAGAACTGTATTTCTAGTAAAATCGAGAATTTTAATTTTTTGTATATCAGATGCTGCTTTGACAGAGTATAAGGAAATTCACTGAAGGCCTACTTGAAATATGGGATTAAATTAGGATTTGTGTTCTTCAGCTTGTTCTCCAAGGACAGATCTGAGACTAGGATGTAAGATACAATCATCAATTCATAAACAGTGACCAAAACAGCAACAGTTGTCATGTCGTGGAGCTTTTAGTTAGATGGCAGAAATCGGTGGTGAAATACTAAGAGCACATTTATACATGTGGAGATGAGCCCATAACTCAGAAACAGGAAGGAGGAGGACTGGTTCTCACCTTAAGTGTCAAAGAAAGCTTCTCCAGAAGACATCCTTTGTGAGGACAGAGTGCACTGGGGTGTTTGTGAGGTCCTTCCTGTGGGTTGGGACATTGAGCCTTTCTGGCAGAAGAAGTAGCAAAAGCAAAGATCTCACAGCAGAAAGGAAAGATTCTGTATCAGTCTGACCAAAGGCTCATGCAGAGCGTTGCCAGGTAAATCTGGTGATTTGAGTCAAGATATGAAAAATCCTATAGATGATTTGAAGTTCACTATTGTTTTGTACTGAGAGCAATGGCAAGACCTGAGCCACCACTCATCTGTAGTTTTAAAAAACTGACTTTGAATAAGTGACTTTGGGTTGCATAGTGAGACCCTGTCTCAAAAAAGTAAAGAGAGAAGAAAAGAAAAAAAAGAAAAGGAGAAAACATACAAAAAGTAAGAGGAAAAAGTATAAAAGTGAATGCCTAGCCTTTTTTTTTTTTTGTTACAAATGCAAGGAAGGTGGCTGCATTCTCTTGATGGGAGGTAGGTCAAAAAGGACATTCCACACTCTCTGGACAGATAATGGCTGTGTGCTGATCTGGGCTGGCTCCAGAATAAGAGGCAGAAGAGTTGTGGAAGAAGAAGGAGGTTCTTCATATGGCCAAGGAAGAAACACCTTCAGACTGAGGAGACCAGAGAAAGTTTTCTGAAAATATTGTATCCTAAATTCTAGAAGAGGTCCAGCGAAATAGCTCAGTAGACTAAGCATCTGCTTAGGAAAGTGCAGGGACCAGGCTTCGATCTCCAGCACCACATGCTGTGCTGGCCCCGCCCCTGGGTGCACTGTGCTAGGCACTGAGTCCAGCTGTGGTGATGCACGCCTGTAATCCCAGTGCTGGGGAGGGTGAAAACAAGAGGATCACTATAAGTCCAAGCTGCATAATGAGGCCCTGTACCAAATGCATAAAAATTAATTAATTAATTCCAGGAGAATATTTCAAGACATGATTGAATATTTTCCATAGAGTGAGAGAAACCAGAAATAAAAGCTACAAGGAGAAAATAGAAAAGTGGTGTCTTAGGGTAACAAAGCCAGTGAGAGAAAAAAAGGGAGAATTACATAATGATGGGGGACAAAAAATAATAAAAAATATGATCTCTGATACAGAGAACAAATTTAAGAAGCTCTCTTAAAATGTAGAACAATTGGATGGAAAGCAAGATTAGGAATGACACAAACATAAAAACAATATGGACAAAGCATGATATGAAGACTGATCAATTATGAATCATGAAGCAGGAGGAAAACAAAACAGTACAGCACATTTCTTTCTCACTCAAAATAAGACCACATGTAGACTAAAATGTCTCAATGTTGCAGGCATGATCAGCTAAGGAAGTAGCAAGATACTTCAGAATAATATTTTATATTGTTATAAAACATAAATAGGTTCTGTAGCTCATAAACATTCAGTAAGGGAGAAAAGAAAATTAAAATATGGCAGGTTAATATGAAACCAATCTCAAGGTAGAGTTGATTTTTTTGTTCTGTAACACCGACTTTCAGAAGATAATAGATGAAAATCTATGGAAATTTAAAGAAATGTTCTTTGTGTGTGATTTAGGATTATTGTATCCAGCTTCCTCATTTTTTTCTCCAAGTTTAGAAAGCTAGTAGGAAATATTTTCAGGTATGCAGAACTTAGGATCTTCTTTCAGCTGAGTACACACAAAATGCTAACATGAATACACACAAACACGCCCAGAAACTTAAACACACACCTGTGCTCTGGAAGGCACAGTCATGTGATAGGGATGTCATACCAAATAAAAGCAGTTAAAGCTCATGAACATAGACATTGCAATTCAAAGAGATGAGATGAACCTATTGAAAATGAAAGTAAAGATAAATGTTTTATAACTCCATTTGTAAACTTGAATGTAGAATTTTTAAAGTTGCCAGATTAATGATTTAGTAAGAATTGTGTTTGTAATTATATTGTAAAGGGGGTTAAGGGTAAAGGATACAGAAAGACCTAATTTTCTTAATTTTTTAAAATATATTTAGTACTGGGTCTACAGGGTCTTACTACACAGATTGGACTCATATTGATCCTTCTGTTTGTAGCCTCCCAAGCGCTGGGATTACAGGAGCACGCTGCCGTGCCCAGTCTCAGTTGACATCTCAGCGCACCCCAGGGGCAGGGCCAGCACAGCATGCCAGGGATTGAATCCCGGTCCCCATGTCTGCCTAAGCATGCACTTTGATCCGCTGAGCTATCTGGCCAGCCCTAAAACTTCATTTTCTAAGAGGCAGAGGGATAAAAATATTCCATTTTTGTTTAAATTTCTACATCAAAGTCATGATTGAATTAATATGACTTGATTCTCACCCCTGTCCTTTTAGGGCATGACACATGCAGCTTTTCTTTTCCATTAATTATTTCTTCTATTTACATTCTAAATTAAATTAGGCTTTTCAGAAGTTCTGGACATATATGAGCGATACACATTAAAACTGAAAAATATGTGAATACATTTTGTACTCGATGAAGTTCAGTTATAGTGCAAGACCTTTATATTATTTGTGAAAGTGTTATTTTTGCATAAGTTGCCATGAAGTGAGGCTCCACACTTGTTCTGATGTTGTCTTGCACCTAAAATATAAAAAGTTACATTTATTCTATTTTAATGTATTCTTGTGGGTTTCAGCCCAGCATTTTCCCCTCCATCAAAGCTCTTTTAACAGACATCGGCTCCATCCCTTTTAACTTTCCACCATCTGGAGATCTGGCCAAGAGCCACTTATGCCTCCATCTAAACTCTAGTTTTGCAAACTTAACACTCAAGGGCCAGTGTCACAACTCTGACACAACTTTGCTAGACTCACATGCATGCTATAGATCTAATATATTCTAATCGCCTCCTATTTTTACTCATATAAGTTCTTAAAAAACATCTCATATCATGGATTTGATACATAAATATTCATATTAAACCAACTATTGGTTTGTGCTCCAAATAAAACTGTCATAGAGTCACTCACCAAGAGGACAATGCCACCTTTCCAAAACACGCTGGCTATTGTCACCCAGCATAGTAGGACAGGACCATGGACAGCGTTTGCCTGAGCCATGATGACCTCTTTCCTTGCCCTTTTGAGAGCCTGAGGACAGAGCTCTGTATGATCTCAGTAGCCATAACCTGAGCAGTGTGGCTGATGCAGGGAAGGTGTTTTCAAAGATGTTTTTCAATCTTAACATATTTTCTTGATTTAAAAATTTATACTGTTTTAGATAGTTTAAATTGGCTCTTTGGTTAGCACCTGATACTAAAAGTATCTCAATGAAAATTCATATTTCACTTTCCAGAGCCTTTAAATTTTCTGATGTAACTACAAATATGTATGGAGTACATCATTAAAATCATTTGTATATTTATCCCAACACAGTGATTTCTCTAATTAATTAATTAATTTACCTTTTATGTATTTAGGACAGGGTCTACAGGGTCTCACTAAGCAGATCAGACTTGTAGTGATCTGCCTGTGTTCAGCCTCCCAAGTGCTGGGATTACAGGTTCATGCCACCATACCCAGTCTCACTTGCTATCTCAGCATGCCCCAGTGGTGGGGCAGCACAGCAAGCTGGGGATCAAACTCCCACCTCCTGAATCTGCCTAAGCAGGTACTTTAATCCACTGAGCTATTTGGCCGGCCTGATTTCTCAAATTTAGTAGTGGTTGTGTATATCACTCTGCACAATAAAATAAAATAAAGTAAAATAAAATAAAATAAAATAAAATAAAATCTTTCTTGTATTCAGAAGTGAGTAGGGAAAAATGTTTATTTGTCTGTTTGTTTGAAATTGAACTTTTTCACTCCAAACTACCTTTTCTACATTTGGCTACAAGTTATTATACAATAAAAAATTAAAACTTCAATGAAAACAATGGTAATTTACAGTGCAAAGATCAAAATAACAAGAGCTATTTATCTTCATTCTCTGGGGCACCATCTGATCAGCAGCTGGGGTCAGGAAAAATTTTTTCTGGCTGAAGAAAAAGTGTGGCACAATTCACTCCCACAGACGCCTGATGCAAGCAGTTTCCTTGCCCAGTTCCAGCACCTGCAGGGTGCTCTCCATGAAGCCCCATCCTGTTCTTCCATGGCGACTCTTCTCTAGTTCTCAAACTTTTTCATCTTTGCCTACTCCTCGATGCAGTGTCTCTTTGTTTCCTATTCTTTCTTCCTCATGCGCAGGCCTCTCTCTCTCATTTACTAAGGAACTGAATGTGCACCTGGGCAGAGGAGCACTCAGAGCCTGCGCCCCTTCTCCCCCCATGTGTGTGATTCCCCTCATACCATGCTTCTACTGTTTTTTTTTTATTCCCATGGTTAATTAGGAACTTATGGACATTCTATGTAGTCAGGTAATATTCAAACTGAGCTGGCAAAGAGGGTTTGAAAGGGAAAATGACAATTGACATGGTATCTAATGGGAGGCATTAATTCACCCAAGGTTTTCAGAGTGTTAAATTAGAAGTCAATTTCAGAGAAATTACTTTCTCATAGGAATGGCCACGTACACAGAGACTAAAGATAAATAGCCCAAATCCTATCTATATGTCACAAAATGTGAATCTATGATAAGTTAGATGATCTAGGTTTTGTTCAAGTCTTAAAGGGCATAGGGAGATTTGGGATGTTATATTTCACAGATTATATTTCAAATATCACTGACAGAGAATCATAGTTAGTGTTCTAATAGTCATAATAGCACTGGTAGTGGTAGTATAAAACAATAGCACATTATACATTTCTGCATAAATTTTTAAATTTTTAGCATATTAAGTTCAGTCAGCATTTAATAAACATTTTCAACACCTCAGACTATCCTAGGAGAATCATAGCATACTATCTTTCCATCCACCAAAAACAGCCAAATATGAGGCATTCCATGTGACTGAGCAGTTTCTCATTTTGTTGTCACAGCAGGCTGTGCAATCACTGTTATTCCCATTCTGTGCATGAAGAAGCCATGGATCCCAGAGATCATCTTGGAGAGTACATGGAAAACGGTGTCATTGTTAAGTGCAGCACATTTGCTTTGTGGCTAGAGAGCTCTGCAGACATCACTCTATCATTTGCATGTCTCATGTTCCAGGGGAACACTCCACGGTCTCAGTTCACTGCTGAACTAGTTGCTTTCAGCAGGACTTTCTTTTTCTCCCCTTGAAAACTTAAGTGCTGAGCACCTGTCTTCTAACTGTCGGAGCATTTGCTAGAGCTGTTGCTTTCTTCTGAAGGACTCCTTTGCAGTGAGAGACTACGATGATCACAAACATGCTTGGTCCTTTTGAGTTTGGAAGGCTCATGACAGAGATGCTGGAGTTACTCTTGCATTGCCTTTGAGGAACAGCACAAGGAGATGCCTGCCGCATAGCAGGCCTTCCATGAATAGTGAAGACAATGCCTGGTAAGCCTTCCTTCAATACTTCCAAAGCTCTGGGTCCACTCCTACCACCACCATCAATCTCTACCCTGTCTCCTTTGAGTAAGCTGAGTATTTTCTGGTTGCTGAGATCCCTTGAACCCACAGACCATCTGCAGGGGAAGAATTACAAAACATTTGGCTGAAATATGTACACATACTGGAGCTCTGATAGAATCAAGACTTGAATCTATCATGTCCAGAGTCCTTACTCTTGAAGTAGGAATTTTCTTCTAAAGCAGTTTTATGAAAATCTCCTGTATTCCTGTGTTTGATGTAATGTCTTAGGCCAAATAATTAATCATATTTCACACTGCCCAACTCTTCCTCTTACTCATCCTGGGTAAATGTGGATGTCATTGCTTCTTCCCATGAATGTCTACCTCTGCCTTTGAGTAGCTGGAACCACTTGTGATTTTTGTGTCATACTAAGTTTTTCAAATGACTAATAAATATAATTCTGTCAACTACTTTGGGGACCCAAGTATTATAGGGGGGCAAGAAATCTATTTGCTATTGCACAGTCAGTGGCAGTCAGAAGTAGCTCATTCACTCACTTTTTATTCATTTGATGCATGAAAAAAGGGCATTAAATGTATTTCAGCATGTCACCTCAAATTCTGTGCAGCCAACAGTGATGAATATGCTTGGTTTCTCAGCTGGGGTACTGTTTCATTTTTTCACGACAGTATTATTTGACAAGGCGATTCTGCACTGGCAATATTGTATCATATTTTTGTCTGCATGTAAATTATGTTGACAGTCTCATAAACATAAATTGGCAGGCATAGTGTCCCAAAGCAATGTTTGTTAAAATACACTAATGGAATAGAATAAATAAATTTTTTCCAAAGCATTAATAATGCGGTGGTGTGTCACCACAATGTGCAGGAAGGTCTACAGAATCTGTTGCTGTCTATGCTAAATTAGTGTAGTATGTATTTCTTACAACACATTTCACTCCATCTCGTGCTTATGTTTATTGATTAGTCATCTCACTTCACCGAAGGCTGTGTACTAGCAGGTGCACATTCGAGTAGCGATGGAAAGTCAGCGTTATCTCTGGCAGATACCTATAACGGTACATGCGTAAAGCACAGTTGCAGTCTGGCATTGTCATTATGTCACTTTGCTCTGGCTGGCTCCCCACCTGTCAACTTAAGCAGACACAATCTCAGCTAGCCTCTGCCATGGTGGGAAAATATAGGTCACTAAAATATCGAGGACTGGACAGATGCTTTATTTATTTGTATTTTTGTATCCCAAGGGTGAATATTGTCCTTTCCAGGTGCCTGCAGACAGACAGCACAAAACCTTGGCCAACATAAGGAACTATTCCACGTGTTTAGTTTTTTCACTTGTGGAACTGTGATCTTTGTCAAGAAATGGAATAGTTTCAGTTACTGTACAGTAGGGATAATTTCCAGCAAGGGCAGGTTCTGTGTTTTTCCCAAGGGAGATATTGACTATAAGGCACGGGCTATGATGCCTGGCTCATAAGACCCATTCCTCAAAGAGAATGGTCAGACAGTGAAGGCACAGAGGAAAGACAGAAAATGAGTTAACAATTCCATCAATTTCAGTTGATGGAACACGAGGTTGGAAAGCTCATAGGCTATAGTTCCAAACATGTAACTACTTGGAGTATCCTGAAATTGACATAATTTCAAAATTCTACAAATGCAGTTGAGTGAAAGCGTGCATGATATTTTTCACATGGCCTGGCTTGCATTCCTCCCTGAATTGCAGGCTATATGGCTCCCTTCAGATTCTAGCAGTATCATCTTCCCTGTTGAGGAATGCCTTGTGCAGTCGTGGCCTCTGATCTTGTGGTCTCTGATCCTTGAAGAGAAGAAGTAAAACGACTAAGATTTCATTGGTAACATACTTTCAGGCAGTGCAGTAGGACTGAAGCTTAAATGCCATATGTTTTGATAAGACTTGGGCCAGAATACTTCCTTAGCTGTTGCCCAAATAGTGGTGACTGGGGCTTCATTTAGTTTCTTTCACCTTTTATCCCAACATGATTCATGAGATTCCTCATGAGCTATTCATCTGAGAAAAGTACACACATCTGGATTTCAGCGCTAAGTATAGGGTTAGGCAGACAACTCTTAGATGTATAATTTTAAGGCAAGTAAATATATGGCTGGTCCAAAAGAAGAAAGTTCATAATTAATGCACTTAGCTCTACTCTAAGACATTGATTTTAACACCTGCACTGACTAACCATAGCGATAGCGATATATTCCACTGTCTTCCTGCTAACCTTGAGGTATTTTTTATCAAAGAAAAGAATATAAAAATTGTTTAGACCTTTAAGCAACTGCTAAGCAAGACAAAGTGATCACAAGTGCCTTGTAAAATTAAGAGATAGGATTTTGTCAAATTAAACAGCAGGGATCATTGAACATTTAATACTTCAAACACATTATGCCATACCTACTGAGAAAACAGGGTAAACGTCTCTGATATCCAGGAAGTTATAATCTAGCTGGAGAAACATAAAACTCATACAAGAGTTAGTTCTTGATATGAACAAAATAAGTGCAGCCCAGCTCAGTGGTACAAATTGGAGTGCGCAGTGCAGCACAGATGTGAGAGCATGCTCCCCTATTTTGTCTCTTTAGGACTTTAATGTTCATTTTCCCAAAGTGATACCCTCCTATGGTTCACAAATGAATATGCCCCAGGACTTTCCTTTGGCCTAAGGTTGTTGCCTTTCTCAAAGGCAACGTTCTTCCCAGTGCACAGCAAGTGACTAGTCCACAGGAAGATGTGATGTTCCAGGACTCTTGCCTCAAGTGAGACATCTCCAAGTGGCCATTCCAGCTGCAGTGCTCCTTGGGGGATTGGCCAGGGCCTTTGCCAATCAACATTCAGCCATTCAACATTTTTCTGTGCCCAACCTTACATTTCTTGCTCAGCAACATTGGGTGTTCCTCAGAAAACTCTCCAGTAATTCTCTTGCACACAAATCTCCAACTCAAAGTATTTCATGGGAAATCTAGCCCATCTTCCACAGCTGTGTGCTTCAAGGTGTGAGGAGCAGAATATTTAATAAATACTATAGGAACATTGAAGAGGAAATACTCTATACTTTGTATAATTTAATATCACTTTAATTCTCCATACTTGAAAAGTGCTTGTTGTGTGGTCAGTCCAATAGATTTTTGGTAGATGAATGACTTGTGTGCTTAGGAAAATTGGCTGCATGTTGGCAGGCAGGAGGCAGAATAATTATGAAGTTATGAACTCAGGAAAAGGAATACTGCATCATTCTTCAAAATGAATATTTTAATCAAGGAATGAAATTTCTTGTTTGTCCTTTGCTGTGTCCATTTCTAAGATTCATAGACTAGAGTTTTTGGAATCAAATGTTAGTTCAAGGCTTTCTGTATCTATAGAATGTGTGTCTGTTATAATCTCTGAACTGTTACAGAAAAGTCACATATGGGCCCTGGAGCTTGAACTTTGTAATGTGCTAAACTGTTCTTCTCTGGAGATTGAAAGATTGGGAGGGAGAGGGAGAGAATGGTGGGATGGCGGAGAGAGGGGGGAGAGAGAGAAAGAGAAAGAGAGAAGAGAAGAGAAGAGAAGAGAAGAGGAGAGGAGAGGAGGGGAGAGGAGAGGAGAGGAGGGGAGAGGAGAATAAAGAAGAGGGGCAAAGACAGACACAGAGAAATACTATATACACATATATTCTACAGTAAAATTTATAGTATGTTGCTGGCTCTTTGATATAATTTTATATTTAGAAATTTATTCTAAGAAAGTAAATAAAGTATATGAAAGATAGAATCTCAGCATGATTATTGCAACCAGATTTAATGATAGCAAAAATTTGTGAATAGTATCAATATCATACACTAGAAAATAACAAACTGTTTTACTTCCTCCGAGTGCAATCCTACTTATCCAGTACATCAATCCTGGGTGAACATGTATGTATGTGTCTACACATATCTATTTAAATTTAAGGGCTTAGAGTAAAATATACCAAAATGGAATATTTGGGTGGAGGGATTATTATGATATCTTATATTACTATTTTCTCATTTTACTCTTGATTTCCATTCTTTGTATCCTTAGTTTTGTCTGCCCAGATTAAGGTCCCTATTCTTGTACCATAGCCACTCTCTTGCCAATATGCTAAACTTTCTTGTGATTATCATAGATGCCTGGCAACTCTCAGCTGGGATTGAATCTAAGTATAGAATGGAATGATTTCACGTTTATATCTGGGCTGCTATTTAGCTTTGCAAATTGCACTCCATGTCACTTGGGTGCACCAGCAATGGAGGGTCACCCTCATTAGCACTGTCCGCCTGCTCTTCCGTCTACCTATGGTGTTGCTGCTCACTTCCCCACAGACGCTGTTCCAAGCTCTCTCTGTTCTCCTCAAATCACTGAGCATCTTGACCTCTGCATTCTATTACCCTTCCCACCCTCAGCAGACAAGCCAAGCTTAAGACACACAGGAAAGAGAAATTGCTGAGTGGGAAACTTCCTAACCTTAGAGGAGCCAAATCTGTACATTTTTTGGTATCTGTTTGGTATTTGTTCCCCTTTTCTCTTCATTTCTGCTCATTACAACAGAAGTGCTCAACTCTTTCAGTGCCTGGGATCCCTCCATTCACACGTGATCAAAAGGAATGCATAGTGCTGACCCCCTTCAAAGTGATCCCCTAGGTGTTCTTGTGAGTGGCTCTTTGGCACTGCCAGTGAGCCTTTAATTTAATCATCTTGCTACATTTTATAACAGGCAGTTAATGTTATAGGAAACCTTTTGAATTTGTACAAGATCGAGAATATAATGCAATGTTTTTGGGTAAAGACAATGTAAGAGGTAACACCTGTGTGCAAAATAACTTATTTTAAAATACAGCCAAACTGCCCTCAGATTATTAAAAATGAAGCAATAAGAATCTAGTCAAGACTTCTAATTTCCTTCCCCCGAAGAGATAATTATCCTACATTTGGATGTGTAGTTTTTGTTTACATCTCTTTATACCTCCAAAACATGATCTATCCACCAAAAGTACACATAATATTTTGTGGTTTTAAAATTAACTTTTAATTACAACTAATGATGCATACATCATTCTTTCAGCTGTTTATTTTTCTACAGAGAACTGTTTCTGGGACATATCTAAGTTATGCATCTAGATCTTGTTTATTAATTTGAATAATTATGCAGTTTTATCTGGTATGTATATACTGTATTTTATCCATTTCCACACTGATGGACGTTTAAGTTTTTCCCAGTATTTACCTATTATAAACTACAATTTACTGAAAGCATTGGGCATATTTCTTTGTCAACAGGAGTGTAAGTTTTTGATTTAAGGACTGAATTTTTTTATTTGTAGATTATCTCTATCTATTTCCTCTACCATCTGGTTTGTGTTTTCCATTTATCTCATTTTTTCTTTTCCTCTGCTTCCAGGCTCCTTGATAATTTCTTTTTAATTCCCTCTCCTTCTTTTGACTAATTTGCACATTATGTACAGCATTTCTATTCTTTAGTGACTGCGCCTGAACTTGGTTTATGTATTACTCATAAGGAACCCTCAGTTATTCAACATTTAATGCTCTAAAACAAGACAAATTCTTTGGTGTAATCTTCTAAGATTTCCACCTTTCCCACTTCTTTTTTTCTGTTGTTTTGTGCCCTGATATTTGAATTTCATCTGTTTGACCTTGTCTAGGTTATACAGAAGGGAAGCACTAGGATTACTTTCCCCCCACAGTATTCAAGGCACACCTTCCCTTTTTAATGTAATTGTTAGAAAACAGAAATGGTGAAAAATTGCACTTATTATAAGTTTATTATTGCAATATTTTGATGCCAGATTTCGGATAGTATTTCTTTTTCCTGAGTTCTGAGAATTGAACTCAGGTTCTTCTCAGTGAGATACAGCCCCATGCCCTTTTGATTTTTTTTTTTTTTTGAGACAGGGTTTTGCTAATTTGTTCAGTAGGACTTTAACTTGGCATCTTCCTTCCTTGGCTTCCCAGAGTGCTGGGGTTATATCCAGGCACCACCATGTGCAATGGCTGGACTTCACGGACTTATGGACTTATGGACTTCATCTAGCTTTCTCCAGAAAGTCTCCCCATGGGAGCACCATGCATTTTCATGCCCTCCTGTTGCTCCATGGCATTCTCAGTCTGCACATCCATAGCAAATTCAGGTCTGGGGTCTGCTGGGCTGCTGCCTGAGAGTGGTTACAACCCATTGGTCCAGTTAAGCTACACCAGATATTCTGTCTCAGCCATTCTCTCGAAATGACTCTAGGGTTCCCTGCACACTGTATCTCCCACGTTGAGGTCCAAGCTACAGGAAATCTATATATCCTACAGGATTGCAAATACATGTTCTAGGAAAAAAAATCTACTTCCTAAAATTTAGTGAGAAAAACAAAATTCTTGTCATATAAAAATAGAAATTATACTTTAAAATTACTAGGGTTCATAAGTAAAGGGTTATCACTAACATAAAGTATTGCACCAAAAACAAGAACATCCCATAAGCTTTAATTCTTAAAGCTAATTGTATGAGAATTTGGTC
>NW_004524595.1:11104028-11108601 GCF_000260255.1 Octodon degus | reverse complement strand
TTTTTTTTTTTTTGTACTGGAGATTGAACTCAGGATCGTGTGCTTGCCAGGTATGTGCTTATGCTGCTGAGCTATATCCCTGTCCCTGATAATCTGGAAACATCTTAAAGCTCCCTGAAATCCAAGCATGAATAAGCCTGAATAGGTGGAAGTGAAGTAAAAACAGGTTTATAGGAATGAATCTTTGAAATGAGGATGTTTTTGCTGCAATGGATGTCATATCTGGGCTTCCCCAAATTTGTATGTTGCCTTGTAGTTCTCACCCTTGATGTGAGTGGGGAAGGGGTGGAGGTGGTAGTGGGGGACAGTTAAGTCAGGATGGTGGGGGCCTCTGGATGGGATTGCTGTGCTGGTAAAAGTGACCCCAGACAACCCTCAAGCCCTCCCACCATATGAGCCTACAAGGATAGGCCAGAGCCTGCCACCAGGAATGCAGCCTTCAGCTCAGCACCTGGCCTGCTGGAGTCCCAGTGTTGGACATCCAGCCTGAAAAAACAGGTCTTATTGCTATCAGGCCATCCAGTCTGTTTTGCTTTATTAGAGCAGCCTAACTATGAAGGCAGGTATCAAAAAGAACACTCACTGTGGACCGACCAGTTACTACCAGGAGTTTGAGATCATTCCATCGATCCATAGTATATATAAACACAAAAGGAGGCCAAGGTATCACTTTTATTGCAGGTAAGTGAGAGGGCAGATACTAGTGTACCAACACCAAACCTCAGAACTGGACAGACTCCTCTGCTGAGTTGTGCAGGCTGTGGCAGGCCAGAAGGTAGTGGGGTCACTGTGTATGGGACAGCGATTAGGAATTTACGAGCAAAGAGAAGGGATGGCCATGCAAATTCCTTATCACTAACATTTAAGTAAGAAAAATTCCCTTTTTAGAAGAGAAGAGTGAGTAAGTAACACACTGCAGAAAAGGCATCTTCCTTCCTTGGAAAGCATTGATTATTGGCGGTCCTCCACACAGACGTGAACCTTTGCTATTGCACACATTTTCCTCACTAACACCCCTTATGCTCATAAGCAAGCAGAGGTAGGACTACCCTCTTATGGAGCAGATCCGCTCTTGGTAAAGTAATTATGCTTTATAGGGTCACTCGTGCTTCAACAAACAATAGTTTTGGGTACTTTTCTGAATTTATTAATGGAGAATGTAAAAAAAAAATTCCCCTTAGGGCATAGAAATGTATCAGAAGTTTCAATGATTTGCTCTTTGCACCAGGGAGATGAGTATAATTCTGCTTTGATATTAGCATAAAGCTTTAAAAAGTTAATATTAATCAGATGGCTCATACAGTACTGGGCATTGGTACTGTGGGTTAAGGCCTGTTATTGTGACAGCCTCCCAAACTGCCCCTGCTGCTTAATTTAACCTGCAGCAATTCTTGAGCACTAAAGACCATATGCTTTCACAATTGTGTCAGATCAATTCCAATCTCTCACGTGCTTCATTTTTTTTTTATTGTGGCAGGCTCAAAATTATCATGACATTGATTCTAACAACAGAATTATGAAACAAGCTCATTCTTGTCCACTAGAGCAATTATTCTAGTTGAGGTTATTTTCTCTAGGATCCAGTTGTGCAAAGCATTATGTCAAAAATCAAATAATCTGGCATCTATTGCACCCCTTATTCTCATTATTTTTGTGGTGTTCTCATTATTCTCATTATTTTTGCAGCTCAGGATATCCAACAGTTGATTCTAGTTGTCTGAAATTCATAGTGCAAATGAAGAAAAGAGCGGGAGTAGTGATCTTTGAATTGAACTGGGAGAATTTTCCCCGGAGGAGTTTAATTTTGGCTAAGAGCAACCACCTGTTCCCAGTACTGTGACAAGGTTTCTCCGGGTAACTAGAGCCATCACTGGGGGTATTTCTCAGGGAACTTCAATATTGCCAACAGCTCACTGTTACTTCCTTATATATTTTAAATGTCATCATTCCTGAGATCCTCGTATATACATCAAATTTTAACTCATCTAGGTCCTGTAATAAACTCAACTGGAAACAATTTCCCAGTAGAAACTGATTTTGGCATTATATGCATTTACCATATTCTCATAACATCTCCTACTCTGAAAGTAGCATTTGAGATACTGCTGCCTTCATGGTAAATTCAGAAATTTGCAAATAATAGCTTTTCCAGTCACCAGGGCTTATTTGAGGAACATTTTTTTCCTAGCTACTATAGGCAAAATTTCTTAGCAGTTGTTCCTTCTTCGTGGTCTACATTTCTGCTCTAACCCTACACTAGATGGAGGTGGGGTGCCCCAAATAACACAGCACCTCCCCTGTCCTCTGAAGACACATAACCATCAGGTACCATGCTCCTTGTGCTAGTGCTTTTTGTAAATTCTCTTGGCCTGAGGACAGTTGAATCATTTCCTGGAGTAATGTCCTCCCACATATTAAACAAGGCTGGAGTTCATTTTTTATTAACCATTGGCCATAACTGGGGAAAGTTGCAGCAAGTTCTTTCATGATTGTTTCCTGGGGCCTGGAATGCAGGATGGGATGTCTGCCAATCCGTCACTATCAACCTGTGGCTGATGTTTACATGATTTCATAGCTAAAATGTCACTAGTATCCAAATGTGAAAAAGCTTACTTTTCTGTTTAAAAGCAGCATTTTTTTATTTCTATCAATTCAAGCAATTATGAGCAAGCCAGTCTGTAATACCAGGTTCATTGTCCATTTGTGGTTCAGGATTAAGCCTTATAAGAATCATGAGGCTGGGAGAGGCTGTCTGCATCCACTAAACCCAGAAGTTTTCTTTGCTTGTGTCCCCATAGGCCATCAGCTGTGTCCACACGGTCTAAGTCTCATTTATTACTTATTGTCCTGGGCCTTTCCTAAGCCTATGTATCCTGTTTAGGTTTGCAGAGGTAAATATTTCCTTGCTTATGGGTTGGTATGTAGAGTAATAGTTCTAAAAAAAATCCACTCTTAGATAAACAGATGCAATGATCAACCAATGTTAAAATTTTCCCCAGACCTCTATCAGTTGATACATGAAAAAACAAAATATGGTATAATATATAAACTTAAACATTTAGCCATTAAGAGAATGAAGTACTGATTTATGCTTTAAAATGAATTCACATTAAAAATATTATGCTAAGTGGAAAAGACACAAAGCACTAAACATTCTTTGATTCCATTACATAAAATGTTCCAAAGTAGATTAGTGGCTACTAGGGCTTGGGGCAGAAAAAATGGAGAATGAGTGTTAATGGGTGTGCGGGGTTCTTTCTGGGTTGATGGAGATGTTTTGAGACTAGAAAGTAGTGATAGTTGAGTGACTTAATGACCATACAAAACCCCATCAAGTTGTGCAGTCTGAATATAAAGATCTTGTGGTTGATTAATAGTGT
This sequence comes from Octodon degus, assembly GCF_000260255.1. Taxonomy (NCBI): domain Eukaryota; kingdom Metazoa; phylum Chordata; class Mammalia; order Rodentia; family Octodontidae; genus Octodon; species Octodon degus. The sequence continues at coordinate 11,105,221 of NW_004524595.1, read as the reverse complement.
CAATAAAAAAGAAGAATACAAATACCATATATAATTTAAAAACCTAAACCAATGAACTACAAAGGTTACAAAGGCTTTTAAATCAAGCAGCTGGTTTTCTTTATATGTTAAGCCATTCCACAGCAAGTAAGCAAATCATGAAACATCAGAGACCACTAAGGTTCAGAAAATTCTCTCCACCATGTGTTAGGTGGGTCCATAGAACAAGAAACCAGGCTATGCTTATGATCCTCAGACTTTATTGGCAACTTGTTTGGCTTTGAAGCTACCCAGGGGCTCAGTACAACACACTTCTAGGTGTTCCCAGGTGGGTGGAGCTTGGAGGCACTACCTTGACTGTTATGCATTGTTCTGGACCCTTCTCCTATAGCGCTGTTCCCTGATTCTGATTACCAGCTTCCGTAAACCAAGTATTTTGTATGACATACCCTCCACCATGATGCCCTTTCCTTGGTGACAGCTCATCATGGAATGAACCCTCTGAAACCAGGAGCCACATAAGTCCCCCTTCCTTTCAGCTGTGCACATTGGATAATGTGTCCCAACAGTGAGGGAGCTGACAAACACGGTGTTACAAGAGATATCACCTTTATTCATTGTGCAAATGTCAGATAGAGCTGTAAAAAACATAATAAAGACACATTTGAGTATGAAGCAGAAGTCATGTTATTTTCACATTAAGCAATAAATTGTTTCTTCCAATCTTTAGTTCATTTCCCTCACCTCTGAAAAGCCCCACACAGTCACTGTATATGATAATGTTTACCAGGGTGACAGCTGCTCTCCCCCAACATTATAAGTTGCTACCCCTCAAAATTTCCAGCCTAATTAATGAAATCCTGGGAATTTAAGGTAACCAAATAAAAAGCATATAGACAGCACAAGTCTTTTCCCCTTGAGTCTGAACTAGTTTGCTAAAAATAGAAATGATGCATAAACAGTAAAAATGGTATGTTTATTAAAAATTTAAGTTTAAGCAATGAAAATTGAGGAACATTGTTGCATAGGTCCTGCTTTACCTTGGTCTTAACCATCCAGTAGAAAAGTATGAAGATGAAATATAAGAAATAAAGCCATGCTGTTAAGTTGAGCTGTGGGTGACTCAGGTCAATAATTTCTGACATTGCCAGTTAAACAGAAGACCCATTGCTATTATGGGCTACTGGACTCTTTTAGAATATTTTGCTGAGTTT
>NW_004524595.1:11100456-11102563 GCF_000260255.1 Octodon degus | reverse complement strand
TTTTGTTACATTTAATGTCACATTCACCCTATGAGAAAAGCAGCACTATCTGTATTATACATATTACACAACCAAATTTGAAAAAGAGTAAATTAACTGCGAGAAGTCACACACAGCTGGCCTCCCTATTACCAAAGTAGTCTCTCTCCATGATACAATTTAAAAAAAAAACTCAATAGAGCTTGAGAAAAAGAGCAAAATTAAAATCATTATAAGAGAAAATAAAGTACTGTACAGAACTCCCACTATACAAAATCAAATCAGTACTGTGTAAATAAGAATCAGAGTGTAAATTAAAGGTCACAGAAATGCATATGAAGAGAGAAAAAGGACAGATGTGGGAGCAGAGAGCAGGTAGCCAACCTACAGATAATGTGTTTCTAGGAAAGCAGAGAAAATGAAGCTGAAACAAACACAAAAAACAACAGTGAGCAATTTTCTGTGGTGTAAGAAATGGAGTTTCCAAATGAAAAAAAAGCTCTTTAATGTTTAGAAATAAAAAATCCAATAGCCTTTATTGAGCACCTAATTCATATTACCTAGTAATCCCTTGATTAAAAAGGGATAAAAGCAATCCTTTTCCTCCAAGGGCTAAATGCTATTGGAGGAAAGATGTGAAAAAGATAGTTGCATGAAGATAGAAAATTTAGTGATAATTATAGCCATGTGGTGACTTATTGATGTTGCATCAAAGTGTGAGAAATGTTTGGTCATTGTTGTCCATGATGGGCTCATTGGATGAAGCAGACTTCCAAGAAAATATAAAAATGTAATATATGTCCAAGCACTCAATGTAGGAAGATGGAAATAATATGTTTTCAAGACAGCAGAATGATATGGAATGTTAATAATAATGGATAGATATAGTTTCTTCTTTCTAGATCAAAGAACTCCAAGATAGGAACCAAAGAAACTCAGGGACTGAAAGAGTGGCAAGTGTGAGTTAGAAGGGCTTTATGGGACTTGTTTTGGGATGGGAACTTTACCCCGAGGGGACAAAACATCACACAAGGATTTTGTAGAGGACCAGAAATTGTCATGTTTCATAAAACCCTGTAGTTGCTTCTAAGAGAATACACTGGACCTGGAACTGTGAGAATTGGTTGAAGTCACAGGGGAAAAGATGATGGTAATGGGACTTATATAGGAAGCCAGATAGGTCAAAGTTGGTGGTTCACCGAAAATATTTTGATGGGAAATGTGGGGATCAGTGATGCCTTCTGTCATTTTAGCTTGTTGCCGGTGTTGCAAGGATAGAGAGAATGAGGAGAAAAATGAACTATCTTACACTCAATTTATAAACCCTATAGGCAGGAGATAGACTGTTTAGTTCTTGATTTTAATAATTAAATATAGGTTCATAAAAAATTAAGATGTGTTATGTACATGCAATAACTTCACTATGAATGTAATCATTATGTACTGCAAAAGTTATATATAGTTTCAACTTTGTTTCTGAAATATATAAAATTAGCCGCTATGGAAATTACAAGTTAATCTGCATCCCAAGCTCCAATAGAAAATTCCTTTTTAAAAATAGTCCACATGGTAGAAGGCAGAGCTGGGGGAAAGAGACAAGAGGCAAAAGCAAAACAGACAAATGCAAGCGGAAACACAATGAGAAAATGAAGTGTAGGCAGGGTTTTGGAAAAAAAAAAAAACAGTAAACACTTTTAGGCATAAAGAAAGAAGTTAAACAAACCAGCAGACAGCATATCCTGTCACATCCCATGAACAGAGAGAAAGGACTTCCTGGAGAGAGTGGCAACAAGCAGGTTGTGCCTGACTCACCATTCTTTGGTCTCAGATAAAGATTCCGAAGTGCCCTCGCTGAAGTAGAACCTGGGGGCAGCTGGGGACTGATGGAAAGAGAAGCCTGTATTTAAATCTTAGTAGGAAGGTTGTCAGCAAGACATTTAGTGGTACAATTCCAGGAACACAAGGTGAACTGAGGCCTTCCTCTGTGGACTGGAAATTGAGCACCAAAGTCACTCTTCCATCAGTGTCAAGCCAGACCCTCTCCCTTCTCCTTATCCAAGACATATTTTAGTGTCAGTTATAATAGTCAATAGTGCATGATCCATTTACATTTTATTTTATTTTATTT
>NW_004524595.1:11088421-11099576 GCF_000260255.1 Octodon degus | reverse complement strand
CTTTAGACCACTGAACCATATCACCAGCCCAAAAAAATTTTTTTTTCTTTTGTGGAACCGGGGATTGAACTCAGGCCCTTGTGCTTGTCAGAGAAGTGCTTATTCCACTGAACCATCTCCCTGGCCCGAGTTTGTCTTTTTTACAGCTGAGTAATATCCTATTATATAAAATACTTCATCTTTTTATCCATTCCTCAGTTGATGGGCATTTGGTTTGTTCCTAAGACTTAGCTCTGACAAATTGTGCTGCTATAAACATGGGCACACATATATTGCTGTGATACAATGATTTTAGTTCTTCTGTAAAAATTTATCAGGAGGCAAACAGCTGGGTCGAATGGAACCTCTAATCCTAGTTCTGTATAGAAATCTCCACGCTGATTTTTACAGTGGTTGTAGTACACACTTCCACCTGCATTGGAGAAGGGTTCCTTTTTTTCCAGAACCCCTTCAGTATTTTATTTTCTTTTATTTTGGATATTTTTATTTAGATGATTTGATGTTTCTTGCCATTTATGTTTTCTGTGCCTTTAGCTCTTATGTCATAATGTAATGCGCAGATTCCCTAGATCAGTAGTATTTCTTCAAGAAATCTTTATCCAGCACTATTAAAAGTGAACACCTATCATTATAAATAAGATAGGATTCTCCCTAACCACTTTGAGAATTTGTAATCTAGTGAAGAAGAAAACCACAAAAAAGTGATAAAGTGGAGACTTTTATAGGTAAGTGGATGCAACTCGCGATCACACTCATAAGTAGAGCAGGTCAGATCCACACATGTAAAGATCATCTTGCCTCATTATGCGAGGAGGAGAGCAAGCAAGCACAATCCATGATGTACCATAGATACTGTGAATTGAGGAAAAGACTGTTCAAAAGAAAAGATGAATTATGATGGGGGAAGGGGAAAAAAAGATAGGGGAAAAGAAAAACATATATTTATACACAAGACAGTTGAACAGTTATGCAGCTAGTTTGTCATAGTTCATTGAATAGAAATATTTGTGTGAACATTGTTTGAACAAGCTAGCACATTTATATCTTATACTTTGAATAACCACTAGGAAGACAAAAAAATGCAAGGCAGGAATTACTGTAACTTTCCCACTAACCTGTTTGGAAAAGCTGTATCATTGTTGTATTTTTTAACTTTACAAATACACTTTTAAACTACATAAATAGTTGATCACAATAATCCAAAGTAAAGCTACCCTTCAAAAACAAAGGCATTACCAGTTGCTACCACAATGTGTTTAGAATTAAGTTATGAATTAAGTTCTAAGCAAAATCCTACTATAAACTGGAAATCTGGCTGTCTGAAACTGATTCACTTGTTTACTTCAGTAGCCAATTAATTCTTTGGATATCTCCATGCAGTGGTTCTGACTTGTGGTTAATCATAACAGTAATTTGGGAATAAAGATGGGTGTGATCCATCCCTGGAAAGTACAACTCAGTAGTCCTGGTTGGACAGGAAAATGTTCTCCCATTTCTTCCTGTCAAATATTTGACTGGTCTTACCCTTTCCTAAATCAGAATGTGAACAAGGACTTCTTCAATGTAGGTCCTCAATTCATTGGAAGATCTAAACCATACCACAAGATTTCCTGTGATTTTTCTTTTAGAATTCATTTTATGCTATTTCAGGTTCTGGGCCAACATGGTACCATATCTACTTAGTGTGATAGAGAATCTTTGTCTGTATTGAGAGATGATTCTGAATTTTGATTAGAACTCTAGGTAGCACTATATATTTAATAAAAGCCTTTTTCCCTGTGAGTGCTTATCCCAATTCCAACTGGATAGCTGTATAATTAGTAGTTTAATCAACCTTTTTGCTTGATTTCTAAAGCACCTCCTCTTTCCTCACATTCCCTTAAGTCCTTTTAAAAGTCCTGATGACTCTACCTCGGATAGTCTTCACCAGCCTCTCAGTAGTGCAAGCTCCAATCACCTCTTAAATTCTCAAGTAATTTTCCTCACTGTATGCTCTCTCTTTTTTTTTTTCTCATGAATGCTTCTACTGAGTACCAGGCTTACGCTATGTGTGCTTCTCAGTCTTACTGGCAGAAGACATACAGCAGTGCCAAATGGCATGATCTTTGATATGATGGAGCCTATTTTTAGTTAGGGAGACCAACAAGTGCTATGTGCTTGTACGACACCATCTGGAAGCCGTGAGCTGGAGGATGACCAAGGAAGATGAGGGAAGGTGCTAGTGCAGGTTCTATTTTGGGAAGGCCAGTCCATGAAGCTCTCAGAGCAAGAGACATCTGAATAGAACATCTAGCAGCCCCAGTGAGATGTCAGATAGAATCCTCTTGGCAGAACAGTGAGAAACAAGGCCCTATTATAGAGAGTGAGAAAACATATCAAGGTGACTTATTTGGAAAAACATGTGAGGAAGAAAAGGCCAGGCAGGTACTTTATCAAGTGGACCACATAGGTGGTGGCAGGGAACACCAAGTTTACCTTTTTATAAGCATATATACTTTGACTAAAGGAAAAATTACATGATTCTTATTTTTTAAATCTATTTTAGAACAGAGATGGTGAACCGTTTAGTGACTGCAACCCAAATCCCATTTGTTCATTGCAAAGGGCCAATACTGTAGTCAAACCTGAATACTGAGGTTTTAGTTTACAACAAACAATTCATACAATAACATTCTTTTTAAAGAACAAATACTGTATCGTGCATGCCATAGATTGTTTTAGAAGATGACACAGAATCTGTGAAGAAAACTGGCAGAAGGATGACAATGGTCCAAGTCTTGGTAGAAATCTTGGAAGCTTGGACAGGAGATGAAGCAGGAATGGGGCTACTGAGACAGCTCAGTTGTCTGAATGCCTACCTAAGACCTACATTTGATCTGTGGTACCACATACTGAGTCAGCCACCAAGACTGGGCTTGTTGGCGCATGCCTGTAATCCCAGTACTGGGGAAACTGAAACAGGAGAATCACCTTTTCAGAGCAGAGCTCTAGAATTTGGCTATGGAACATGAAGGAGAGAGTACTTTACTGAATGAAAAGGTCAACTCTGAATGTGAGACCTGGGAAGAGAATAGTGTGTCAATCAGCTTCCATCGCTAGACAAAATGCCTCATACTCATAGCTTAAAAGAGGAAGGGCGGCTTTGGGCTCCTGGTTTCAGAAGTTTCAGGGCACAAGGCAGAAGGTCACTGAGGGAGGGCATTGAAGGAAAGCAATACAGCCTGGAACGAGAGAGCAGAGGAAGAGCCCCAGAGGAAGAGGCCAGGGAACAGAGATAGTTACGAAGGTCACATGACTGTGACCCAGCAAGCACACCCGGAAGTGTGCCTTTCTTATCTGTTAGCTGTCTCTCAGGCCACTCAAATCTGTAGCCAGTGCTAACCATCACGCACGGTTTCCTTCAGTAGTAGAAATAACTAAGTAACATTTTAAAGGCATTTTTTAAACATAAGAGGACACTAACATTATCGTACATGCACGTCGAACCTCAGGAGAAATCGCCCTTAAAACATGGTGATGCCTTTGTCTGCTTTATTAAGTGGAGGCGAATGAAGAAATTGGGCATGTTTTTTCTGCTTAATGTTCTTGAAGGTCATTGTCGTTATTTCTGCGCATTGGTTGTCACTATTCAGGGTTCTCACATGAGGCACAAAAGATGAGGCAGATGCCACAGGAACAGAATGGGTGGCAGTGCTTGGAGCAGATATTTTTATAAAACAAATCATATAATGTGCATTCACTTTTGCAAGGTCCCGAATTCATCTCTGATACCAAAAATAAATAAATAAATAAATAAATAGGATTTTGTGCATTTTGGTAGATTTTTCTGCTTTTTCAGTATTTTCAATTTTCTAAACAGAGGGGGCCTGCCCATTAGCTCAGGTGTGTAAGTGCCTACTGAAACAAAGCAGTCAGGCTCAGGATGCTGTCATTTGATCCCCTCATCCTCAAGCCAAACCAAACCTGCCCTGAATGCATCCTGAACGTCCCCCCCAAAAAACAATCCTTCTGCCATTGGGGCCATGGAGATAGCTCAGTGGAATAAGCGCTTCCCTGGCAAGCGCAAGGGCCTGAGATCAATCCCTGGTTCCACAAAAAAAATTCTAAATAGAATAATAATTTTTTTGTCTTTATTCAATTATAATATATAAAACTTTTTTGTGTATTTAGTACAGGGTCTACAGGGTCTCACTAAAAAAATCGGACTCCTAGTGATCCTCCTGTTTGCAGCCTTCTAAGCGTGTGCCACCACACCCAGTCTCAATCGCTGTCTCAGCGTGCTGCAGCGACAGGGCCAGTGCGGCATGCTGGGGATCGATCCCCGGCCTCTGCATCTGCCTCAACGTGCGCTTTAATCTGCTGAGCTGTCTGGCTGGTTATAATATGTAAAGATATTTTCATTGTTTCAGATCAAGAGAAAACATAAATATTCAGCATCAAGAGCTAAGAGGGCTCATAGAGAATCTCATTTTAAGTATCATGTCAGGAAATTTAGATTTAAATATTTCACTATATATTTTACTATAGTTCTTTGATGGATTTAAATATATCAACTTTAAATATATCAATATGTAAATCTATAAATATTTAGATAGTTAAATATTTTTTATACTTCAGTGAACATAAATGCAGATTTTTTTTAAAGCAAAAAAGCTCACATTTGTAAACATTATAAAACTGGCCTCTTAGTAATATATTGATATTTACCTCTAAAAGGAATATATTCATGTTTCATCTTTTTTTTTTATTTAAGGAAGGATCTACAGGGTGCTCAGGGTCACACTACTAGATCGGACTTATAGTGATCTGTCTCCCAAGAGGTGCACATCACCATGCCCGTCTCTCATCTTTCATTATTAAGTAGATAAAACATGAAAACAAAATTGAACATAATATTCTTCAGAACCCATTGAATGGATGGAAAATCTTTGTTATAATTACTTTTGGAGTGATTTATAGTTGTCTGTTTCCTGTTTTTACTAGTAGGTTTAGTTATTCAAAGAATATTCTTAGCTATTTAATATTTATGTACGTGTGATTATTGCTTTAGATTAGTTTCCTTCAAGTACTAGTGTTAGCACAAAAGATATGCATATTGAAAATCACTGTAGATACTGAAAAATTGTCCTACCCAATTATTTACCAATATAAGGTCTCATCAGTGCTGTGTAGAGAAATAGAATGCCCCATTCTCTAAAGCAGATCAGTATAGATAACTTTATCACTGCATGTTTGACTCCATTTTTTTTAATTCTGAAGAGCTTTTGAAGAGAAGTGTGTGAGAGTATAAGAATTTAGAGTTTTGTAAGCTCCATCAGTTTTACAAACTTCCAACTTTGCTCCTTAGCTATGTATTTAGCTGTTTTTCTTCTTATGTAACATGCTTTGCAAATACACATTTCCAACTCTTTTTGTGACCAATTTGTTCATTAGATTGATTTTTAAACCAATATTTATTGACTTCTTGATTGATACTGGGATTGAACCCAAGGGCCTTCGCCCTGAACCACAGTCCCAGCACCACTGCCACCCCTTTTATATTTCTAGTTGTGAGACAAGGGCTCAGTAAGCTGCAGAGTTGCCAGGCTGGGTTCGAACTTGTGATCCTTCTGTTTCTTTCTCCCAGAACCCTGGGATCAGAACCATTCACACCACATTGGCTCCAAAAGATATTTAAAAGACAGCACCACCCAAATGCATACAGTTTACATTTATCTAATTTATGTTTAATGTCTGTTTTTGTTATTTTAGAGCTCAATGGCCATGATTGTAGTTTAGTGAGCTTTCATATAGCTTATCATAGAAGGGATTTTTTCTTTGAATTTGAAGGAATGTTTATTTTCTATTTGCAGGGTTCAACTTTGATTTTCAGTGCTGTAGCTTTATTTAATCCTTAATACCTTTATTTACTTTTATGTGTCTATTTGTTTTGTCCATTAGAGGGAGATAGCACTAAATTCTCCAAAAATCATTATGCATTTCTCAATTTCTTCTCATGTATTTTGTGAGATTTGTTTTAAATGTTTCAAAGCAACATAGCCTTTTAAAATTATTTTAAAATATTGTAGCCTTTGGGTGAATCAATTTGTATGTTTTACTTTGTCTAGTTTATAGCCTTTCCCCTCTTGCATTCTATTTAATCTTATTCTTCAAGTCAGAAGATTTATATCTTGGTTCAGTTATTTGTTGATTCTGTCCTATTATATTCCCTGTTCTCTTCCATTGAAATTTCTTGATCTCTTTCTTTCCCCTCAGTATTTACTCTTAAACATTCTATTTCTCATTTGTGTGCATAATTGGAGAATCTGGTGGGCTCCTTAGCTATGTCTTCACAATTGCTGATTTCCTTTGTATCCTTCAACGCTGTTTCTCTGCCTGAGTGACCTGTGTGCCAGGACTCTGATTGTGGACATTATATACAGCAAAACCATGAACTATGCCCACTTGAGAATTATGAATTTGGAAAACTCAATCCAAGAACATCACCTTGCATTGAATCTTGTGTACCTCACAACCATTGGATCACTACAAATGAATCCCAGTTTTGCAGTTGCTATGTGTGCTATTAAATATCTGTGCACATTCAAAAATTCCCTATGTAGCCTAGTGATCATTTCAAGTAGAAGGACCCTCATAATATCTTTTCCAAAAGTGTGATGTCATCTAGATTGTTTCCTTTGTCTCCTTTAGTCTTCTTTGCATTGACACAGCTTTTTAAATGGGGACCTCCCTAAGTTTTGGATGAAAGAATTTCACTTGTACTTCTCAAATATGTGGTGCTTATCTCCATACGGGTTTGCCAAAAGTAACTAACTAGAAATTTAGAGTAAAAATCTAAGAAAACTCATTGTTATATCTTGTAACCATAGCTAACGTGAACTAATGAGACAGTTGCCTTAGTTGTAATTGCACTTAGTACTAAAGGCACGCCCTACTGGAGGGTTGGGAATGTGCATTTTTTTCCTATTGAGATAAAAACCATTTTTTTTTCTTTTTTTTCTTCAGAACTGGGGATTGAACTCAAGCCCTTGTGCTTGCCAGGGAAGCGCTTATTCCACTGAGCTATCCCCCCCTCCCCCAAAACCATTTTCTGAAACCCTTACTTAATTTTAATGAAATAATTGTTGTCACGAGATTGGGAAACATTTATATGCTTCTCTAGTTGTTTTCTCACCTTGCCTTTCTATGGTCATTACCGCGTGCTGCTCCTGAGCCTAAGTGACTCATGGAGAATAGAAGTTTGGCCCATGGTTCTAGAGCCCTGCAGTTCCTGGGCTGAAGGCCAACAGCTGGCGGGCCATGGTGCTGTGACATCTCACAGTGGATGGTGGGTGTGCAAGGAACTTGAGAGCAAGGGGTAGTAGAACTTGCAGGCAAAACTAATCATTCCATGATGTTGAACCCACTAGTAATGAGGACACTAAACTACTCAAAGAAATTCTATTTGCCGGTCACCACATGAAGGCCCTGCCTTTCAATGTTGTCACATTGTAGACATAAGTTTCCAAAATAAGAACTTTGGAGATCATGCATACAGGGCAGCTTCAGCTAAATGCAGCATGTGTAGGCACAACTCTCGGGCTCAGGTGCTAACAGGGCAAAGCCCTGCTCCGGGAACACCCATGTTCTTTGTCTTGGTAAGCATGGAAGTCACACTGTATGCCCTCTTCCACCTACAAACCAAAAGAAGCCAATTGGCCTTGTCTGATTATGAAGTTCTCCACTTATCACCTCAAGAAAGACTTAGTTCTGCTCACCTTCCACTACCTCCCTTAATTTTTAAAATGTCCTTGTCTATGCCACAATAGTTTTTTTATATGTTTGGTGTGCTTTCTTCTGGCTTTGCTTTTATATGGTTCTAATTATACTTACTATCTGTCTCTTAGAAAGTCCTGAAACTGTCTGGTTTGCTAATGACACTAGTAGAGTCATTTATTTCAGAAACACAGTTCATACTTTTTCATGTGATTTGCATGTGCTTTGGGTAGGAGTAAAGTTAAGTGCTTAGGGATCATCTGAGCCAATCGCTTCCACATAAATATGTTTTATAATTAGAAAGAATAGCCTTATCAAAGGGTGGTTATAATAAAAATTGTAATTACTATTTTGTCCTTCCAAAAATGGTTGAGCAAAATCTAATCCACCTCCTGCCTGCTTTCAGGGACGACTTCTTTGTGTAGAGCTGATGAATATTTGATATGTGTGATAAAGGTTAATACTTTTTTTATTAATACCTAGTTAATGACTGAATTGCCATTGTCATTCTGCACAAGAAGAGAACAATGAGAAACAAACTTGGGTGAACCTAAGTAGGAAAGAGTACTTAGAGATGACAGATTTTATTCTCAGACTTGCTGTGTGTTCCCAGGGAAATGAGTGAAGAGGGCTTGCTGGATACTTGTTCCCAGCTGTCCTTCAACCAAGTGGCAGCAGGCAGAGCATTCATGCCACTGGTTGTGTTCTGGGCCTCTTAAATGTATCAGTAGGAGCTCAGAAGTTTGAGGAATCTTCCTCTCTAAAATATGTCTCACAGTTGAGGAAAAACTAATACTTACTTGATCTTTCCAAAGTTCTGGAGACTGATTTTTTTTTTCAAGAATTCAATGTTGCAAACCATAATTTTTTGTTAGTGAGCACTTCAAGGAAAAAAGAATGTCTTTGGGTATATGTATTTTTGTCAACCTTGATTAATCAGAACTTTGAGATCAGAGCTCTTGGTTTGTCTCTGGTTTGACTTCCATCTTAAAACGAAGGGCAAGTTTTAGCAAAAATGTATGATTTTGTTTAATACAATGTATAAATATTTGTCTCACTACACACAGATTGGAAGAGCTGATGGAGCAGTTCAGTTAAATTTCTATGAAATGTCTCTGTTTTTATGACTTAAGCAGTGAGGAATGATACTCAAAATGATGCCTTTAAGAATATGCATGATAATCAACTCATCAGAAAGGAAATAGTAAGCATTGTTCCTTAAAATCTCCTGATCCAGTAGGGCTGTGGTTAGAGTTGTAACTCTGAGAAGCATTGCCTGATAGAAACTCTTGTCACAGAACCACTGCCGCCAGCACCCGATGACCTGGTGAAGGGAAGATACATGTACCGATCATACTCTGCTTTGCTCTTCAGTTTTCTCCTGGTGTCTCATTATACAGCAGAATTCAACCAAAAGCCAGAAAGCTGGGGAATCTGGCATTGAAATTCAGAGGCCACAATCTCAGGACCAAGAAAGAGCACAGTAAAGAAGGGAGAATTATGTGGCCACTGGAGGAGTCAAGGACACTTATCTCATCTGGGGAAGGTGACCATCTCTTTTTATGAACACTTCAATATCATTTTTATCTCACATCAATGTGGGATCAATTACTGGTCCCTGTTATTTCCATTAATAGCACTTATGGACAGAAGAAGACTTATCCTAATTTCTGCTGTTCCTCTAAACTTAGTCTGTGGGGAACTTGAGTTCACAACTCCAGTTTGCAAACAGAAAATCTGTTTCCAGACTATGTGAAAATGCCTCTTTACTAGTGTCTGAGTGGTTAGTAAATCCAATGGAGGGCACAGATGATGTGTAATAATGGAGCTAGAATTAAAGCTTTGGTTTTCAGCTCCATGCATCACATTTTTCAATTGTCCTAAAAGTCAAGCTTTCCACTGTACTTTCCAAACTTGGCTCCAGTCCACATTCTCTTGCTTCTAAACTCTCATTCATCCATGGTACCTCAATCACTTGTTCCTCAGCATCCTCAGGTTTTGTACCATTTGAAACCACACATATGCAAACCCCCAATTTGGACATTAAACAATTTATTTTCTCTAGAAGGAAGCCATGTGACTATAAATGACTTTTCTCTCCTATAATACTGCTATTGAGACCACAACTTTGCATGTAGCCTTTTTTTCCATTTCTATTTTCATTTTTTAGATTCTTCAGGGTCAACTATTTCTGATTTTCTTAAGAAATCACCATAATTTATGGTCCTTTTTCCCCCAATAGATTGTTGTTTCCTATCTCAGTGAGAAAATAATGGCCATTAGATGTGAAATTTCCTAACGGCTTTCATGCTACGTAAAAGTCATAAATATTTTCATTTGTTCTTGTCTCCTTTCCTATGAATTCTGTTCAATGAAATCCAAGAGGATTGGCTTTAATTGAGCACCTACTGTGAGCCAATCAATACACAAGGTGCTGAGGATAGACGGAGTAACAGTACACAAAGTGACAGTTACCACCTCTAGTCTGATTTGTGAGGAGATGAAGGAGGAAGCCAAACTACAACAGAAGAAGAAAAATGTATGCTGCTTCTGGGCTGTAGGGAAGGTGCTGTTGACTCAGAATGTGGCCCAGCTATGATCCCCTGAGGCCATCGAAGCCTGATGCAGAGGTACATATATGTTCTTGATCACTTGATCAATTGACAGCCCTGCTAATCTCTTCTGTGTCTGTCCTTGACTCCCTTCACAGAAATCACTTCCACTTCATTTGGACATTTTGGAACCACTATGGTATCTGTAAGATGTCCACATTTGTTGGCATGCTGTATTGGTTTATTTTGTTACAATAGCAAAATTCCCAAGGCTGGATTCCTTGTAAAGAAAAGAGTTTTATTTGCCTCATGGTTTTGTAGGTTGAGAGTCAAATCACCATGGGTCTAGCCTTGGTTAGAGCATTCCTGGAGTACTTCAAATAGAGCATACCTGGAGTACTTCAAATAGAGCATTCTTGGAGTACTTTGGGTAGAGCATTCCTGGAGTACTTCAGGTAGAGCATTCCTGGAATACTTTGGGTAGAGCATTCCTGGAGTACTTCAAATAGAGCATTCCTAGAGTACTTTGGGTAGAGCATTCCTGGAGTACTTTGGGTAGAGCATTCCTGGAGTACTTCAGATAGAGCATTCCTGGAGTACATTGGGTAGAGCATTCCTAGAGTATTTTGGGTAGAGCATACCTGGAGTACTTTGGGTAGGCCATTCCTGGAGTACTTCAGGTAGAGCATTCCTGGAGTACTTTGGGTAGAGCATTACTGGAGTACTTCAGGTAGAGCATTCCTGGGGTACTTTGGGTAGAGCATTCCTGGAGTACTTCGAGTAGAGCATTTCTGGAGTACTTTGGGTAGAGCATTCCTGGAGTACTTCGGGTAGAGCATTCCTGTCAT
>NW_004524595.1:11062710-11088225 GCF_000260255.1 Octodon degus | reverse complement strand
GGGTAGAGCATTCCTGTCATACTTTGGGTAGAGCATTCCTCGAGTACTTTGGGTAGAGCATTCCTGGAGTACTTTGAGTAGAGCATTCCTGTCATACTTTGGGTAGAGCATTCCTAGAGTACTTTGGGTAGACCATTCCTGGAGTATTTTGGGTAGAGTATTCCTGGAGTACTTCGAGTAGAGCATTCCTAGAGTACTTTGGGTAGAGCATTCCTGGAGTACTTCAGGTAGAGCATTCCTAGAGTACTTTGGGTAGACCATTCCTGGAGTACTTCGGGTAGAGCATTCCTAGAGTACTTTGGGTAGACCATTCCTGGAGTACATTGGGTAGAGTATTCCTGGAGTACTTCAGGTAGAGCATTCCTGGAGTACTTCGGGTAGAGCATTCCTGGAGTACTTTTGGTAGAGCATTCCTGGAGTACTTTGATTACATCATATCTTGGCAAATGGCATCCCAAAGGCAGAAAATTTTAGGAAGGGAGCAATCATATGGTCATCCAAGAAGCTCAAGTGACCACAGAGAAGCCAGGTTTAGGTGTTTTTTTTTTTTTTTTTTGTAACCATCTCCTCATGAGGGCCAATTCAGGGTTCCTCTTTTCTGGGTGGTCTCTTGGAAGACCTAGTGATGTTCACTCTCACCATTGCCACACTGGGGACAAGTCTGGGACATCAGGCCTGAGGTGAGCAGTTAAGCAACACACAAAGAACTACAGGCCTGTAAAGGCACTATTATATGCACTGCTGAAGCCATCACTAAATGGACTCACAATTTGGCCAGATCTCTATTTCCTGTTTCCTTCCTTGGCATTTCCTTCTTGCACTTGGGATTACAGCTACTCTGCAGCATTAGATTTTCCAGCATCCTCATGTGATATTTTTTGAACAAGATGTCTTCCTCTGAATGTCTTTTACTATTCCAGTTATTTTTTCTCTGACTTGATTTTTTTTGTATTTTAGGAAAGGGTCTATAGGGTGCTCAGGGTCTCACTACTAGATCGACTCATAGTGATCTGCCTGTTTACAGCCTTCCAAGAGCTGGGATTACAGGCGTGCGCCACCATGCCCAGTCTCAATTGCTGTCTCTCTGTGCCCTGATGGGTGGGGGGTGGGGTTGGCATAGCAGGTCCTGGGGATCAAACCCCGGCTGGCCCCTGCGCCTGCTTGCAGGCACTTTAATCCACTGAGCTATTTGGCTGGTCCTTGTCTGAGTTTAAATAAAATGGTGCTGTTTTTGTCTGACCCCTCACCCATAGGCAGTTTGCTTTTCCACCTCTTGTTGTGCCATATTCATATCTCTGTTATAATAAATTTGATGCTGAGTAATGATTGTTTATGTGCTCTTCAGCCTAACTTCTTGAGTGGAAAGCCTATAACTTATACATCCTTACACACTGTGTGGTTTATTGAGAGTGCTCTGTAAACACGTTGCCTGACATTTAAATATGTACACCTGCTGGTATACGCAGACAAGGAACACACATATTTGAAGTAATGGGCTCCATTTATTAGCTGTGTAGTAGTGAGGCTTGCGAGTCCATTGGAACTCAATTTCCTCAGCTATAAATGGGCATTATAATGTCTTACCACCATTATATCACTCTTGTGGAAAAAAGTCCATATGAAATTTCTTTTAGAAAGATAATCCAATGTAAATGGACATTATTATAAACTACAATGTCTGTAAAAATCTTAGTGAACATACAAATAATGCTTTATTAATTTTATGAACTAGCCCCTTGTATTTATTCAGTAGCTCCATGGAAATGCTGTTTGAGCCATACTAGTGCAAGTATAAAAACAAAACAGCAAAAAGCTACCCACCAGTACCACCAACACCACTGCCTCCACCAGCCACAGGAACAACAGCAAAAACAAATAAAAGTACAAGGACAATAGGAGATACTTGACTACACATACTTCTGAACAATGCTACTTTGAAGAAGACCATAGCTTTTTGTTTAATATAAGGATAAATACAAGGAAACTATGATTCTAAATGCTTCATTCATTCTTTTTCTCAAACCTGAAGTAGGATAACTGCTTTCTTATGCATTAGATGAGGTAATTGAGAAACACACGTTTGCTGATTAATCAAGTGGAAAGTGAACTTTTCTACCAGCTAAGGGTGGTAGGATATGTGCATGAATGTACGTGCATACAGAATGCAGCTCACATAAGCAGGCATGGGAACAAAGATGCGATGCTCCTTATTTGCTCTGTGTGAATAGCACAGTGTTTAGAGAAGGACCCAGGGTCAGACTAACCCAGAGTATTGGCTCATTCCCTTCTGGGCTATTCTGAACCTTCTAATCATGTTTCTTCACTTAAGAAAATGAAGGTGGAATTTTTTGATGAGTTTGTCTTACGGCTTAGAAGTGTAATAGGAAGATTATTTTGTACCTGCCTCTTAGTAAAGATAATTTGATAATCTCTGGATTAAAACTTCCCTTAAAACTTCACCCATCAAATTCAAGTTCTGACAACTGGTCCTTTCCAGTCCTTTGATTTATACAGTCAGATTCAAAACCAATTCACAGGATGTGGGACTTAAATCAAATGTGAATTTCTCCACTAGCTCATTGCAATTCTTTCAGTATAAATCCCATTACCATCAATTTGTCAGAGACTAAGCTCCAATCCCTACAAACTGAGACATGTAAAATTTAGGATTTCCCTGAGGTAGCCCTGCACAACAGCTCCCTGAGGATGGTGTGTGGTGTCTGGGTGAGGGCAGCACTTCCTGTGTGCCTCGGCACACCAGCCATGGTGTGTATAAGGAGAACTGGTCCTCGGACTGTGTCTGTAATGTACTTGATGTGCTTTGTTAGTCTTCTCTGGATTTCCCATGCTTCCATATTCTGGTCTTAACCTGTCGTGGCTAAAGTTAATAAAAACTAAAAAATAGAGGAAATTTACAGTTTGCAAACTGTAGAACACTGAACGCCCCTTTCCCCATGTCATGTTTGGAGAGACTTGTATTATTTAAAGGCTCTGTCCTTCCCCAGTGTCTCTAAAGTCTTGGCACACAAAGATCAACTGTCCCTGAGACACAGTGAGATGCTGCCTTTCATTCTTTAATTGGACTGAGACTCACTCTATTCTCCCTGCAGATTCTAATCTTCATCTAGGCAGGCTCCGGGTCTGCCACTTTTTTCATTGCCAGCTGACAGCATTAAGCCGGTGCCACCTGCTAGTAGTTTGTCATTAGCTATTTAACCAACAGAGTTAATAGGTAATAAGGATATACAAGCTTTTAAAAGCCAAAATGTCTTATTTGTAGGAAATTCTCTGAGTGCTTATTATGTATGAGGCATTGTCCTGAACTAGCCAAATAATGGTTAGAACATACTTGGGAAGCGAGTACTTCATTGACTTTGGTTTCCTTATGCCATGTAGCTATTTAGTGACAGGAGAGACCTAAATTTGAGCCAGAGGTGAATTTCTGCAGAAATAATATTGAGTCACAACCCAAATGGGAAATTAACAAACAAAACCCCTATAGAAACGGACAAGTAAGTTTTATCAGTACACCTGTACTTTCTCTTAGGAAGCTTGTCCTAGGATAAAATTCTAGATCAAAAGCCAGGAGATTTGTCCTGGTCTCCTTACTGCTAGCTGCCTGAATCACAACATAAGGGAGAGAACAGTTGTTAAAACCCAGACAGGGTGGTGCACACCTACAATCCCAGCATTTGGAAGACTGAGCTAGCAGGATGGTCACAGGTTTGAGGCCAGACTGGGCTACATAGTGAGTTCAGCATTTATTCTGAATCTTATAGCAAAACCTTCTCTCAGGAAGCTTAGAAAACATACACTTCAACACAAAATAGGCCGTTTTGGTCTCAAAGCCAGATCTCCTCTTAGCACCTGTGAAGTCACCAAAAGATACTTACTTTTTCCTCTTTTCAGCTTCCTCAAATGCCAAATAGGGATTATGAGCAGTAACTGTCCATAAGGTTAAGCAAACATGTACATCCCAGTGTGCCTTAGGACAATACATAATATATAAAGTGTATTTCATTTTTCTTATTTTATTATAGCATGTTCCTCGAAGTTAGAGATTTCTCTCTGTTATTCTCCCTGGCTTACCTGAAGAATTTAGACTAACTCCTGGCACACTGTGAACACATCAAAGTTCCTGCTCCGTGAATGGCAATGTCACTTTCAGGTCTCAAAGGCTCTGTGGTCTCATCCCTAATTTGGAAATGGTAGCTTTTGGCTTACACAGCTCATCACCGTGGTGCAATGACCAGAGGGGCTGTTGACCAACTGAAGAGCTTTAGAAAAGTCTCAGAGGTGGGAAAAGAAGCTCTGCAGCCCTTGCTTTGGTTATTTTGCAGTAGAAAGACTGGCCCAGGAGAGAAAGTGTTAATATGAATGTCCTGAAGGTACAGATGGTGCTTGTGAAGAAACAGCCTATTTTTCAATTTGCAGAAATGATTAGCTAGGATCCTACTGAGTTCACTGCACGGGCCACTGCTAGTTTTAATTTGTGCCAATAGGATGGAGAGATGGACTTTAATGAGGACCTGTGTTCTCTAATCATGGGCGACATTGTGGGAACTGGCAGAGGGGGAGGGGAAGATGAGAGATAATTGCGGGATTTGGAAGATGGGCTGTTTCTTGGGGACAGAAGGATGGTTTGCTACCTTCCAGTTAAAGTCAACATAGTAGTTGTCACTTGCATGAGGAGGGCGTGAGAGTTTGTAATCAGCAAAGTGGCAGAGCGAGGCCCTCAGGTACACAGTCCATGGTTGGGTGGTCTAGGTTTGCCACTTACCTGGGTGAACTCTGGTTCTATTTCTTCATTTTCAAACTAAGGAAAACAAATGTATTTATGTTATTGAATGACTGAGTATAAGGAATGCTAATACAAGTAATTAGGATAATGCTTTGCATTTCTTAAGTTCTCAATTTCTGTATGTGTTTTCAAAATGATTTTAAGTATGCATACCCACCCTTTCAGAACAGAAACACAGAAAACATTGGGTTGGGAAAATAATTTATTTCAATACAGTTACCCCTATTCTTTACATGTCCCTTAGGGAATGTGTATGATGATAAAAGCCTCCTGAGTGATTATGATATTGTCCTCCGCCCTTATAGTCAGTAGAGAACCACTCCATGTTTACAGTGGGGAAGCCGTGGGGACCCTGTGGCTGTGCTGTAGGAGTACGTCGATTCTAGCCACAGAGAAGATTTTCCTAGGTAGTCATTTCATCTTTAGCAATGGCCATGGTCTCTGGTTCCCAAATGTTTTTCACTTATATCTGTGGGTTTATACCCAGACTGTATGTGCTAGAACAGGGCCCATGTGTTATTCCTTTGTGAATTTCAAAGAAAGTGCCTGCTGCCTGAAGAGATTTTCCTAAACAGTTAAAAAAAAAAGGCAAATTTTGTTATATTCTATCGGAATGCAGACGCAAGACATGGTTGCCTTCAATTTATGCATGCCAAAATCCAAAGGTCACTTTTGGGTACAGTTCAGAAGTAGAAATTGTTCCAAGTGTCTCCTGGCAAAAGCACATGTGCTTTAGGATGCAGGAGTCCATAAATACCCTAAAAATGTACTAAAATCATTGTGTATAAGTATTTTACTTGTGAATGATACAGCAGACTTGTGTTGTGAATGAATAATCAAAATATTTTCATATTTGTTTTCTTCCAACTGGGTATAAATATAAGAAGATGACACAATCCTTTTCCATAATGAGATCCTGGTCTAGTTTGGGAGATAGATATGTGAAACAAATCATCATAACGTATGTCCTGTAAATGTTGTAGGTACAGCATCTCTGGAAGGTCAGGGAAGGTTTTGGGACATTCGAAGAGAATGAGAAGGGCCTCCCGGAAGTGGAAAAATCCCCACGTTTTCTAGAAATGAAACTGTAAATGTGGGGGGTCCCTGGCCTCTCACATGAACTGCAACAAGCCCATAGTTTTCTCCATAACCTGCTGATCTCGGTGCTCAACTCAGGAACTGTAAACTGTACTACTGACCACTTCAGGGAAATCTCCCCACCCCAGCCATATTCAGTATCTTTCACCATTTCCAGATCTGAGTTTTCCTTGGAGGACACTTCGGTTCATTTTCTCTGAAGATGAGAGTCAAAAGAAAATGTAAAACAATCCTCTGAAATGCATCCAGCAAACATATTGTTTTGCAAACTAATTAACTTTTGAAACAGCAGTTCTCTAATCAAGATTTCTATACACCGTGCCTGGCCTAATTATAGCAACAATAATACCCTGGATTTACAATGAGCCTTTCGGTATGTATCTCTGCAATTATTTCAATTATTTACCAAATAACCTTAGGACAGAGAAAGTGGTAGATGAAGAAGATGAGGTTTGCAGGGGCCAAAGTGGCATATATTATTTTCACTGCTGGAACTACAGTCTTGATCCACTTCCATCCTCAGGGTCTAAAACTTTGGTGCTTAACTCAGTAATGTTTACAAATGAAAAAAGAAAAAAAAAACTGCTCATGATAATATAGGGATTATAGTAGCCTTGATTATTTTTTCTTGTTGACTAAAAGACTTCAGGTATACAATTCTGTTCATGCTTGTTTTCTGAAGAATGAATACATTAATGAATGATTATACCAAGCAGTGAATCATGCAGGCCCAGCTTTTTACAGGAAAATCTCAAACAAAGGTAATTTTCCAGACATCTGGGTCATAAATGTCTAGGATAAATCTGTCTCAAAACTATAAATGTGCAAACTGTTAAAGGGTAGTTTAGAAAAGATTTCTTGAAAAATCAGGCACTCAGAAGATACAATACCATAAGAAATGTGTATGATGATAAAACATTGATTTACATGGTTACAATCACATAGAAAATTTATGAGCAATTAGTATGAGAAAATTTAAAAAAGGTCAAGTACATAGTAAGCACTTAATAAATGATGGAGGGACTTAGAAATGTATTTTTCTGGGAGGACGCTAGTGTGTTTATTTTCTGCTCATAGTGTGAAGTCTTTGTAGCTTCTAAGAGAATGCAAGGCGATGAGTATCAAGCAAAGTGTTTTACCCAGTTGGCACTCAGTCAAATAGTCCTGTTTCTTTAACTTTTTCATTTCAGTGACATTCATAACTTGAGGTGATTTAACCTTTTATGAAAAGTGACATTTCAAGAATACATCCTCTTCCACACCTGTTCTCAATCAGAGTTCAAGCCTACAGGAAGGCTTTTCTTCGTTTGATAACTATTAAGTCCATTTTCCCATAAAACACCATCACTGACAGTATGCGGGAGCAGAGAGACCAAACATTTGGACTGAATGCTAAACTAGGTAGTAGGATAGTCATCAAAAGCACAAGAGTTAAAGCAATTGAAGAAGGACCCCATGATGACATTGAGCTTGGACCACTCAGGGAAGAGGACTTGGTTCAGATCTTTCATGATTTGTATTGGTGGACATGGGGTTGGAGGTGCTACCAATAGTGAAAGTGCTGGAGATTCTGCAGTGAAATAAAGTTGCTCCTGATTAGGTCTAATGTAGACAGCTAGCACCTTTGAAGAGGGTAACAAAGAACCTACAAGCTATAGGCCACAGGTTAGAGACTATAAAGTATGGAGTAGATAGTTATGAGACAACTGTTTGTAAGTGTTAGCACCTATTCTCTATGACCTTGCAACACAAATGTTTTCCTCTCACCCATAATTCCACAACTGCCTTCTGTTATTCATAGAGAATACATATGTCCTAGATTCTCAATCTATAGAGTGCTCTGTTGAAGAAGAAAAATCCTTTCATACACTCTATCCAAAATCAAGTGAAAAAAGCAATGAAGGCTAGAACACTGATTTTAAAAATTACCAGAAAATTTCAATAGAAATCTTCTGCTGCAGAATAAAAATGACAACAGAGAAAACTAGTCATACATAGCACGACTCAGAATGATTGATGGGTCAGCTTCCAAGATTTTTGGGGATTCTGTAAAGTGTTCAGAAAATAAATTGCAAATGAGTACAATTTTATGGATTTGGAGCTCGCAAAGTAAGCTTTGATTTGGACTGTTCATAAATGCCAAGAAATAAAAATTTTAAATTGCAAACAATTCATAATACTAAAGGATTTTCCTTCAATTAGGCTGCTACTCCTGTATTTCACACTACCAGATGGATCTATCCCTTGTAAGTTGTTCTGTGACATCTGACTTAAGGCAAGTGATGCAACGTAATCGTGGGCAGAAAGGCTGCCAAAGAGAAGCAATGTGATCAATAGGATTCCTTTCTTGTTGGCAAACACTGTCAGGGGATGATCAGCGTCAGAGCTTGGAGCCAGAGAGAGCTAATAAGATGAGTGGCATGTTTCCCACAATATGCTCTAAGTATTTATGTGCTGTTCAAAGCGAGATCTGTAAACACGATGAGGACAAAGAGAATACAACATTATTGATGATATCCTCCTGATTTATGTTTACAGCATCTGTGGATAATAACTCCATTTGTCAGAGAGACCCTCATGAATACTAATTTAGCAATGCATTCTAACTGTGACCAGACTGGCTTTGGGTTATCCTCTTCCACTCTTACGTATTTTACCAGAGCTGCAGTATCTACAAATGCTCCTAAACTCTAAGAAAATTAGAGCATTGTATTTGGGAGATGTGGGGCATAGTAATTTTTCAGAAGTTTGTCTTTGCTCAAAAGGTCAAATTTATTAGAATTAGAGGCTTTATAGTGCATTTGAGGTCAAGCCTGTGTTTTCTGAACGTGATTCTGGGTTTCCTTGTAAATATTTCTAAGTCCAAAATAAAAAAAGATGATATCATTTTTGTTTATGATGATTGATGACAACAGAGGAATGTTTTCTTCAAGTGTGAACTTATTTTCTTTAAATATAAGTAAGTAATCTTATTTTCTCTTAATGTTTGTTATAGCATTACTTCTCAGGCTAGTGGAGACAATATCTCAGATCTCAGGAATGTGCTCTCTGTAAGGATAATTATGAAATTAGAGGGTCACTGGAAGAAGCCAGTGGACCAGTAGTCACACTCTGAATCCACCAGAAGATTTTCATTCTGAGAATCTTACCTACAACTCAAGCAATCTAATGTACTCTCTTCAGATATGCAATTTTCTTTATTTCTCTCTTTTAACTCCATCTTGGGAAGATGTGGTTCTGTAGAACACATGTAGTTTTCACTGAAAGTTGTCCACACACAACTGCAGAGTCACTTGTGAATATCTGGGTAACTCCAGATGGCCCTGCTCTGTATATTCCTTTGCCTTGTTCTTTGGCAGATGGCTCTACAGGCAATACACTGATCATGTTGAAGATGGGAGAGAAGGGAAGGAGGGGATGCAGACCATTAGGAAGCCATCCTAGAGCTGTCAGCCAAACTAGAAGCCAGAAGTTCTTGTGCACTAAACTACTGGGCCACCACATGAGGCAGTATTCCCTAAAGAGGCAGCTATACCCTACCTCACCCCATGTTATTTATACTAATTTAGAGAGAGTATTTCTAAAGACTGTTATTTATGTATTTTATGGTTATTTCTCACAGGCTACCAGTTTTCTTTAAACACATCTTATGTGAAAATATTCACAGGTCTTCATGTTTATGATAAGTACTATATAGATCTGTTGACTAACTACTCTCCCTCTGGATCCCTCAATCACTCTGTAGGAACACCCTACACTACCCTATATACATTTTATCTTGCCAGTATTTTTATATGGAAAATTTTACTGATGCAGATATAACAGAAGGGACTGGTAGGATCACTATTTGTTGGACTGGTAGGATCACTGTCTGATCACCAATACTGGTGTCTCAACTAAATTTCCAGACCCTACATCACACAAACCTAAAGGCATTCATATTGTAGTTTCAGAGACCCTGAAAAAGTGAGTTTTGTTGTCATTCTTTTTCCTTTTCATTTCCAATCATGTTGGAGAGGGCCAGGCAGACAGTAACACCCAGCCCAGGTCACTCCCCTTCCATGTTTGGGTTTTAGCTGAGCTTGTTTTCAAAGCTGCTCCTCATTTCCTCACAATAAGAAATGATGCCCAGAAAATATATCAGTTAGGCTGGGTGTGGTTACTCAAACCTGGAATCCCAGTGCTAGGGAGCCTGAGGCAGAAGGATCATTGTAAGTTCCAGGCCAGCCGGACCTACAAAAGGAGTGAATGGCCAGTCTGAACTAAATAATGGGACTCTGATTCAAAAAGAATATATATATATATATATATATATATATATATATGATAGATAGATAGATATAGAGATAGAGAAAGTGAAAGAGAAAGAGATAGAGATAGAGATAGAGATAGAGATAGAGATAGAGATATAGAGATAGAAATAGAGATAGAGATATGGAATTGTCTGATTGTCTGTAATGTGAGATTGAGAGACCTTAAATCAAACTATGAAAGATAGCACTTCTTTCTTGTTTCTTAAAGAAATGGCCTTGGATAATGTCTGATCTTATTGGTGTATGGTTTCTTGGCTAGAAAAGGAGAGTGAATTACATGTTTTCTGAAGAAGGAACTCTTACTAGCTCCATAGTATAAAGACTTCACTTATTTTTAGTGACTCCCATGGCCACATCTTTCCCCCTTTCTGGCGTAACCTTGCCACTTCGGTGACAGCACGGTAGGCACTGCGTTCCTCAACCCTGCCACAGCCCTCAGTGGATCTGTGTAGATGATGCCAGCAGCAAATTGCCATCAAAATGGAGCAAGTCTAACTAAAAGTGAAAAGCTGGCAAGGTATCCATGTTAACCCTGAGTGGTTTAACTGTCCACAGTTTCTAATATCTCAGAAAATAACTCCAGATCCACTTCAGACCTAATGATGGCCCTCTTCTCTTCTTCTCTTGACACTAAATTACATTGTAATTGAGTCAGAATCCCAGAGACTTGGGTAGTACATTGAGAAGAGAAAAATGACAGTAGCACTGGCTTTTTGTGAACTTTATAGACTTTCTTTGACCCTGACTGAGAAAAAAGATGATATATTATTGTCTTCCTGGGGCTTGTGTTAAGTCAGGTGTGGAAATAGCAATAGAAACATGATCTGTCTTGCCTCCAACAGCTTTGGAGCTGGAAATGGGCCCCTGGAACCTAACTCTATATTCATCATCTCAACCTTCTGCTTCAAAACATATGTTACACTGACAAAGCTCACTGGACTTCAGGTTTCTCATAACTTCCAGTTGCAAAGATTGGAAGGACCTTAAGGGTCTAGTCCCACCTTTCACTGTGGGTAGGACTCCCTTTTACAGTATTTATAGTCAAATAGCTAAGTCTCTGAGAACACTGAGTGACAGAGTCCATTGCCTAAGGTAAGCAGCCATATTCTAAGATTTCAGAATATTGTTTTCCTCTTAGCATTGATTTTAAAAACATGTCAATGATGAATGGAAGTTTGGCCAGTAAAAAAAGAATTTAGTTCTTAGAGATGGGTGAGAGTGATTCCACAGATATTCAAAAGAGGATTTCATACAATGAGAATTTGTAGTCAGAAAAGATTCCAGGTATACAAAACAGAGATGTGGACATGGCTTGAGAGGTCAAGGAAAAAAAAAGTAAAGGTCAAATAAAAACAAAAACAAAAACAAAAAACCCAAGAATTTCACATTTTTTAAATCTACCATACAAAAAGAGATCCCTCACACTACCCAGATATTAGGGTGATTATCTCCACTGTGTAAGGGTGTTTAAGGACATTACTAGCCAGCTATTACGCCACTGTGGGTCATTACCAATGCTAAAATGCTTTCTCACAGCACTTGTGAATCCAGTTGGCAATGGAGCTATGGGAGTAGTGAAGAGTATTGCTCTGATTTTATAGACTAATTTAACTTAGTGTTGTATATGTTGGACTCTGTGGATGGCCTACAGGTGGGAGCCGAAGATGAGTTTTAAACTTTCTAATTCCTCTTTTGGATTGATCGTTGTATTTATACTATTCTCATTATTCCTCAATCTCCTGTAAGAATGAATCATTCCAAGACATGAACCACATAGGCTGTAATGATTTCACTTTGGGTCAGGCCCACAGGAGCATTAATCATGCCTGAGGGCTAAATTAGATATCTGCAGATACAAATGGCTTTTAAAATTCTATTTCATAGAGTACTCTTTCTCTGCATTAAACAGCCCCTTCTAGAAGGGGGTGCCTGTAGTGAGTACATGGACCAAGGTGGTTAAACATACCAGAGTTCTCTCTGTCATATCTCCATCCTCTCTTCCTACTGTTTGTCTCCAACCTCCAAGCATGTGCGTGTGCCTTCACGTATCCATGTGATAGAACTAATTATTGCTCAGTTGAATAGTATTTTTTACCTGTTACTCTTTTAGTTTCTCTTAAGATATAAAGATAAATTGTTTTTAAAAAAGAAAAAAAAAACTTACACTCTAAAATGTTTGCCATTCTTCAGCTCAGCCTTTCTGACAGTTTGTATATTGAGGAGTGGGCAAGGGCCTAAAATACAGCTAGTGGTCCCAAATTGGACAAGTTAGTGAAAACATGTGAACAAACAGAGCCTGAAAATGATTACAGAAGTTGTCTCTTCTGTCTGCCCAAAGTGGGTATTAGTACAATCACCACTGATTTAGGAAGTAAAAATTTGCCTTCCAGAAAAGGACGGACAATTCAAAATGTTCTTCTAGAGCTAGTTATCCAGGAAAATTAAACTAACCAACCCTCCAGTATTTGTTTTCTTGTGTGTTTATTTATTCTATGACATCAGCTGAAATTTTGTATTCACATTTTTGGTCCCAAGATGACTGTGACTCCCAAAGACCTCGGATGCAGTGAGGAGGCAAACAGAACTAGGTAAGTGTCAGTGTTTGTCTTGGCACCAGGTTCATCTTGTTCTGACCTTAACAGAGCCTTGTGGAACTCTCCTAGAAGACCTCTTGAATTTCTTGGTGTTATGCCAGCCCACAAACTTTATGATAAACCCAGCTTCCTAAGCCTCTAGGTGGTGAAATCAAGGTCATGTCCTCATCTGAAATCTACTTCACAAAGACCAAGTTAGTTCTGTCAAAGCAAAAGCATTATGAATGGCACTTATGTAGGGAAAAGATAAGAGGATACATTTCCGATGCCAGGAAGAACACAAAATGCACAGATAATGACTCACTTATTCAGAAAACTTTGGCATAAGTACTATTGAAAACAATGTGATTTTTCTGATTCTTTGAAGACATTTTAATCATAACAAGTCTTAAATGTTAAGATCATTTTAAAGGGTAATATGTGATTTAAAATCATTTACTTGATTGAATGTCTTACATATAAATGAATTCAAAAATTATTAAATACTTTTATACTATGCAACAGAGAAACAGAAACTAACAATTGAACTGTATGCACGTGTTTGTTAAGTTAGTCATACATTTAATATTAGATGGGTAATACCTATACCTGCTCTATCAACCTTTCTTTGGAAGTGCTCAATTGCAGTGTTCGGAATCAACTTTAGTTAATTTTTTATTTTTAAAAATTTATTTATTTATTTATTTGGTACAGGATCTCACTACAGAGCCCAGACTCACAGTGATCCTCCTGTCTCAGCCTCTCCAGTGCTGAGATTACAGGCATGTGCCACCACATCCCAACACGGTGGCCAGCTCAGTGTACCTGGGGGTGGGACCAGTGAAGCATACAGTGTCAGGGATTGAACCTGTGCTTACCTAAGCAGGTGATTAGTCTGCTGAATTATCTCTCTAGCCCAGTTTTTGAATTTTATACAAAATGGAGCAGTTACTCTTAGGTTACTACAAGTTTGATGCTTTTGCTTTGTTCAAAACTGTCAATTAAGACAATTCTTTTTCATACATTGGATTACAAGTATGTTTATCCTTGTCCTGTGCAGAAGCTCAAAGAATTCAATGTTTAGGACCATGCTGATAAGCAATGTGGGTTGCATGCACCACC
Organism: Octodon degus; assembly: GCF_000260255.1. Lineage (NCBI taxonomy): Eukaryota > Metazoa > Chordata > Mammalia > Rodentia > Octodontidae > Octodon > Octodon degus. Next base: position 11,074,318 of record NW_004524595.1, on the reverse strand, counting down.
ATAGCAGTAATAAGCATTCAATAACTATTTTACTGCATAATTGATTGAATGCAGTGATGGGTAAATAAATGAATGGAAATAAATTAACATGGTGATTGGCTATTAGAAACATTCTAAATTAAGCAGTTAAATTAATAACCTCACAAAATGAGTGTCAATTACTCTAACTTCATGAAATTCTTTTAGATTCTTGTTGCTAATTCCAACCAGACATAATGTAAATTATTCATACAATTTATGTTATTTTATTTCTTTAAGTAAAGTGGCTACAACTGAACATACATGCCTTAAAAAAGAGTATTTCTAAGTAGGATTCACGCTTATGCATACCTAAATTAATATGGATAGCTGAAGGATACTTCAGCTATTTACTTGTAACTTTTTGATATCCAATCCTTAATGATAGAGGGACAGAAAAGCAGCACATTGGAAACTGTCTTTAATCATTCTTGGGCATGCTATATCGACTATTAAAGAGCAGTTTAGGAAGAACATGAAAGCATGAACTACTGCAGGGGCTATAGCTGCAACTGACATTATCCCCCACCCCACACGCTGGAACTTACTGCTCACCCCTATCTCCTCTGCCACTAGAGAACAGTTTCTAGAAAATATCCATAATCTTTAAAAGACCTTCAAGGTCATGAATTTTTCACTATTTGATATTCCGTTTTCTATATTTTTGGATTTCTATGAATGCAAAAATGAACAATGAAACTTACATGTTAGAATATTTTTAAAGACTATAAAGTCCAAACAAACTCCACAATAACTGAAGATAAAATGTAGAAGAAATATATGGCTTAAATGATTCCTTGCATTTTATAGTTCTATAACTCCAATCACATCCAAATTGACAGAGTGACCCAGCTTTTCATCAGTTCTACAAGGAACACTCAAAGTGTCCTTGCTTGATTCTCATGAAGGAAATAATGCACCCTTAAATATTGTAAGTAGACATCCAGGACAAGATACAGGATGTGTACCCTTCATGTAATTTGATGAAAAATTTATTGAATGAACCTGGCAGGTTGTTGCACACCTACAATCCCAGCACTTAGGAGACTGAGGCAGGAGGATTGATATGAGGTAGAGGCCAGCCTGGGTGACATATGAGTTCAAGGTCAGACTGAAATACAGAGTAAGACCCCATCTCAAAAATTATTAAAGGAGAAAATTGACTAACTTATGAAGCTGTCATGGAATACATTCTGTGTACCAATCACTGTTGGTTACAGGGAGTATAAAATTATATTAAATAAGATGCTATCTGTCCTCAAAGAGAAACAGTTTTTTTAAAAAAAGCAGACAGATATGTAGATATTATAGTATAGATGGAATATTAAAATTCATAAATATGCTACAATTACAAAATATAATTCTATGGAATCCAAGATGAAAGGAATACAAAACTTGGAATTAGAACAGGCATTGCTGAATAGCAGCCAGATGAATTGCATAATAAAGAATGTGTGGGAATTTGCTGGTGAAGTTTAGGAAAATCTTTTCCAAAGAACAGATAAAATTTGGACTATTATACAGAACTTTATGTTCAAGGAGCTTTGAGACATCTGAGATTAATGAAGTAACATATACAAATTGGAAGAAGACAGGCTGGGAGAGGGCCCATGGAGGTTTAAAAAAAAGACCAAAAAGCAATACCAAGTCTAGCACATTTTTTTTTTTGCTATGCTGCTCCAAATAACCTCTGTTTTACCATATTCTGAAGGATAGTGCCAAAAATAGTACTAGGTATTCAATAAAATAAAATACATGTTTATATAGTAAGATAACTTCTAGAACTTCTGATTAAAAGAACTTAGGCTACATCAGTGCAAAATTTGTCAGAGAGCTTAAGATATATAGGTACACATCTCTCTATCTCTATCTATACCATCTATATCTATATATTATGTATATATAGATATAGATATATAATGTATATATCTATATCTATATATTATGTATATATATAGATATAGATATATAATGTATATATCTATATCTATATATTATGTAGATAGAGATATTTGAACAATAGCAAGTATTTCCAGTATATATTACCACAAATTAATTACTAAGCATAAGAATTACAATCAAACACTTCAAAAGGTCCATATATATTATAGTATCTAGTTGTTTCCCCAAAGCCTCATGCAGTCATGGGGTGGACTTCTATATTTTGTGATTAACTCATGATCCACTAGGATTATGGGTGGGAGTACTACCCCCAGCATGGGGCAGATAGCCTGAATGCAACATAAGGGAGACAGACTTGCTCTCTGTAGCCATTGTTACCACTATTCCTCTCATTTGCTTTTGTTGTTTTGCTGTTTTCTGCCACCATGAATTGCTGCCCTCTGCCACATGCCACTCCACCTGGCAGCCAGCTGCCAGATAAATTAACTCTTCCTTTCTTCATTTTGGGTGTTGATATTTTGTCCCAGCAATGAGAGAAAATATCTATTCACATCTTTAACTCTTTTATAATTGGTTCTTTCTTAGTCTTTCAGTTTCTTCTTTTTTCTAGTGAGTTGTTTTAGTTTTTTTATGTGTTCTGAATATTAATTCTTTGTCAAATGCTTAGTTTGGAAATATTTTATCTTTTTCTGTTGCTTCCTTTGTTGTACAAAGAATTTTAAACTTGTAGGGCATCAGTATCCAAAGCAAAGATTAGTCATAAATCATATTTGATCTCAAAATATGTACAAATGTATCAATAAAAAGATTTCTATCGACTCCCCATTATATATCTATCCATTTTTTTCTCTTTCTTTCCTTATTATCTTTAACATATGAATTTGGTTGGCAATGTACTATTTGGGTGTATCAAGAGATTAATTGTAGCCCTTTTCCATTTTCTAAAATCTGCATTTTCTAAGAAGCACTACTTTCATGGATGAGGTAAGCACTGTAAGATTGGAAAAGTATTTCTTAGTAAAGCAGGTGTGAAAAGATGGGACCAAGGGTTTTGTTATTGCATTTATTTTCACGATGAGATTGATGACTTGAGACAGAGGAGCCAGTTGATGGAAGAAGGCTCCGGATGAGAGGAAGTGAATCCAATAAAAATGAAATGCACTTAGTTGAGTTTTTCTCAGAAGGGGGTACTCTTCTTTCTATAACAGCAAGGAAATATACTCACAATCAGTAACTGTAACCTTTGGTCAGTTGCCTTTCAGACTATTGGGAGCGTGCCTGGCTTCAGTTAAAGGTTACACAGAGATAAGACCCTGGAAATTTAAGGTTTTTTTTGCAGGCTCAGCCCACCTTGGTGGTGGGGCTGGCATGGCATGTGGTACCAGGAATCAAACCTCCATCCCTGTGCACTTGCCTAGGGTTGCCTAGGCAGGTACTTTAGACTGCTGAGCTGTCTCACTGGCCTCACTTTGAAGATTTTGAGAAAGAAGTTTAAACATAAAAGTTTCCTTTAAAATAGATGGTTACCAACTGGGTAGTTCTTGCAATAAAAAATTGACTAGAGATGAAATATAGGCTAAAAGACAGTGCAATTTGGTTGATTTTTAACATTAAAGACCATTCCCAAAATGTGATTATTCATTTTTTCACTTAGAAGGTGCTTCACAAAAGACACAGACTAGTGACTGAAAATCACATAGAAAAAATTGATCTTCTTGTTGGATATATCTGCCATAGTCTAGAAAAAGTCAATTATTTTTCTACTCTATTGGCATGACTTTGTTTTGGTCCATGATCCCAGGAATTCTACCTTGGGGAAGGAGGAGCACTGTAGTAGAAGACAGAAACATACCATAATGACAGTTTGTTCATGACATTATAGGCAATGTTTATGACAAGAATTTGAAGAATGCTTAGGGACTGTGCATTTTGGAGTCATGTTGATAATGTAGATGGATAGCACTGAAGGTATATCCTAATTGGAAATTATCACCAGAGAGACCCCCTAAGACAGACTATATTTCCACAAGCTATAACACTGGGCTATAAGAACCCCACCCCATGGTTTTCTACTGCAAATGTGTCCTTTAGCTTAATAGTACCTGGCTGTACCTGTTACTAGAGAATACAGGAAACAATCTTCATGTTTATCTACTTGGTAAGATAAACAGTAAGGTGTGATCATGTGTGTAAAAATGTCAAACTGGAATTTTTACCCACATAATGTACTAACAGATTTTAAAATAATTTAATGTAATTTAATTTTGAAGTGTGGAGACACAATCAATAACAAAAAACAAAAACAAAGACAAGAACAGGGTAGCATACAACAATACATATGTTACAGATTTTAAAAACAAGTATAACTGATCAACAATGGTTGATATATTATCTATTTTTGTTGTCAAATCTGTTGCTCAGTTTAAGACATATATCCATTAATTTTAATTCAATGATTCAATATATCATTGAATATGACCACTTGTGTTTAAGAGGCCTTAAAATTTTGTTCTTCCCTCTCTTTTTTAAAAAAATATTTAACTGTCCTACTAACCTGTTTTTTAAATTAATTTTATTGAGAAACAAATAGCAATGAGACAGTTTCAAAATCAATTAGTGGGACAGTTTCAATAATTAATGCACTGTATATTGTTGTATTCATAGTGGTAATTCATATGTATTAACAGATTTTGAGTGCGTTTATTTGAGCATCAAGGGGGTAAAATACACCCACAACATTCTTCTGTTTTGTAAACATATATTTTACCATAAATAGACAGTCAATGTGATACTCAGCAGCTGTGAGTGTGGAAAGCAAAAGTCCATCTGTGTTTTCACCTACTTCATAGATGAATGGCAATATGTGTACAGTAGATCCAAAGCAGCAACAGGTGAGTTTTACCCATAAAATATTCACTGACAGACTGCTGTGGTTTAGAGGGTTTTATTTTGTATTTTGGGAAAGGGTCTACAGAGTGTGCAGGGTCTCACTACTAGATCAGACTCATAGTGAACCACCTGTTTACAGCCTCCCAAGAGCTGGAATTACAGGCATGCACCACCATGCTTAGTCTCAATTGCTGTTTCAGTGTGCCCTGGGGGTGGGGCCAGTATGGAAGGCCCAGGGATCAAACCCCTGGCTCCTGAACCTGCTTGTAGGCGCTTTAATCCACTGAGCTATTTGGCAGGTGCTTACAGTTTATTTCTTTTTAAAGTTTTTCTTTTGTTTTTTATATTCAAGGTAACCCAATTAATAACAATGGAACATGAACAAATAGACTTCCAAGTTTTTGAGGAGATCACAAGTGAATCATCAGATCATTCATACATGGTTGATAAAGATGATACTGACTTTTATATTGGCCATGTGGGCCAAAGTACCATGATAGTCAAATGGAGCAAGAATAGGCAAATACACAAAAAAAGAATGCAGACTCCCTTGATTCAGCTTATGAAGGAAACACCTCACCATAAATATGTGAGTACATATTTGACTAGAAGAAATGGTTCAAAATGGTCACATAACCAGATGGAATATCTGCTTCTAGAACTAAGTCTAAAATTATAGAGAGGATTTTGGTAGGGGTGAAGCCTGTTAGTCAGAATGTTAGCACTGCTAGTCAATTTTGCAAAAGATGAAATGGTATAAGAAGTTATGAAATATACAAGTGCTGAAATAAAAGTAAAAAGTTCTAGATGCACCAATAACCATACTAAAAATGTGTTTATTAAGATACCTCACTAGGTTAATTGAAAACATTCATAGGCCTGGTATACTTACCAGGTTTTCTATTTGTAACAGCAGGAATGTAAAAGACTTAAATGGAAATCTGATAGATGTGGGTTTGTAGAATAATAATGACACTGAGAAGACTTTGTTTCCTTCAAAATTCCCTGATTTTTAATGACAAAATCTCCAACCAAGAAAGAAAAAGAATGGATAATCTGGCTGTTATCTACTCATGGTTTGAGAGATTTGTGAGTAACTGTGATGCAATTTGCAAACCATCTGAGTACATGGCTACTGGTGAACCTATTGCAGCTTTTCGTGATCTCTGTAGCTTCAGGCAGTATATTCTCTACAAACTTTCAAATTATGTCATAAAAATGTATGCCTTTGTAGATGAGAAATCTCATGCTTTTAATGTAGACATTTATCCTGGAACTCAGCCAGGATAAACAACAAAACATGGCCTGATTCATATAGTAATAAACCAAATGATGTTGTGAACACCCTTGTTCTCATCTCCCAACCTAATCATACCATGACCTTTGACAATTGGTTCACCAGTCTCCAACTGGTGTTACATTTGCAAACAGAGCACAAGTTGACCAGAATAGGAATTGTATGAAGAAATTCAAGTAAAATGTTACAATTTCAAAGCAGTGAATTGTATAGTACAATCTTTAAATTTTAAAAAAGATATAACATTGGATTTTGTTTTTTTCAGTAGTAGGGATTGTACTTAGGACATTGCACTAGCCAGGAAGGCACTTACACTGCTGAGCTATACCCTCAGCTGAACATTAGCTTTGAGTATGGCAAAGAATAACAAACTGGTTCTACTGATATCAACATTGCACCACAATGGAAATATTGATAGCCTGAGATGGTAAATTTTTTCTTTCTTATTTATTTTATTTTATGTCTTTTAATTTTTTAAAGAGAGCAAAAATAGTAAAAAAATCTATTAGCAATGCCATAGAATTTTATTAAAACTAAAATAGGAATTCAACAATGGGTGTCATATTGCCTAATGTTGTTTTCAAATTACTTGTCTTGATGACCAGATATAGTCTTTCAAATTTGATTGAAAATTATAAGAAAGTAAAAAGAAGAAAAAATTAGTTATTAACTGCTTCTTTCAATAGTCCAACAGAAATCAGCAGTACAATTATCCAACCCATTCTGTACATATACATAAATATTTCTTTTTCCTTTCCTTCTTTCTTTACTTTGTCCTTTTCCTTCCCTTTGAATAGATTCTTCCCGTTTTGCAGTATCTATTGTACCTTTCAGATTTGAATTGCTCTTTCAGGTTCTTACACTACTGAGACAATGCAATGTTTGTATACGTAGGTCTGATTTATTTCACTTATGAATATTGTCTCTAGTTGCAAGAAATGGTAACTTTCTATAACAAAACCAAAGGTAGAGTAGATGTTGTTCATGAAGTATACAATAATTTTGATGTCACTTGAAACAGAAGCATCAGCCAATGGTTGTTTTACTGGCTCCTAAACATGTGTGGCATAAATAGTCTGAAAGAAAATAACAAGTGCAAGATATTTTAGACAAATTTTCTCAGAAGACTGGAACTAGAGTTCATGAGATATCATTATAGATGAGGCCAAACAAAATGTTTCTTCCCAGGGAACTACGCAAAATAATTGTTGAGCACAATGATGGTCTCCGAAGTAAACAGTCAGACACAGCATCACAACAAATTAGTAGGACAATAGAAAAATAAAAAAGTCATCAACTGTGCCTTACAGGGAAGGACAGGAAAACAAAACACACATGCTATCAACCATGCAGTTTTCACATGTGAAGGCTGCCTTGGATGTGACAGTTCAAGCAAAGATTATTTTTGTGGTAGATTTTTGTTTATATTTACACTGTAGTTCCCAAAGATTTTTATTTCTGATGTTCTTTTAGGTTTTGTAAGCAAGTAAATAGCTGATGTGAAAATGTTGATGTCTATTCAATGCACTCATTAAATATTTGATATTTTATTTTATTGATATCTTATTTACTTGCAAAGGGCACATTGTCTTATATAGTAATAAGGGTATAACAAGTCAACAAGACAAGAGATGTGACAAGAATGGCCTGCCACACAGGAAAGGAAAGCCAAACATATGTTCTGTCAGTGTCAATGAGATGTGTGCACACAGCACATGGCTGTCATGAGTGAGGACTGCCATAGTTATGACAATTGAAGCCAAGATCACTTTTGTTGTAGAGCTCTACTGGTTTCTTCATTGTAGGTCATTTAGGAATTTATTTCTAGTGTTATCTTTCAGATTTTATATGCAAATACACAGCTGATGTGAATATATTGATGTTTATTTTAAATGCACAATGCATATTAAAATTTTTAATGCTTTATTTTATTGACATTTTACCTGTTACCTACGCATGGTAGGATATAATAACCTCTGACAAAGCATCAAGACCAGCAAGATGTCAATGTCTTACAAAAAGACTAACAAAGCAAAACACATGTGCTGTCAGTGTGAGCAATATGTGAGTATGAAATGTGCTGCTGTCACTTGTGAGGACTATGTTATGAGTGATAACTGAAGTAAACATTATTTTTACTTTGTTAGATTAATCTTTTTTAGGATGCTGTTGTGAAGGGTGTTTTTCTCCTGTAACTTTGTTTGTGTACGGGAGTGCTATTAATATTTTAGTGTTCATTTTACACTACTGAATTAAATCTACAAATCTATTGGTGGAGTTCTTGGGTTTTCTTGTTTAAAAAAAATTAAATCTTATTTTTATTTGATGCAGGGGTTTGCAATGTAGCTCTGACTCATAATGATCCTCCTGTCTCAGCCTCTCCAAGTGCTGGGGTTACAAGCACGCACCATCACACCCCTTTTTTTGTGGTCAGCATAGCATGGAGATTGCAGGGCATTCGGTACCAGGGATGGAACCTGCATCCTTGTGCTTGGCAGGCAGATGCTTGGCTTACACTGCAAGGCTGTCTCTCCAGTCCAGGTTTTGGATTTTGTACGTAGAGTACCATCTGCAAATAATGAAAATTGAGTTTTTCCTTTCCTATCTCTATCTCTTTTTTTAAAAATTTTATTTATTTATTTATTTATTTATTTATTTATTTATTTATTTTGTGTGTGTGGCCAGCTCAGCCCATCAGGGGGGCGGGGCTGGCTGACATGTGGTGCTGGGGGATTGAACCGCGGTCCCTGTGCTTTGCTTGGCTTAGTTTGTTCTCAGTAGGTGCTTCAGACCACTGAGCCATCTTACCAGCCCTCTTTATCTCTTTTGTTTCTTTCTCTTGCCTACTTGCTCTGGTCCAAGTTTCCAAGACTATATTGAATAAGAGTGGAGAAGTAGATGTCCTTGACTTGTCCCTGATTTTAAAGTGAAAACTTTCAGTTTTTGACCAGTTAATATAATGTTGGCTGTAGATTTGTCATAGATGGCTTTTATCAGATTGAGGTAAAGACAGGTTTTACCATGAATGGTTGTATGGACTTTGTTAAATGCTTTCTCTGTGTCTATTGAAGTGATCGTATTTTTTTCTTTGGATCTAATAATATGGTGTATTACATTTATTGATTTGTATGTGTTGAATTATTCCTACAACCCTGGGATGAATCCCACTTATTCGTGGAAACAATACTTTGTAAATAAGAACATAAAGAGGGGTTAATAGGAGGAGAAAGGATTGGAGAAAAAGATAAATTAAAATGTATCATGTGCAGATACAAATTGCCTATGATCAACATGATAATTAGGTACACACAAACATAAAGGTTCCTTTTTGCAGAATTTTATTGATATTTTATTGTAATTCTTATAGTTATTTCCTTATGTTGTCATTTTTTACACATGTGTACCAAAACAATCAATGATGAAAAATCTAGTTTTTTTAATAAACACTCAATAAATATTAAAAGTTCAATAATTTAGTTTTTGATTTTTTTCTGTTATGTATTCATTGTTTAATGTAATAAAATTCATAAAGTTAAGATTATTAATTCATCAATAGGAGTATTCTAAAGAATAAACATGGGAATAATATGCCCACAATAATGTAATTTTATGATGAAGTTGGTGTTATGCCCCATGGACTAAAAGCACTTAAATTTACTTCAAGACAGAAAAAATAAATAGAATCGGTTTTTCACCAGTACTTGAATTTCTCCTCAAGTGTTGTAACAAACACCTACATTTATTTTTGGTTTTACCATTAAACATCTCTTTTTTGCAGACTTATCAAAAATGGTTTATAGCATCAGTAAACACTGAACAAAGATTCAAGGATTCAGGCAATCTTTCTTGCTATTAATCTGAAAAATGCAAATTAAAGCAGCAAGATATCATTTGGGTTTATCAAATTGGCAAATGTTTAAAATAAAGATATTATGCAGTGTTGATGAGGGTGTGGGGCATAGATACACGGGTATTGCTGGTAGAAGTGTGAATTAGCTCAATCATTTTGAAGAGTGATTTGACAAGCTATATCAGAAGCTTAGGGAAAAAGCCATGAGGCATTCTACTAAAAATTTATCATAATAGGATAATTCTAGGTGTGTTCAAATATTTATTTATATGCATATTAATTGGAACATTGTTTAATAGGAAAAAATGGAAATGAAGAAAAATCTCAATAATAGATAAATGTTTGGATAAACTGTGCTATATACAGAGTAAAAAAATAGTGAACCTTTTCAAATGGTGCTATAAAATAATGACAAAGGAAAAAATAAAATGAGATGGGGAGATAATAAGAGACACAGTAAACAAGTCATCCAAATGCAATTTATAAGAATTTGAATGCTGATTGAAAAAAAAAAAAACTACCTTCAAAACAATGATACTGTGCCTATCAGGGGTATCTGTACATTTAATACTGATTATATTAAAGAATTATTCAAACTAAGTTGGTGTGAATGTGACGTTTGTCTTTTCTTTCCCAACCCTGATCTTTTAGTAATACATATGTAAGTATTTTCTAGTGAAATGATATCATGTTTAAAATATGACTTAAAAAACCCAATGTGAGGAAGAAATACCTGGGTGAGGATATAGATAAAAAATATGATTGTTAGCATAGATATCACTGCATGAACTAATAATAGTGTTTAGACAAGATATTATGTCTGCATCTTATACTATGAATAACTACTACAAAGACCACAATATGCAATGTATTGATTATTGTAACTGTCCTACTAACCTGTTTTGAAACTGTCTCATTGCTATTTCTTTCTCAATAAAATTAATATAAAAATATAATTGACCAATGTTTGTACTTAATGAAATTGGGTAGTAGATACATAAGATTTCTTATGCTATTTTATGTATGTTTGAAGTTCATGTAATGAGAAATAAAACATTTCAGTGGTTGAATATTTGTTTATATGAAATGATTCTGTGGCACATTGTTGTTTAAAAATACATCCCACCACATCATAGAAAGCCCAGTTTGAGGTAGGATGTCCACTTAAATGAATGTTGGGTGATGCGAGAGGCAGACATTTTCTTCCACAAATGAATGTTCTCCATATGGTGGACAAAAGAAAATGCCTGAGAAGATTTGTCAAAATAATTTCTGACATTAAATGAGGATTCTCTGGAGAAATATAAAAAATTTTTCTTCAGAGGTTTTGGGCCACAAAAACTTTCAATAAAAATCTTTATTTTAAGCAAAAACATGTAATTTCTAAAATATTAGTGATTGAATAAGTATATGCCATCAGCATGACAATTATTTGGATGATTGGGATAGTAGAGCATCAAGAAATAAAAATTCTTCAATTCTTGGAATATTATAAATCTGGGCTACTAAATAGATGGTGAAAATGGCCATATCCAGACCTGGCTTCTCATGAGGTACCGTCTACAACAGTGATTATTTCAAGGGGGAGAAAGATCAAAGATTAAGTAGATAAGTTTTAATGTAATATGAACATTACACTAAGCTGTATGGTA
>NW_004524595.1:11049891-11062610 GCF_000260255.1 Octodon degus | reverse complement strand
TTATATTCAATTTCTTTCCATGCTAATTTAGTACTTCATAATCATTTATTTGAGCAATACTCTCCTTTCAACCAAAATGTTAACTACTAACTTTTCTAAATTTCATTTTTCTAATCAGTAAAACATATTCACAGTACTATGTAAAACACCAGGTTAATTTAATGATATATTACATACAATATACAACATATGTAAAATACCTTGGCAAGGGCCAACAAGATAGCTCAGTGCTCTAAAGCACCTCCTTTGGCAAGCTTAGACAAACACACAGGGTCTACAGTTCAATCCCCAGCACCACATTCCATGCCAACTGTACCCCCAGGGCTGGCTGAGCCAGCCACAAAAAAACAAAAACAAAAACAAAAACCCCCAAAAGCCGAATCGACAACAACAAAAAATAAAATTGGTTGGAAAAATGCTCAATAATCTTTTTCCTTCCTTTTGATCCTCTCCTTTTTTATCTTTCCTTTTAACTTTTCTCCTTTGTGATTAGATTTTCACACAATAAAATGGTAGACATTGCTTAATCATATAATTTAGTACATAATTTTAAAAAGAGGTATCTGAAAAATCTAGTGAAAGGCATGCCCTCAGCAGATAGAAAGTCAAGCACTTACAATGTAAAAGAAAATAATTAGATTTTCTTCTCATTAAATATAAAAAAAGTTTTCAAAATATCTAAGGAGTTAAGCTCATGATAGTTGAATAATTCAGAAATGTAAAAATACTGTACAATATTGCAATCTCTGATAGTAAGAAAGGGAATTAAAAAAAACTTCTGGGGTCAGTGAATTGTGTGTGTTTATGTAAAATTTCTTGATTGCAGAAAAATCCCCATACTCAGCTGTGTTAAAATACTAGTTTTCACAAGTCTTTCTTTGAAAATTTGAAAGTTTGCAAAGTTGTTTGCATCCAAGGGAGTCTCTTCTGAGAGGCAGTTTATCTAGAATTTTCCACAGAGTTTCAATATCATTCAGAGTAGTTAATTGAAGGCCTTGATTCAGAAGATCTGCTTCATTCATATGGCCAAAAATATCCCAGGATTCTATGAATAAATCTCTCTATATAAGTATTCTGAAAATGGGCTTTTCCTTCACTGAGAAAAAAAAAAGCAAATTTTTCTGAATTTCAATGAAGTGGAGTATCAGTATTTCCTTAAAGCCAAAAAAAAATTCAGTGTATTTGTATTTAGACTTTCTTTGAAAGTCTTTGTGTAGGTGGTAATTTAAGGTCTTGTCTTTGATAAAGTTCATTAACCTTGATGGCTTTAAGCAATTATTCTGCCAGAACCATGACTGACCTTGAACATCAGTGTTTTGTTTTGTTTTTTTTAAACCAACATAATCATTCTAAAGAATTAAATTGCACCATATGTGTCCAAACTAGATTTTTTTCTGCCAATAGAAGTGTGGCTGACAAGGAATAGTTTCCATATTTCAAAGAGCTCAACAACCTATGTAATTTTCAAAAGAACCTTTTGAGAGATAAAACTAAGAATTCATTGCTGTGAGATCAGTAGCTTTATCCAGTTGTGTGTTGATTGTGGATGGTGTGGCTGGAAATCCAGTGGCACCTCCACACAGCTTAGAAGGATGTCCCTTGTGCCAAGCCGTGATGGAAGAACTGACTTCTTTTTTTCATTCTGATCAAAGTGAAATACATCTCCAAAACTTCAACAGCTTCAGGTTTTAATGAATCCCAGTATTCTCACTTTAGCCTTGCCAGTACGATAAGAAACTCTGTAGATGGTTTCAAGACAAAGCTTTAGTGTTGAGAGAACTTGGATTTCATTATATTTCAAGGCCTGAAAATCCAGGTTTTAGCTCATGGAAAAGATTCAAATTGTCTGTCTTCTCCTATAGATGGAAAAATGTCAAGTGATTGTTCAGGTTTATGAGCTCTATGTTTTGTCTGCTAAAACTTGCCTTGTGAAAAGTACAGCATTTTTCTGTCTCAGCATACCAAGGTTGCAGTTAAAAATAAGAAGAAAAAATTCTAACAAAACATACCTATATATTTTATTTAAAAATGTACATATAATTAATGGAATGATATGTTTTCGTTGATTTCTTTTTTTTTCTTTTTTTTTTCTTTACAGAACTGGGGATTGAACTCAGGGCCTTGCGCTTGCCAGGCAAGAGCTTATTCTACTGAGCCATCTCCCCGGCCCCAAATTGAGTTTCTTTCTTTTTTTTCTTTTTCTTTTTTTTTTTTTTTTCCTTTTTTGGCGGAACTGGGGATTGAACTCAGGCCCTTGCGCTTGCCAGGGAAGCGCTTATTCCACTGAGCCATCTCCCAGGCCCCCATTGATTTCTACCAATGGAAATGTTTTCAAACTATCAAAATAAGTCAGAGATTGTGGCGGGCCAGCCCCCACAGAGGGGATCAGGGTAGAGGGAGATGGAATGAAAAGAAAGAAAGATGGGATGAGATCAGGAGGTCTGGGTGGCTGATTCAGCAATGAGTTTATTTTGCTTCATGCTTACATACAGAAAACTTTGATCATGAGCACAACATTTGTCCTAGCTAACTCTAAGACCTTCTGTTTTCCTGGGGCCACAATAGTTTTCCAAGTTCAAGCTGAGAAACAGAAGACTGCACATTCTGGAACAGTGAATCTGCAGCTGGGCCCCTTGCCCAACTGCTGGTCAAGGAAGGTTATGCATGTTGCCACATGTTACTTCCTTATCAGAATTCGTTCCTCAAAGGTCAAGCCTTAGGAGGGTCTGCCCTCCAAAAAGTAATGGTGATTCTATGTCCTATAATCATGGGAAGAATAATCTTGTGTCTATTTTTTTTTTTTTTTGTATTTTAAGAGTCTATAGGGTGTTCAGGGTCTCATTACTAGATCAGACTCTTAGTGATCCGCCTGTTTACAGCCTCCCAAGATCTGGGATTACAAGCATGTGCAGTCTCAACTGCCGTCTCAGTTTGTCCCTGGGGTGCGACCAGCATGGCAGGCCAGCAGATCGAACCACCTGGCCCCTCAGTCTGCTTGTAGGCTCTTTAATCTGCTGAGATATTTGGCTGATCCTTCTGTCTTTTTTAAATGTATTTTATATAGGGTCTCCTTATGCAGCTCGGAATCCTAGTGATCCTCCTGTTTTCAGTCTCCTCAGTCCTGGGATTATAGACTGGTCTCTGTGGTCCGCTCAACGCATCTGGGGACAGGGCTGGTGTAGCCTGTGGTTCCCAAGATCAAACCCCAATCCCTGAGCTTGCCTAAGCAGGCATGCAGTTTCCTGAGCTATCTTGCCAGCCACCTTTTGCATTTATTTTTTACAAAATATTCACAGCATGCTCTGACCTGGTAAGGAATAAGTTCTTATGCCTGAGGATTGAGATAGATAGATGATAGATAGATAGATAGATAGATAGATAGATAGATAGATAGATAGAATTTTTAGGTTAATGATGTCTTGTATGTAAATAGACATAACTGCTATCAAGTTTGTTCTAAGTTCTGAGATCCCTGACATTGTCTCATGCCATCAAACTAGCCACTGGAATGGTGTGGTGACACACACCTGTAATGCCAGAGCAGGGGAGCCTGAGATGGGAAAGTCACTATGAGTGTGACTTACATGAGATCCTGTACTAAATAAATAAATACATAAATAATTTTGGGGTAGTTGCTGTGCATTTTCTTTTCCTATTTTTTTGAATTTCAGAAAAATATTTCTGAAATGAATACATAACATGACATTAATAATAGATTGCACATTGTAAAAAATTATTTACCAACAAATGAGTGTAACACTAAGAATTGTCTGAAATAAACATGAAGGTGAAAGAGTTTACAGACCAGTTGTATAATAGTTCATACTGTGCCAAAATTAATAAACTTATATTCATATAATTAGAATTCTCAAAGTAGGAGGGGGTAGGAAACAAATATTTAAAAAATTAAAATTTCTGATTTTAGTTAAAATTGTAGCACTGCATTTCCAAGGAAAATGAAGCTTTTACACAAGAAATATGAAAAAACTCATACCAAGGTACACAAAAAAGAAGATAAAAATCATTGAGGCATAGACATAGAAGAAAAATACTAGCAATGGAAGAACAAAATTAAATAGCATCTTATTCCACATTAGGAAATAAAAGAGCAAGTGTGTAAGAAGCTATACATATGTATTCAAAGGACTGAAAAAAAAAGATCTGTCCTCACTGAATTTTCTACTTAGCGAACATACCTTTGAAAACTAAAATAAAATAATTTCTAGTTATACAAACTCAAAATATTTTAATACTTCCAGATGTAGCATATAGAAAATAACAAAGACCACAGTTGAGAAGGCAAGAGAAGTTGCTGTATGGTCCTCAATAAAGAATAAAGATATCTCTTTTTATACTTCATTTTTATGCTTTTCTGTGGGATGGTTAAGACCAAGATAAAGCAAGACCTATATAACAAGAAATGTAACTTTTGTATCTGACAAGTCAGTCAAATCCCCTCAGTATTTATTCTGAAACCATGTAGTGCAGTTTGAAGATCCTTAGTCAGTGTCAGCCATGTGGCTGAGTCATGGCCATTGCTTGACCAATGTGCTCTCTGTGAAAGCCTGAGAGAATGTTTTCTCTCCATGTGACTCTCCTTAAGCAAACTATACATCATCAATCACTTTCCTCTGTGGTCCCATAATCTCCTTGATCAGAAAATTTGGGACACAACTGAGTTACATGATGTTATAGGACAGGTTCTCCTATGTTCTGAGTCCTCACTGATCTATAAAGGCTAGTGCCAAAATGTTGGTTGTCCTTTCAGCCCTTATTTTTCTCCAATTTTTGGTCTGCAAACTTAGGTTGTTAGCTCTCCAGAAGAGCGGCTTATAATTATTATCCTACAACATAGGCAGTTGAGCTTAACTTCACTATCTATCTGAATAACATCTTAGACATAACATGGAACAGGTATTTTCAATCAAGTATTGATATGTTAGACTTTAAGTCTCTACAGAATATAAAGAAAAATATTTAAAAAAATTTAAAATGGGAATAAACAATTACATAGTTTTACAGAATTTTAGAAATCTAACCATATACAGCATTCTAGGATAGCCCTATTATATTTTTTTCTTGTTCCTTGTTGTCACTTATTACCATTTATTTAAAACAAGCATTTACATGAAAAGCCACAAAAAGACAACAATATGGAATGTATTAATTATTGAAACTGTCCTACTAATTGGTTTGAAACAGTCTCATTGCTACTTGTTTCTCAATAAAATTATTAAAAAAGAATAAAGAGGTCTCAAAATGGTAGAGCTCTCAAAATGAAGGACTATGTAAAATATAATTTCAACCCATATCTATCTATCTCTATCTATCTATCTATCTATCTATCTATCTATCTATCTATCTATGTGTGTGGAAATGACAAGGAAGAACTAATATAAAGCCAATAGAAAATGGAAAATGTTTCTTTTTAAAAATAATTTTGTTGAGAAACAAATAGCAATGACACAGTTTCAAAACTGATTAGTAAGACAGCTTCAATAATTAATACATTGCATATTATTGTCTTCATGGTTATTCATAGTACAAGATGCAGACATGATATCCTGTCCACAAACCTATGAGAACAAATCTTTCTATTCATTGAATTAAGAGAAATTAGCTGTACATCTATCCTAACTATTTTGAATATTCAGATACAAAATGGTCCTTCATTCATATCCCCCTTTTTTCTTTAGCTTTGTCAGGGAAGGATATTCCATTGTTATTTCAATATTGTAGGTACATGAATTCAGCAAAATATTCCAACATAGTCTAGTAGTTAATAATAGTAGTGGGTTTTCCATAAGGCTGGCAATGACAGAAGTTTTTGATTTGAGCCTTTTACCGTTCAGCATATTAATATGGCTTTACTTTTTATATTTCATTCTTATACTTTTCTTTTGGATGGTTAAGACCATGATAAAGCAAGACCTATACAACAAGAAATGTAACTTTTGTATCTGACAAGGTGAGTCTAATCCCCTCAGGATTTATCCTAAATCCCTTTACCACAATTTGTAGATCCTTTGTAAATGCCAGGCATGTGGAAGTATTGCGGCCATTGCTTGACCAACTTCCTCTCTGTGAAATTTTGACAGAATGTTTTATCTCAGTGCAACTCTCCTTAGGTACATTCTACATCATTATCACTTTCCTCTGTGGCCCCATAATCACTTTGATCAGAAAATGTCGGACACAACTGAGGTATATAATGTTACAGTACAGGTTACTTATGTCCAGAGACCTCCCTAATATTGAAAGGCTAGGGCCAAAATGTTGGCTGTCCCTGCAGGTCTTCTTTTTCTCTAATTTTTGGTCTGCAAACTTAGTTGTTAACCCTGCAGAAGAGAAGCTTATTATTATTACCCTCAACATAGGCAGTTGAGATTAACCTCACTGTCTGAATATCAAACATCTTAGACATAACATGGAACAGGTATTTTCCATCAAGTATTCATATATTAAACTTTAGGTCCCTATAGAATATGAAGAAAAAAATTTAAAAAATAAAAATATATTGAAAAATAGGAATAGACAGCTACATATTTTTACACAGAAATTTAGAAATCTAACCATATACAGCATTGTAGCAGGACAGTACTGTGACATTTTTTCTTGTCTCCTCTTTTCATTTATTACCCTTTTTTTAAAACATTTGCTTGAGAAACAGCATGACAGTAATTAGTATGATATAACAAGCAGTATGTATTAAGAAGACCAGAATGACAGGCATTCCAAGCATGACACTGGCATTACACATTGCTATCTTCAGTGCAGGTGCTTAATTCACAGGTATCAGCATACATAGCCAGGGTGAGAATCCAACTAATTAACTACTAGTTTCAAAAACTTGCTGAAGATTCTTACAATCATTGCCTTAACCATCTTGTGCATATAAATGTATGGCTTTGCCCCTGTCATGTTTCCTAGCTTTACTCCTTGCCCTTTCTTCATTGTCTAATCATTGTCTCGCTTTTTTAAAATTGTGTTATACCTTTCTATTCTACTTTCTCTTTTGCATTCTTACACTAGGGACACTATCTGATATTTACACATGTGGATCTGGTTTATTTCACTTATCAGTATATCTTCAAGTGGGATCCACTTGAATATAAAGGCTTTGAGTTTATCGTTCTTTATAGCTGAATAATACTCCATTGGGTAAAAATATCACATCTTTTTCAACCATTTCTCAGGTGATGGGCATCTTCGTTGTTTCCAACATTTGGCTATCACAATTTTGTGCTGCTATAAATATAGGCACACATATATCACTATGATGTGATGTTTTCAGTTCCTCCGGGAAAATTCCCAGTAGGGGGATAATTGGTTTGAATGGGATTTCCCGTCCTAGTTTTTAAAGAAGTTTCCACACTGATTTCCATAATGGTTGTACCAGTCTACACTCCCACCAGCAGTGGAGAAAGGTTCCTTTTTCCCCACAGCTTCTCCAACATTTGTTGTTGGGTGATTTCTTTATGATAGCCATTCTTTCTGGGGTGAGATGATATCTTGATGTTGCTTTAATTTGCATTTCATGGATGGCTAGTGATGTGGAGCATTTTTTCATATATTTATTCGCTTCTTTAATTTCATCCTCTGAGAAGTGTGTGTTTAGCTCAGATGCCCATTTCTGGATTGGGTCTTTAAATTTTGGGGCCCTAATGTTTTTTATTTCTTTATAAATTCCAGAGAACAGGCTTTTGTCTGAGTGCTTAATAGTTAAGATTTTTTTTCCAAATCTGTGGGTTGTATTTTCACCTTATTGGTAATTTCTTTTGACATACAAAAATTTCTTAAATAGAGTAGGTCCTAGTTGTTAATTCTTTCAAATATTATTCATGTGTTTTGGCTTTTGTTCATGAACTCTTTGCCTACCCCTATGTCTTCAAGAGTTCTTCCTACTTTCTCTTCCATGAGATTTGGTGTTTCTGTTTTAATGTTTAGATCTTCAACCCATTTTGATTTTATCTTAGAGCACAGTGATAGACCTGGTTCAAGTTTTCTGCATGTAGAGAATCAGTTTTTCCAAGTCTATTTGGTAAAGAGGCTATCTTTCTTCCAGTAAGCATGTTTGGTTCTTTTATCAAAGACAAGGTGGCTGAGTGTGTTCATAGAGGCTTCTGCATCTTCTAATCCATTCTATTTTATCTTCAGGTCTATTTTGTTGTCTGTAGCATGCTGATTTTATCATAGTAGCTTTGTAATATAATTTCAAGTCAGGAATTGTAATGCTGCCTGCCTTGTCTTTGTTGACCAGGATTGCTGTTGCCATTCTAGGTCTTTTCTGGCTCCAAATAAATTTTAGGAATGATTTTTCTAGGTCTGTGATGTATGTTGGTGGGTAGTTTGATTGCAATTGCATGTAATCTGTACAGCAATTTTAGAAGTTTGGTCATCTTTTCAATATTGGTTCTTCCTATCCAGGAGCAGGGAATATCTTTCCATTTTCTGAAATCCTCTAAGATCTCTTTTTTCAGAGTACTGTAACTTTCCTTGCAAAGATCTTTGACTTCTTTAGTTTGATGAATTCCAAGGTATTTCATTTTCCACGGTGCTATTGTAAAAGGTATTGTTTCTGTAATTTCCCTCTAGGGTGTTTGTTATCTGTGTAGAGGAATGCTATTGACTTTTCAGTATTGACTTTGTATCCTGCTATGCTACTGAATTTATCAATTCTAGTAGCTTCTTGGTGGAGTTTTTTGGGTCTTCCAAGTAAAGTATCATGTCATCTGCAAATAATGATATTTTCACTTCTTTACCTATTCTTATTCATTTTATTTCTCTGTCTTGTTTAATGGCTCCAGCTATTGATTCCATAACTATATTGAATAGGAGTGATGATAAATGACATCCTTGTCTTGTACCAGATGTTAGAGTAAAAGATTTCAGTTTTTCCCCATTTAGAATTATGTTAGCCTTTGGGTTGTCATAGATAACTTTAGTCAGATTGAAATAGAGGCCATCTATTCCAATTTTCTGAAGGGCTTTGAACATGAATGAGTGTTGAACTTTGTCAAAAACCTTTTCTGCTTCAATTGAGATGATCATGTGGTTTTTAGATTTGGCTTTCTTGATATAGCGTATTACACTGATAGATTTGCATATAATGAACCATCATTGTATCACTGGGATGAGTCCTCCCTGGTCATGGTGTATAATCTCCTTCATAATTTGCTGTATTCTATTTGCTAAGATTTTATAGAGGATTTTTACATCTGTGTTCGTGAGGGAGATTGGCCTGTAGTTCTCTTTTTTAGTTGTGGTTGTGTCTTTCTCTGGTTTTGGCATCAGTATAGTAATTGCCTTCAGGAATGATTTTGGGAGGATTTCTTCTTTAATTTCATTGAAGAGTTTGAGGAGTATAGGGATTATATCTTATGTAAATTTCTTGTAGAATACAGCTGTGAATCCATCAGGACCTGGACTTTTCTATGTCGGTAGGATTTTTTTTTTTTTAATTACAGCTCATATTTCATTGGCTGTTACTGGGTTAGTGAGAGTTCTTATATCTTCTTGATTCAATTTAGGTAATTTGTACCATTCTAGGAATCTGTCCATTTCTTCTGTGTCTTCTATTCTGTGAGAGTAAAAATTCTCAAAATAGCTTCTGAATGTTTTAGCACGTCTGTGGTATTTTCACCATTTTTATTCCTTATTGCTTGTATTTAAATTTTTTCTTTCCTCTTTTTGATGAGGTTAGCTAGGGGTTATCAATTTGTTTAATCTTTCAAAGTATCAGTTTTTTGAGTCATCAATTCTTTTTATTGTTTATGTCATCTCTATTCAATTAATTTCAGTTCTAATCTTTATGATTTCTTCACATCTTTGGGATTTGGGTCTGTTTTGCTGTTCCTTTTCTAGACGTTGGAGGTACAGCATTAGGGTATTTATTTGTTCCCACTTTTTTTTCCTAATATGTGCATTCACAGCTATAAATTTCCCTCTAAGAACTGTTTTCATTGTATTGTATAAATCACGGTAAGTTCTGCTTGTATTTTCATTGAATTGTAGATGTTGTTGAATCTCTTGTTTAATTTCATCTGTGACCCATTGGTTGCTAAGTAAGGTGTTGTTTAATTTCCATGTATTTATGGGATTTTTGTGGTTTCTTTTGTCATTTATTTCTAGTTTCATTACACTATGGTCAGGTAATATGTATGCGATAATTTCTGTTTTCTTGCATATACTTAAGCATGACTTATGGACTAGTATGTGGTCTATTTTAGAAAATGACCCATGTGCAGCTGAAAAAAATGTGTATTCAGCTATGTTTGGGTGGAACACTCTGTACATGTCCGCTAAGCCCATTTGTTCCATTCTTTGGTTCAGTTCTGCTACTTCTTTGTTTATTTTTTGTCTGCTTGACCTATCTTTGAGGGATAAGGGAGTGTTTAGTCTCCTGTTAAAATTGTGGTATTGGATATAAGATTTTTCTTGTCCATTGATATTTGTCTTATATAGTTGGGTGCTCCAGGGTTTGGTGCATACATATTTATGAGTGTTACCTCTTTCTCTTGAATTTTTCCACTAACCAGTATATAGTGGCCTTCTTTATTTCTTTTGATTATTCTTGGTTTGAAGTTGAGACTGTCTGCAGAGAGAACTGCCACCGCTCCTTTTTTCTGAGATGCTGATATGTGTAGTATTGTTTTCCATCCTTTGATTTTCAGCCTATGTATTTATGAGTTAAATGTGTTTCTTGTATATAGTATATTGTTGGATTTTGTTTCTTAATCTACTGTGCCATTCTGTTTCTTTTAATTGGTCAATTGAGTCCATTTACATTGATGGTTATAATTGAGACATATTGACTTACAATTGACATCTTATTTAGGTGCTCATGTTTACTCCTTTTTCCTGTGTTTAATTGTTTTCCCCATTTAATAGGTTCCTTCTGTCCTCATTGATGGAGTTCTGATCATTTTCTTCCCTCTCTAGAACATCTTTTAGTAGTCTGTGTAGGGTTGGCTTTGTCATCATGATATTCTTTAGTTGTTCTTTGTCATGAAAGTATTTCACTTCTCCATCAAACTTAAAAGAGAGTTTTTCAGGTTATAGTAGTCTGGGCTGGAATTTGTTTTCATAGAGGACTTGATATACTCTGCTTCATGCTCTTCTTGCTTTCATGGTTCATGAGAGAAGTCTGTCATTATTCTGATGGGTTTCACTTGAAATGTGATCCGTTTCTTTTCTCTAGAAGCTTTTTGTATATTGTTCTTGTGCTGGATATCTGGGATCCTGAGTATTATATGTCTTGGTGTATTTTTAATTGAATTGTTGTGCTTTGGAGGTCTATATGCTTTGGTTACCTGAATGTTAGATTGTTTCCCCATATTTGGTAAGTTTTCTGCTATTACTTCTACCCTTATTCTTTTTACATCATTTGAATTGACTCCTTTCTCATTGATGCCTATTAGTCTTACGTTGTTCATCTTTGCATCATCTCTCATGTGATGAATTATTTTTTCCTGCCTTATAGTTTTTTTAGGAGATCTTTTCTTACCTTTTCACTAGCTGAGATGGCATTTTCAAGATATGAAGCTCTATATTCACTTTCACTTAAACAGTTTTGCAAGGTTGTGATTGAGACTTTAAGTTCTTTTATATCTCTTTGAATCTGCTTCATGCATTCTATTTTTTTCCTATGTTGCTCATTCAAGGATTCCAACAATTTTCTAATCTCTATTTCTTTTATCAGTGTCTTGAGAAGGAATTATTAATTCTTTTACTACAGAGATTATTTCTGACCTGATTTCCTCTACACATTTCTGCATTTGATTATTTATTTTAGATCCTATTAATTCAGAGATTTCTTTTTTTATTTCAGAGGTTATTTCTAATCTGAGGTCCTCTATACTTTTCTACAATTGTTTCATCACTTCAGTCATTATTGATTCAAACATTTCAGCTGTGTGATTCTCAATTTCTTCTGTGCTAGTGTCTTCTGCACTTGTTCTGGGTTGGCTCAGGGCCTGAGAATGCATTTTGCTCCTTCTCTTTGTTGTTTTGTATAGCACTGTCCTCTGACCTTTGTTGTAGAGGTTTGGTAGTTATAACCCTAACACCTATTGAAATTTAGCTGCAGATCTATGAAGTTTGAATTCACCTAGATGTGCCTGGCTTGGGTCTTGCTACTCTGCTTAGCTTCTTCCTGGTGTAGAAGTGGGCTTGGGCTGGATTCGGAGGGGTTCTTAGAGTGTGGCAGATGTTCTCACATGCTGGGCCAAGGCTGGGTTGGTGGGTGCCAGCAGGTGCAGGGGAGCGCGAAAGCTCTCCCACACACTCGAATGGCCTGGGCTTGGGCTGGGTCTGGAGGGGTCCTGGGAGCACATCAGAATTTTTCACTCACACTCTGGGTCTTGGCTGGGTCTGGAGGGGTGCAGGGGTCCTGGGATCCAGGCAGAAGTTCTCATGCATCAGCGCTGGGCTGGGTTTGTAGGGGTCCATTTGGTGCAGGGAAGCATGGAAGCTCTCCCACACACTCACCAGGCCTGGGCTTGGGCTGGGTCTGGATGTGTCTTGAGATCACCATGGAAGTTCTCACTCACAAGCTGGGTGTAGGCTGGGTCTGGAGGGCTGGAGGGGTTGGGAAATATTCTTCTTAAAATTTGTAATACTAGTAGAAAATATCATATCATGTCTTATAAGTCGATTGTAAGTCAAAGACACTGTACGAACCATAAAACAAAAATTAAAATTAAACAATATTCAGAAAA
>NW_004524595.1:11048702-11049699 GCF_000260255.1 Octodon degus | reverse complement strand
AAATACTGGAATGGCAAATATATGAGCAGCATTTCTAACAGTTTGGGAATAGATATTACACAAAGTTCTAGTGTGTGGTGGACATGGAAAGTGTTCATTACACTTACTAGTGGCCAGATAACACTTTTGGAACTGAGCTACTGCTATTTCCTTGATATCCACCCCATAGACCCAGACAGAATCATGCCACATATGATGCAGGGGAAGTCCATTTGTAGAATGTGCTGATGGAAATATTTTGCTGCTGCATACAAAAAAATAATGGAAAGACTGTTGTTACATGCCTCTTTCTCTCCTGTGTTTAATTATTTGTCCTATTTGGTGGATTCTTTCCTTTCTCTTTCATGGAGCTGTGGTCATTTTGATCCCTCTCTAGACTATCTTTCAGTAGTCTTTGTAGTGTTAGCTTTGTTGTCTTGAAATTCTTTAGTTGTTCTCTGTCATGGAAGTATTTCATTTCTCCATTAAACTTGACAGAGTTTTGCAGGGTATATCATCATTCTGGGTTGGAATTTGTTTTCTTGCAATACTTGTGGTACTTTACTCCATGCTCTTCTTGACTTGATGGTTTGTGAAGAGAAATCTGCCATTATTCCTATGGATTTTCCTTGAAATGTGATTTATTTCTTTTAGAATACTGTTCCTGTGCTGAATTTCTGGAATCTTGATTATTATATGTCTGGGTGTGTTTTTAATTGGGCTGATGTTATTTTGAGTTCTATATGCTTAGGTTACCTGAATGACAGATTATTTCCTCACATTTGGGAAGTTTTCTGCTATTACTTTTGCCCATATTCTTTTTATGTCATTTATATAGACTCCTTCTTTTTCATTGATGTCTATTAGTCTTACATTGTTTATCTTTGCATCATCTTACAGATGATGAATTATTTTTTTTCTTGCATCCTAGTTGTTTTTAAGAGATCTCATCTTACCTTTTCACTAGCTGCAATGGTGTCTTCAAGGTCTGAAGGTGTAATTTCACTTTCATTCAAAG
>NW_004524595.1:11047724-11048547 GCF_000260255.1 Octodon degus | reverse complement strand
CTCTATTTTTTTATCAGTGTCTTCTTTAGAAGCATTCAATACTTCCTTCATTATAGTTATTTCTTTTTTTACTTCAGAAATTATTTCTGATCTGATTTCCTCTATACCTTTTTGCGATTGTTTCTTTACTTCATACACTATCATTTCAGAGATTTCAGGTGTGTGATTTCCAATTTCTTCTATGCTATTGTGTCCTGCATACTTTCTGGGTAGCTCAGGCCCGAGAATGCATTTTGTTTCTTCTCTTTGTCATTTTGTATAACACTGTCTTCTGACTTTTTGTGTAGAGCTTTGGTAGAATCATTACCTTAGTACCAGGTCTGGATCTACCAAGTTCAAACTCGTCCAGGTGGGTGTGGCTTGGGTCTGGCTGCTGTGCTCCACTTCTTCCTGCTGCAGCCTTTGGAAGTGAACCCACTGTACCACTTTGGAATGATGTTCTGTTCCTGGATCAGCTGCTTCAGTCTTGCCTCTAGCCTCTCTGCAGGGAGTTCTGCCACAGGGTTCCACACTGGGTCTGTCTGATGGAGGAAGTTTCATATACTTGCCTGGCCTGGGTGCTGGCAGGAATGAGGATCCGGCTGACCAACAAGTGGTCTCACTCACACGCTTGACTTGGGCACTGGCTGGAGTGAGGATCCAATGGGCCCTTGGAAGTCCCACTCCTAAATGATATTTTTAATGAAATTCTGAGATCCTAATTTTTTTTTCAGTACTGGGGATTGAACTCAGGACCCTGTGTTTGCCAGGCAAGCACTTATTCTACAGAGCTGTCTCCTTGGCCCCTAAATGATTTTCATTGATTATTATTCTGGTGTCTAAT
>NW_004524595.1:11032744-11047624 GCF_000260255.1 Octodon degus | reverse complement strand
CTCCTTCTCCTTCTCCTTCTCCTTCTCCTTCTCCTTCTCCTTCTCCTTCTTCTTTTGTATTTAAGACAGGGTGTACAGAGTTTCACTGCATAGATGGGACTGATAGTGATTCTCCTGTTTTCAGCCTTCCAAGTGCTGGGATTGTAGGCACACACCACACCCAGTCTCAATCTCCATCTCAGTGCATCCTGGGGGTGGGGCCCCACTGCAGACCTTGGGATTGAACACCTGACCCCTGCGTCTGCCTATGCAGGTGTTTTAATCCACTGAGCTAGTTGGCTGGCCCTGAGGAGAAGACTTCTAATATGATCATGATGGCATCTTAGTTCACTTGTTTAATTAATTATCTTGGAAACTCTAAACATTAATAGAAAATGAAAATACAGAGAAACAAAACTATCAGTCAGTGAAACTAGCACACATAGAACACACACAAATTCCAAGTTATTGTTAAGTACCTTGAAAAGCACTAAGTTTTTTAGAGACTAACCCTACAGACCCTAGAACACCTATGTGAATGAAACACAGTGGAGCAGAGGAAGAAGAGAGAGCACAAGGACCAGTGTATGTAGAGTAGAGTTCAAAAATCTCTGGAAATTTTTCACTTCTAGAAAAGGGATCTCACTTTAAGTGGGAGCTACTAGAAGAAATCAAACAATGTTTAAATAATCCAGAAAGTAGAAAAGGAAATGACACAACAGTATTATTAAAACAATATAAAAATACTCCCAATGAGTCGGTAAAATTTAGGAGCTATTGGGAGGCAAGGAAGCTGGAAAATTGGTCATATGTGTGTAGGCAGGACTAGACCTCAGTGCCTAAAGAAACAAGCTATCTCACTGAGATAAGCATCATGTGTGTCTAAGGTCAGCTGTTGATCACTAGGTAACCTTGAGTTACGTGTTATTAACTTTGCAAAGGTATAAATAATCCTTCATTTTGTTTTGCTTCTGGGGTCATCTCATCAATCAGGCAAACAAGCCATCACCTGTCTCAGCTTTTGTCTTCTTGTCTGTCTTTTCCTCATTCCTGTAACTATTTCTCCTGGGCTAAAAAGGATCACACTGAGACCAACAGATCCCTATGAGGGGCACTTAAAATTTAGGAGCTTTATCTTTTAATGACTTCAAATGGCCTGGAGTTCAACAAGGAAAAGTAAACATAAGATTAATGGTACAAAATGTCACTTTCTTGTGTTACATTTGCAGAATCAGAGAAAGTGTAGTTACATACAGGCACCTTTTCTGAAGAAAAGTTTATTCCCACATGCTTTCATAGGTGACTCTTCCATTTCCTAAATTATATTTAATGTCTTGAAAAAAATCTAATCAGTTGAAAGTTTAAATGAAAGGAACCATCTCAACAGCTATATGTATTTCACTCATGGTGCTGGATGGTTGACTGTCCCCCCTCTCAGAGAGGAGTTAGCCAGGCAAATCTCCTGCATCTTACTCTGATTAAAGAGGACTGAAAAGGTCCGGGACAATTTGACAGGCTTCTGTCCATAGACATCTGCTTTCTTCAAGAAACCCTAAGTAACCCTGGATTCTGTTTCTTTCCTCTTGCTTTGACATAATGCATCAAAAGTTGAATGCATATCTGTGAGTTTAATTGTCCCAAAATGTTGTGTTCCCTTTCTAAGAAGGGATTTGTTAGAAAAATTGTTGGAAAAGCTCCAATTCTGGTGAAAACAAAAGCAGAGTTTGACTGCTACAACTACACTAGGCTGTGTTTCTTAGATATCCCTGTGGCAATTAGAAAAACTTGCACTATTTTTAACCCAGCATCGATGCCTACAGTTCAAATGTTAGCCACTCTAGTGCAT
The DNA here is from genome assembly GCF_000260255.1 of Octodon degus. Taxonomy (NCBI): domain Eukaryota; kingdom Metazoa; phylum Chordata; class Mammalia; order Rodentia; family Octodontidae; genus Octodon; species Octodon degus. The sequence continues at coordinate 11,045,799 of NW_004524595.1, read as the reverse complement.
AACTGATTCTCTGAACTTATAAAAGCAGGCAGGACACCAGTGACCTGCCTCTCTAAGACCCTTCGAAGGTGAGGTTCACTGAGGAAAGAAGCTTTATCCAAGGAAGACATCACAGGAGGTTATGTAGCTGTCAGTTTACAACAGGTCATTGAGGCCAACTTCCATTAGGGTATTCTGCTAGAAAGGCAGAACTCATAGCCCTTACTCAGGCATTAATATTAAGTCAAATATGCCTTTTAGGTGCTACCTTCTCATTCAGGAATCTGGAGAAAAGGACTTGCTGCCTAATAAGCAATCATTTTTGAAACCCAAACAGGAAATTCTACAACTCTTAGAGTTGGTCAATCTTCCCAAGCAGGTTGCTGTCATTCACTGAAAGGGACCTCAAAAGGCATGACTAAAGTCTCCTTCAGAAATCAAAAGGCTGACAGGGAAGCAAGGAGAGAAGACTTACAGCCTCTCAAGACCCCAGATTTCTTCTCAGTTCCTGAGAAATAATTAAAATGATCCATTCTCAAAAGATGCAGTGAAAAGCTAGGAAAACTACATATGAGATGGTCACATAAATTTTGACAGAACTGGCAGTGTCCACTGTCAGGTCTGAAAATCGTGCCCACTTTGTGCTTTTGGATGGTAAGTCCAGACCATCTAAAAGGAGAAAGCTACTCCTGTGAACTTGCAGAAGACCTGAGCTCCCTCTCCAATGGACAAAACTTTACCACTGCTTCAAGTGCAGGTAAGTGGAAACACTAATAACCTTAATTCAGCACAGCTTACACTGGGACCTATGCTAAAGCTCCTGTTTCTAATCAGATGCTCAGTGTGAGTCATCTTGTAAAGACAACGGCTTTCAGGCTGTTGCTAGCTCATGCAACTTGCCTCTATGCCAGTGATGGCAAACCTTTCAGAGCTTTCAATGATGATAAACAGTTGGCTGCAGCTCATGTGCCACAGATTCAGTACCAGTGCTCTATGCCATACTTTCTCTTCCACAAGAAATGTAGAAATATGGCCTCCTTCTTCTTTTTGGGATCTATTCCCCAACCTAATGGTCAAATAAATCTTTTGACAAATTTCTCCAGCTTTCTAAAGACAGTGACACCCTTCTTATTGTTTAGGGTAGCTATCTTCTCTTCCCCATTTTTATATAAAGTGTTTTCCCTTTTAAACTTCACACCTGTAATTTATTGCTTGTGTGGTGACTCCACAATCCCAGCTGGTTTTTATTTCTTTAAATCAGTACTGAACCACAATACCTGAAGGTAGTCAGAGCGCAGGTAACCTTCAGTAGATAGAGCCTATGGCCCTGTCCATCACAAAAAAAGCTATATGAAGATGTAGGACTCCACTACCCACAAATCCCATGAAGAATTATGGGGCTAGGTGTCTATCGGGGGAAATGAGGCAGGAAACGAGGATTTAGCTGAGCTGGTTGGGAAAGTAAGCATGACTGGTTAATTACAAAGTCTTAGAATACATGACCAGAACTGATCCCAAAGCCCTGCAGAGGAACCGAATCAGAGAAAGGGGTCTTCAGTTTCTCTCTTGCAAACTTGAACAAGTTTTTCATAGTAAGTTCTAGACCTGATGCCAGCCTGAAAAGTGGGAGGTACAAAGGAACAGTCACCACTCAGCTCTGGGTTACCGTGTCCTCTGGCTCATAGTACTCTACTCTTATGATGGTGAGGCTGTGCTTTTTTTCTACTTTTATAAGCGGCAGAGGTTTGTAGGCAGGAAAAATAAAATAAGGGTCTCACTGAGCTTCTTGAATAATCCTGACTAGAAAGAGTTAAAACTTTAACTGCAAGGACAATTAAAAAGACCAAAGAGAACTGATAAATAGTGCACAGAGAAAGCCAGACAGCAACCTGTAACAAGCCCGCCCTCGTCACCCTCCTCACAAGGAGAAGGAGACAAGGCGCAGCCATTTAAAAGGAAACTATTCCCCCACTAGGGTCATTATGTTGCAGCACTAGGTAACACATATCCCCTTCATCACTACTTTAGATTTCTTTGTAAGTATCCTCCTGACCAACTTAGGAATCTCACTGATAAGGTCTAGACAAGGAGAAGTGGACACGGAAGAAACAAGGCACTCCAAAGGAATGTGCACGTAGATGACAATGGTGCCTAGTTCAGGATCCTAGAATCTGGGATCCATCTGTAACATTCTGCAGAGCAAATCAAATTCTGACAGATTCCAAATGTCAATGCAAGGGTTGAGGATTCCCCAAAACATAAAATAAGGATGTCGAGGACAAAGGCTCATGGGTATCCACTTTTCTGCTGCTCACTACACTCTGGGATAGCAATCTTCTCTTTCCCATTTTCATATAAAGTGTTTCCCTTTTAAACTTCACACCTGCAATTTATTACTTGTGAGGTGAGTCCACAATCCTACGTGGCTGCAAAGCATTGGTGTGGCATCCCTGAACCCAACATTTTTTGTTTGGCACAAACTCAATTTGCACAGTATGTTTCTCTTCCTGCCTTTACTATGTGTAAAATCACACTACATTTTGCACCTGGGCTGTCCAATTCTTTGTTTGGAACAAGAAGAATCTAGAAACCACTTCTAATCTGAGACCCAAGATCCCCAGAACCCAGTATTAGGTGGATCATACAATATTTCTCCTTTGAGCATTTAAAGAAATTTACTGTCCTAGTTACTCTTCTCTCATGGCTGGGACAAAATACCCAATACCCCAAATTAAGGAAGGCAAGGTTTGTTTAGCTCACAGTTAGTGGAAATTTCATTTTATACTTGGGCTGGCTCCAAGGCAGAGTGGCATTTGACACAGAGCAGCTATTCCTGGCAGTGGCTGAGGCAGCTAGCTAGCCAATCTCCCCTCCTTACATTATAATGCAAATTACCCACCCCCAGGGCCAGGGTGTAGCAGTCACACCTGTAATCACATCATTAGATCAAGAATTAATCATAAAATCTAGAACCTGCCCCATGACTGCATGGGGGGGGGGGCAACTAGACACAAGCCATAGCATTTCCAAGCTGATTTAAATTGTTATTTAAATGTGGGCTGTGGGATAGAAGAAATGAAAGATGCAAAGGAAACAAAGAAAGCATACCTAAAATTTGTACTTCTAAGAAGACAACTTTGGAGCTGTGGTCAAAGTTCCCCAGGACAGTGTACAGCAGTTTCCCTTGGTGAAATTTAGCCTCCTTTCTATCCAGTCTCTTCACCTCAAATTCCTCAGTAATAGCAGAAGTTCATAAACTGGCTTAGTTAAAAATGTAAAGAGCAGGAAGCCCATATGAAATAAAGGAGCAAGTCGACAGTGCAAAGAATGTTTAGCTTACTTACTTAAGCAAGCAAAAACGAGCCCATAGCTGTAGAATGGGTTACTAACCTTCTGGCAGGTGGACCACTTTTCGTGGGGCTCCAGTCCCTGAAGAGGAGCGTAAATATTCCCTGTTCCAGGAAATGTCCTCTCTTTATTTTATTTAGAAACAAATATCAATGAGACAGTTTCAAAGCTGATTAATAGGACATTGTCAATAATTAATACATTGTACATTGCTATCTTCTTAGTGATTATCCATAATACAAGATGCAGACAGGATATCCTGTCCAAACACTATTACTACAAATCTTTCTTCTCGAATTAAGTGAAAGTAGCTGTATATCTTTCCTAACTATTCTGTATATACAAATACAAAATGGTCCTTCCTTTGTATCCCCCCCCTTTTTTGTTTAGTCCTGTCAGAGATGGGTATTCTATTGGCATCTAAATATTATAGGTGCAAAACGTCCTCTCTTGAAGGTTTATGGTTGATTTCTTTAGGTGTGTGCCTTTTAATTTCAGCCCAATAAAACCACTTCTGATCCTCTGACTAGTGCTGAAAATTCTTTTTCCCTTGTGGGAGTCAGCAAACCTGAAATTTTTTACTGCAAGAAGGCAGAGAGTTAAGTTTCTTAAATCCGCTTGAGGAACTTCCACGAACCCTGTCTAGGGACAGTTGTATTAACTTGCATATAAGCATTTCTTTATCCCATTGTCTTGTTATCATTTCTTTCCTTGGATTCTTTATGACAGCCATTTTAACTAGGTTGAGATAGAATCTCAGTGTATTTTGATTTGCATTTACCTGAAGGCTAAAAATATTAAATATGAATCATTTATATTTCATGTTTTAAGAAAAGTCTTTTCAGTACATTTCCCTGTTTTTTTATTTGATTATTTGTTTTTTTGGAGTTAAATGTGTTGAATTTGTCATATAGTCTAGATTTTTTAAGAGAGAATAAAATCGTATTAAACAGAAAAAAAATTACAAAAAATACAGAATTTCCCTTAACAAAATAATATGAATTTGACAGTATTTGTTGTATTGCATAGTTTTGTCTTCAAATTAGTTTTTCAGATTAACAAATATATGTATGCAAAATTGGAAAAAGAAAAAGAAAGAAAAATAAGAAACTCAAAAGAGAGAAAAAGGGCAAGAATTTAAAACAGAAGACAAAAAAAAGCATTAACTGCTCCTTTCCATAGACTAGTAGAAATTCACAGTACAATTATTCAAATCATCCTGCTTACATACATAGATATATCTGTATTTTAGATCTCTATCATCTGTTGGAAAAGTAGCTGACAGTGATTTTCTTTCACTCAGTAGGCTGTCTCTTCACACTGCTATTTCTTTGGCTGTGTGAAATATTTTAATTTGATGCTATCCCATTTGTAGGTTCTTGCTTTTACTTGGTCTCGGGAGGTTCCCTGAGCTAAGATTATGAACTTAACTCATCCTAAGCAAGGAATGTCTGCAGGCTTCCTGACACCTCTTGCAGCCATAGAATTTTCAGGACCTGCCAGAGGTACAAGGAGGATTCATTTAGAAGAAATATTAGTACACATTCCGAGTGTAGGCCCCCAAGAGCAAGAGATGCCCTACTGCTTGGAAATGGGAATTTTTTTTTCTTTGTGGTAGAAATCTGTTGAAACTATCAGTCTGTATTCTCCATCTTGATTTGGTGCATGGGGGAGGATAGTCCACTCAGAGTAAGATAGAGGAAAACCTAAGTTACAAGTGAAATGGTCATGGCATATTTGGAGTCTGTGTAACTATTTTAAGTTTTTGCCCTTTCCTAATATCAATATGTGTATAAATTATGAGTTCTGCTCTTTTAGTAGAGGTTTCTGGGGGAAATGGCCCAGTCTCAAACTGACCACTGCATAACCTGCTTTTTGATGCCCTCTTTGGACAAAGCTTCTTCCATCAGTGAACCATACTTCGTAGGGTCTTGGCGATGCAGGTCACTGATGTACTGTCTACTTGTGAATGTCTGAGAGATCACTTGTTCACAAGTGTGTCTAACTTCTGGGCCTGTAGCCATCAAAGAAATAAAATTAAAAGTAGCACAAGATTTTATAATAACGTGAGGGGTGTATAAGAGCATGGTCTGATATTTGGCAAATCATTCCCCGCTAACCACAAGCAGTGCTTGATCTCAAAAATTTCTCTGACTTGATGGGGAGTTAGGATTTCTACTTTCTGTCCTAAAGTTAATTGCAGCTTTCTGTTAGTACAACTTTACCTGCCATCCCCCAGCCAGGGTGACCATCCAGTGGCCACTCCATCTAACTCTTTGAAAAGTGTATGACTGGGAAGAGATTTTGTCCTAGCTTTGGGTTAGTACACTCAAAGCAATTCCTCTCCTTTTCGATAGGTGGAGGAAGGAAGGTTTTTGAAAATCAGGTATTATATTACACCATTCTCAGGATCCATCTGTTGGCTAAATATTTCAGGAGGAGCTGGCATAGCCCCGCAAAGTAAAATCTACAGGCCTTTGTCAGAATCTGACAACTGCCCCAAATTTTGTGAGTACATTTTTTCCTAGCAAAGGACTAGACTCCTGTGGGAGAATTAGAGACCCAGTTAAACATTTGACTTTCAAAGTGCCACATGACAGCAGGATTAAAGGATCTCCAACAAAGTGTCCTCTCAATAATGACTATGTCTGTAGAACTAGAAGATTGTCTTTCAGAGAAATAAATCAAAGCAGAATGAAGTAATTCATTCAGCTAACTCATGACACCCAGTGTCACCAACATTCCTCCCAGGAAATGGTAATGTTCATTCATTGAGTATTACAGGTTCTTTGGACTTCTTCAGAGTGGGAAACAACAGTTCTGACTGGCCTAGGCCATCTCTGGGAGCAGGTACAGTCCCAACTCTCCAGCATCATGAATCAGGCATGTGCATTATCTCACATTCAGAGCAGGCCTCAGGCAGTGGCTTGGTGTGTTGAGGGCCTGGTGTGCAGACTTCTTGTGCTCAGTCATCCTTGGATTTCCTTTCTGACAATTTGGGTGAGTTCAAAGCACTGTTGATTATAACAGCTTTACTTCTAGCTTTTCTCTTTTGACCTTCCTCCAGATCCCAATGTTGAAACTCAGAAAAGGCCTTGTCCAGAAAATAGGTCATAATTATCTGGGATCCTATTAGAAGTTTCCTCATTAAGCAAATGGGATTAACACATTTCTCCCTATGAGACAGGTAGGAACCCAAGGGCAGGATCATAAAAGTCATTTTTCTCTTCTTTGGATGTTATGCGATATAACATAGTTTCTGGGCTTTTCCTATGACAAAGGGTTACAAAAGCCTAAACATCATTGATTTGACTCCCACTTTTATGTTTTAAGTAGATGTATCTTAACTGAAAAAATAGTGTCATAACTTAAATTGCCATCCCATTCCCATTTCTTACCATTTGCTGCTGAATCCAAACCAGAGTGCAATAATAGATAAGTTATTCTTTCATACGTTGGCAGAATCAAATCTTTCCTATTGATCAAGGATGTCCCTTATTTGTGATGTCAGTGGAAACTTCAGGGTATGTTTCATGAGATGGGCTATTGTTCATTTGGGAGTGGGGAGAGAGGGGCTTTTGGTTTGTAATGTAGTTTCCCATGCCCATAAAGTGTCCCTTGTAACACTTAAGTATTCACTAGAGAGATGTCTCTGTCCGAAGCTAGAATGATGCTGGCATCTTTTGAAGCACCACAGAACAAGCCCTCCTGAGGGAATTTTGTCTCCACAAGGGGGCCTATTACATCCTTGGGAGAGGGGTGTTGAGGCACTTGAGGGCTTTACCTGGCCCTTCACAACCAGGTCAGGGTGGAGCTGCTCCATGCTGGAGCTCCCTTAGCCATGGTTGTGACACTTAATAGCTCTGCTTAGAGTGGAGCCACTTGAGAAACAGTATCTCTTGCATTTACTGCAATAGGAAAAACTTTGATACTGTCTTTAAGGCAATTGAGATGGAAACCTCATTTTTGTTTTTCCAGGAAAAGTCTTTAAAAATCCTTCGAATGACTCAGTCACTTGAGTTAAACTTTATTTGTTGTTCTTTTGCTTTGCTCATGGTTTTAAAACATAGGTTTCTAAATCACCTGCATTTTATTAGAAAAACAAACAAGGACGGGAGAAAAAATGTGGGAATGCCAACTAGGTGGCCAGTCACATGACAAGACAAGATGGTGGTCAGTCATGTGATGAGACACTGAGAGACAATGGGCATCTAGGAGAAAAGTGTGGTTGGGAGTGTGAGCTCAAACAAAGTGAAGTGGAGCAGGCAGCTGATTAGGCAGGTTACCAGACCACCAATGATATTTTTCCCTGAAAGAGTGAAAAAGATGAAGAAAGTATCAAGGAGAACAGAAAAGTAAGTTCAAAAAGAAATACCAACCTCCAAGTTGCCCACATGGTGCCTGAGTCATCTTTCTTCAACTGGTTAAGAGCAGGTTCTCTAGCTGTTTTTCTGTGATTTGCATGTGCAATGAGTGATCAAAAAAGGGACAGAGGATGAAAAGGGAGATAAATTGCAATTGTACCTGTAGGTCTGCTATGGGTGGGGAAAAAACACACAAAAAAACCCTGAATAGCATTTTAGAGAGAAACAAACAAAAATTGACAAAAGGTCCTTACCTGTTGCTTCTGGCTAAGCCAAATATGCTACCAGGTTTTGGGATGTAGGTGTTTCCTTCTAGAGGTAGATTTTGGGTTCTTTCCATCAAGAGCAAAGAATTGGTTAAGATAAGCACAGAGAGTAGCGAAGTGTTGTTAAAGGAGGAAAAGAAACAGAGTGAATTTCAGCCAAATAAAAGTAGGAAGGTAAGTGCACCTCAAAGAGTGAGGGTGGACCATCATGCCAGAGAGAATGCAATGGCAAAAACTCCTTGTGGATTGTCTTCTTGTATCGTCTTCTCTTCAAGCTGATGTCAGGCCTACCAACTCTAGCACAGCCTACCCAAATTCTCTTGAGAAGTCCATGTGCGTGGCTCTGGGGCTTGTTCTGTGCATGTATTTGAGGATTTTGGTAGGTCTTCTTCCCCAGCCAATTTTAGCCACATCTTATCTTCATTTCTCATAAGGGTGCATTTTCTCTTATCCTCATGGCCACAAGTCTGTTCACCCACATATGCTTACTCTGTAAATTACACTTCTTTCACATGTAAAATAAATGTACATCCCCACTAAGTTTTCTGTGTCTTCTTCAATTCTTTGTCAAGGACACCAAGAACCTGGAAAGAATTATCCTCAAGTCCACTATCCAACAGCAGCTTGTCTTAGTGATTTTTTTACTCATTGCTGGGACAAATACCCAACAGTCAAAGTGAAGGGAGGAAAGGTTTATTGAGCTCACAGTTACAGGAGGGTTCAGTCCATATTCCGCTGGCTCCAAGGCAAATGACAGCAGTTCATGGCAGCAGAAAACAATGAAGAGCAGAGGAGGAGCAGCAGCTGTGGCGTCCATCAAGCCTCTTCTACGCTGACTGCGAAGACCAGTACTCCACCACGAAGAGCGCAGCAAAGATCAAGCTCCGCCAAAGACTGGGACTTCTTTATGGAAGTGGAGCAGGGCAGCAGGAAGCCTTCCTTAACTCCTTTATATGGTCTCTTAGGGCTGAGTCACTCTGGGGACAGAACCAATTGTGCCCCAGGGCAGGACCCTGATCAGCCAGAACTGAGCTGTGGAGTCATCCGACCAAGTTAACGCAATGTATCAACTAACACACAGCTGTATATGTGTATGCGATGATTTGTATCTAGGTGTCTCCCAAAGCCGCATGCAGTCATGGCACAGTTTCTAGAGTCTGTGATTCATTCATGATCCAGTGCTGAGTTGATGAATGTGAGTGCTACTCTCTCCCTGAGGTGGAAAATCTGCATTATAATGTAAGGAGGGGAGAGAGGATGCCTCTGCTGCCCTGCCTCTCTCTTGGCACTTGCCTGTTTTCCACAGCCATGAACGGCAGCTTTCTGCCTTTTGCCACTGTGCCTTGGAGCCAGCTGTGTATAGCTGAAATCTCCACAAACTCTTAGTTAAATAAAGCTTTCCTTTTTAAAATTTTGAGTGTTGGGTATTTTGTCCCAGCAAGACGAGAAAAGAAACTGAGACAGTATGGATTATTTATTGACTTCTATTTTATTCCTTTGATCTTTGTGTTTGTTTTTATGTCAGTATCATGATGTTTAGGTAGTGTACTTTGACTTGGGTATTGTGATACTTCCACTATTCCTGTTTCTTAAGAATTGCTTTAGTTATTTTCAGTCTTTTGTATTTGTACATGAATTTTAGGTTTGTTATTTTCTAGTTCTATGAGGAATATCATTTATATTTTGATGGATATTGTGAGAATGTGTAGATTGCCCTTGACAATATGGTCTTTTTAACAATATTAATTTGATCAATCCATGAATACGACAGGTCTTTCTGTTGTTCATTGTTCTCAGTTTCTTTCTTTCAGTGTTTCATAATTTTCATTGTAGAGGTTTTTGCTTCATTTGATAGGCTCATTTTTAGTTTTTTTGATTGTTTGTTTTTAAGATATTATAAGCAAGATATGGTGATGTGTTCTCTTAAACCCAGCACTCTGGAAGGTTGAAGTAGGAGGACTGCAATTTTTATTGAGGCAGGAGATTAATGGTTGGCAAACTGGTTGGGAAGGTGGGAATGAGCAGCTGATCTCAGAGTTCCAGGTCACATGCCCAGAGCTGTTCCCAAATAAACCACAGAGTGCTAACTGCTATTCTTCTTGTGAAAATTTGAGCAGGTTTCTGGTAGGACAGCCTAGACCTGATACTGTAGTCCTCCCCACTCACAGCACCTGCCAGCAAACTTCAGCTTGTTAGTTCTGCTTGTTATTTATCCCAGCTAATAGTTCCAGTTGTAGTTCCTGTTACTTTTGTTTCTTAGAATGTCTGCTTTCTGTGATGCGTATTGTAAGAACCAACCCCCAATTGACAAGCCATTCTGCGTCTGTATTTCCTGCTTGCTTTTCCCATATAAGTCCTAAACCATCAGAGATCAGGGCCTGATGTTTTGGGCATGATCTCAGTCAATACCTGTAGAAATAATAAATCTAAATCCTGGGTATCATTTTGGTGCTTCTGCTTGCTAGCTTCAGGAATGAGAATTGCAAAAACCCACCACTATCAAGCTGGGGGGGGCACTATTACATTTTTTCCATGATTCATCCTGTTCTTTAAATAGAGTGTCTCTCTTTTCTGACATTCAGTTGGCTCAAACACCAGCTCTTCAGAGCATATTTTTTTCCTACTTTAATCAATATAGAACCTCACTATCTTTTTGTGTTTGTTTTCACCAGTTCTCTGATCAGAAGAGAAAGAAACTAGAAAGCATGTCCAAAAGGAAACTCCAGCACCCTAAAAACTAGCAACACTACCCGCCACCAGTGAGTTAGTGAGACACTGCTTCAAAATAAAAGTAGATAAATAAAAATAGCTGGAGATATTGCTCAGAACAAAGACCCTGAGTTCAGTTCACAGTATGGAAAAAGCAAAACAAAACAAAAACTATTGTGAATGGAATTATTTTCCTGATTTATTTTTCTTTCTCAGCTACTACATTTTTGGCCTATATAAAAAATAAGTAGTTTTATGTGTAAATTTTGCCAAATTTGTTTATCAAATTTAAATATATGATTATACTCATTTATTGCATATTCCCCTTTCTAAATGTTACTATTATAGTTTTGCAATCTGTTTTTTGTCCCATTAAAATGTTACTGGGTTTGGAGGTGCTAGGGTCTTTTTCTAGACATGGTTTTAAAGTACTTTCTGTTTTTAACTACCTTAAAAATTCTTAGTATTCCCTATGAATATGAGTAGGATTTATTCCATACTTCCAGTATTATGGATATTCATAATTCTTTTTAAAAATAAACCTCCTTCTAAATTGTGTATGAAAATGTCTTGGGATAATGTTTTTAAAGTATCTCTGTCTCTGTCTCTGTCTCTGTCTCTGTCTCTGTCTCTGTCCTCTCTCTCTCTCTCTCTCTCTCTCTCTCTCTCTCTCTCTCAATAATTTGTTAAGAATCACTCTAAATTTTTCTGAGGGCATAGAATTGGGTTTAATGTCTGTACTCTATATATAATCCTTTTCCCAAGGTTTCTCATTACAATGAAGCTCTTGTCTGCTGGAAGGATTAAAAATGAGAAGGTATTTTATTCTGCAACCTAGAAATCTTTGTCCCCTTTTCATAGTTAATTTCATTTTCCAACCTAAATGATATTATCCTTAGCTTTCATCTCTTTTCCTATACCTTGCCATATGTACCTAAAACAAATCATCGACACCTCAACTTTCTGTTAGTTCACTAGATATAATTCTCTCTTCTCTCTAGCATCAGGTGACAGGTTTGCTAAATGTTTAATTATTGTAAAATAAAGGCTGCAATTTTCCTTCTTATTAATAATGTCTTTAACTCGTTTCTAGCCCTTGCTAGTGGTTTTGCCTTTCCTTCAGCCTTTACCAATAGAGTCCTTGTACTTCTCAAGCCTCCACCTGTTGCCAAGTTCCAAAGAAAATATCTTTCATTGGAGATTATATAACAGCCATCTCATGCTTCTAGGTACCAATTTCTCCATTAGCCAAAGTTCAACGTCTTAACACATTGATATGCTTTTCACTGCTTCGTGAGTTGAATGGTAGTTCTACTGGTCTTGCCTGAAATGACTCAAGTGGTTCATTTGAGTTTTCAATTTCATGGGAGCTTTGCTGTGTGGTTGAGCACCTCTGTGCATGTAGTCTTCTACATCTCTCAAGGTGATCAAACTAAGCTTTTTCAGACAGGGAGAGCTTACTTCAAGAAGGCAGGCTGAAGTGGCAAAAAAGTGCTTATTATGTCTCTACTGTTAGTCAGACTTTCTTATATTCTATTGGCCAAAGAAGACCCCTAACCAAGTCAAGAGTGATTATGCTTGTCAACTACAGAAATGCCTGGGTATTTGGAGACATGATAAGAAGAAAATACTAATTGGCAGTACACCACATGAACATTAAGATTGGACTGCAGAAATTATAACAGATGGAGAAATTAGGAAAAAAATAGCTTGAGAATATAGGCAATGGCAACAAAAAGACAAAGTAGATATTAGTTACTTAACCTTGAAGTTTAAGAAACATTTTTTCACATGAAAGGAGAACAAACATACATATTAAAGGGTCAGAAAGAAAAAACAGTAATATTACCAAAACTCATATATAATTTGAAAGAAATGAAAGAAAAATACCTTAGTAGAATAAAGATAAATGAAAGGTTACTAAGATAAAAATATGACAGATAAATGATGGAAAGCAAGTTTCTTTTAGGCAAACAAATGAAAAGTTTCAGCCAGATGTATCAGGGAAATTTATCTTGAGATTATTTTATATCATGTGCGTTTTTCTAAATTAAATATAAATAGCTATATCTTTCACTGTCAGAGTGTGGTTCAAACAAGAACTTACGGGTCATTATTGTTTTAAGAGGAAGAAAATAAGATGCCTAATAGAATTTTTACTTATTTATTTGTTTTGCTGTACTGGGGATTGAACTCAGGACCTTGTGATTGTTAGGTATGTGCTATATCCCTGGGTCTAACCAACACAATTTTTAATAGTACCATTCATTTCTAGGAGATCTGAAATAACAACTCTAGTATGTTATTAAAAGAACCAAAATATTTAAATGCAACCAAATTTTTCTACAAAGTTCAATGGATTTGACTAAAAGAAATTTTAATGAAGATA
>NW_004524595.1:11031159-11032644 GCF_000260255.1 Octodon degus | reverse complement strand
AGGAAACTACTAGTAGAACAAATTCAGTTAAAAGAAAGATTCCAGGAGAAACTTTAGCAAAAGCACATGTAATGAGCATCCACTATATTTAAACTGGACTAATTTGAATGCCAGTTTATCAAAAATTGAGTATGTTGCATTTTCTGGCATAGCAATGATGAAAAAATAAGAAAGATATAGAGAAGAATAGAAGACAGTATGCACAGTGGATTTGTTGGTTTATTCACCTGTGTCTCATCTGAAAATTGAAGGATGTCATCTGAAGTAGACAAATCAAACAGCACAAAATTAAGCATATTTCTTAACATAAGGGAAGGGCTAAAAGAGATAACTCTATAGCTTGAAATTAAATGGTACCCAAAAGGTAAAAAGAAATGAGTAGAAAGGAATATAAGCCTGGCTAACCACTGCTCAGAGGAAAGAGTGAGTACGTAGGATTTTAAAAGATGGAACAAAAAGTATCACCAAAGATGTAAAGGTAAACATTATAATATAAATTATTAATTCCCAGAGATATAAGACTCATAGGATAGAAAGAGAACTTCATGAATATAAACAGATAAATTTATGTGTAATGTAAAAGAAACAGTTCTTCATTATGTCACACTAATAAAGACAAATAAACTTAACCTACCTATTGAAAGGCAAAGGACTCAGCACATGTCATAGACTCTTGCCTCACTGGGACAAAGTACCCAGCACCTACCGTTTTGGGGAGGAGAGCTTAGCTTGGGCTCACAGCTTTGTTCCATGGCTGGCTGGCTTCATAGAAGAAGCGGCATGGCTGAGGGCTGTGAGAGAAGAAGCTGCTTAATCATGCCAGACAGGAAGCAAGAAAAGAAGGGAAGACCCACACCTAAGAAAACCCTTTTCCAGGTAGGCCCTAGAACCCGCCTCCAGCCAGGACACACCTCCTACCAGCACACTGAGCAGTCCACGATGAGTCCACTTATTAGTGCAGGGCACACCTGGCCTGATCTAATCCTCTTATGAACACTTGAGGTTTGGGAGGACATTTTTATCTAAAATACAGCAACACATAACCCTAAAATAAAATTCCTCTCTAATTTGTATGAGATATACTTAAAGTGGCCCAGAAGAGCTAAAAGAAAAAGAAGGGAATAAAAGGTAAGTAAGGTAAAGATACACACAGGTCAATGTGAGGGTAATCATGACTAATTTAGTTCCGGGTAAGGTATAATTTAAATCAAAAAGCAGTTTCCTGGGCCGGCTAAATAGCTCAGCGGATTAAAGCGCCTGCAAGCAGGCGCAGGCCTCAGGGGTTCAATCCCTGAGCCTGGCATGTCGGCCCCACTCCTGGGGCATGCTGAGACAGCAATTGAGACTGGGTGTGGTGGCGCATACCTGTAATCCCAGCTCTTGGGAGGCTGTAAACAGGTGGATCACTATAACTCTGACCTATTAGTGAAACCTTGAACACCCTGTAGACCCTTCGCTAAAATACAAAAAAAAAAAAAAAAAAAA
>NW_004524595.1:11029737-11031004 GCF_000260255.1 Octodon degus | reverse complement strand
GTCAGTAACTGTGTGAGATGCCAAGCACATATTTAAAAATAATAAAAGACTTCTATTCACTGCTTTTAGAGTAATATTACACAAATAAAAATACATAAGAATAAATAAAAAATATGCAAGAAAATACATAAGAACAACCCAAACAAGAACACACATGAAACATATTATTTTAAAAATAGAAAAACTCTATACATATTACATGTAAGAACACATTTATTGTAAAAAAACTACAAATTTAAAACAGGGAAATGGTGTAGAATGTGCATTTTCTGATTTAAATATAATGAAATTAGACAAGATATTCCTTTGATTTCAAGATTCAGAAAAATACACTAAAAACTTGGTTTGTGAGCGTAACTCATTCTGGAAACATATTTTTAAGTCAAAACACTGGCATGCCAAAGGAAATTTTCCCATCAGAAATAATGGAAACTCAGCTGATTCATTCCATTACCCAAAGATGTTCATATAATTACAATATAGGAATGTAAATAATGAAATACAAAGAAAAGTAAACATGTTAACCTGTACTTACCTTTGAAAACCTTCTTGGCTAGTATAAGGAGGACAAGGGAGAGCAGGGTTGCTGTGTACTACCACTTTCACTAGCATTAGTGCATTTATTACTGTCTATTGGCTCATGCGGCTTTATTGAGAAACCTATCCAGTAACACTTGCTCTTGTCTTTTCTTAAGATTTCACAGAAATGTGACACTGCATTGATAAACAGAATCATTGCCACACGGCTATAGCCTTATTCTGGTGGATCTGTTCTACAAAGTTTAGTATTGTTTCCTATATTTTCCACATTTCCACAATCTATGTTGAAGTAAGGAATTCTTCCTCCTCCTTCTCCTCCTCTTTTGCACATGAGATCTCCTCCACAACCCATTGCTATTGGAAGAGGATCCCGAGGTATGGATGTGTGTGGAACCACTGGATCAGTGGTGATCATGTGACTTTTGGCACCACACACTAGTCATGTTGCAAGGAATTGCTTGGTTATCAAGTCAAAATTTTTTGGAAATGTTTGTTCATCTCATAGAATATTCATGGAACAAGTTACAGTCCAACATTTACTGTATTTAAAAATGATTAAAGGCTTCTATTCACTACTCAGAGAATAAAAAAGAGCAAAAGGACCAAAACACACTTAAGAATATAGTTTTCCTTAAAACTCTAATCAAGAAGATATATACGAAAACATTATTTTAAAAATTAAAAATCCCATACAAATGACATTTAAAACATTCTTAGAATATGAAAT
>NW_004524595.1:11021141-11028639 GCF_000260255.1 Octodon degus | reverse complement strand
GATTTCCTGCCCAAACACTATTAGTACAAATCTTTCTTTTCATTGATTAAGTGAAAGCAGTTGTATATCTATCCTAACTTCTCTGTATATACAGATACAAAATGGTCCTTCCTTTGTATCCCTTTTTTTTGTTCAGTCCAGTCAGAGATGAGTGAAAAGCATTTTGTTCGCCATGCCTTCTGTGCTCTTTCTCTGTTTTCACTTTACTTCTATCTGACTGGTAAGTAGACCTGGTCTCTCCGGTAGCTTCTTCCTTTCTGGTATTCCAACTCAATGCCCATCTTAAAGAATGATTCAAATCTTGCTGTGTTCAGGAAGCTACTTGAGGCTATACTAATACATTTATTCTCTGATCTTCTGTTGTATGAGTAATATAATAAATGCTGCCACTTTATCCTATAAACATATACTATGTAGACAAATTGTCAAGGATTCCAATACAGTAAAATTTTAGGATTGCTCAATTTCTTTTCACAGGTTACTTAGGGTTTTTGATGGTCCATGTCTTGGTTACTCTTGTTGCTGAGACAAGTACTCGACATCCAAAATGAAGGAAGGAAAGGTTTATTTAGCTCACTACTCAGGTTTCAGTCCATACTCAGCTGGCTCCAAGGCAGAGTGGCACAGGGCGGAGAATAGCGTTTATGGCAGTGACAAACAGCAAGAGAGCGAAGGGAGGAGTGGCAATGACAATGGCTATAGAGAGGAATACTGTCTCCCTTGAATTGTATTCAGGCTATATGCCCCAGGCTGGGGTAATACACACACCCATAATCCCAGCAGTACTAAGGCACATAATCCCATGAATTAATCTCAAACTCTAGAAGTCCCTGCCCCATGACTGCATGAGGCTTTGGGGACCAAATACATACAAACCATAACAGTCCACCAGGAAGAATTTCATTAGGGTAAAGAGTGCTTTCCCTGGTTGGTTCAAGGAAAATGCATATCATGCTAGGAAATATAATACATAAAATTTGGCCCTCATTGGTTCATTTCCTCCTTTCATGTAATGGAAGCAGAGTTTTGAGCACAATTGTTACTTGATGATCTAGAAATTTTATATAGTGGGGAGCAGAAGATACTTCTGGAAAAATGGAACAGTGTACTAGAAGATAATTTAGAGAGAATAAGTACAGTTTTTATCAACTTCAAAATTTCCCCATTACAAGCCTGCTGTTTCTGTGTATAGTTTACAATATTTTTATCATTGTCCTTATACAATTGAACAATTTCTTATGGAGAAGAAATATTTCCGAAGAGTACAGCTAGTACAATATCTTACAGGCGCTTAAGTATGCAGATGTTTCTAAAGATGTAACTGTTGAAATAAAATATTTTACTTCTATTATTTACTGGAATGTGAAAATATTTATATTTCACAGAGTAAAATATTATAGATAAGGTAGTTTTTTATATTTAATTAATTTTAACATTGCAAACATTTTGTAAGTAATTGAAAGATAAATTCTAATTTTGAGGAAAGAAGACCAGCAATATTTAGTATTTGGACAACAATCTGAGGGATTTCAGAGTTGATGTCCATCTAGATAATGTAATGACCCTTATTATTTATGTTGCCAACCACATCTCTTTCCTGTTGCCCTCCTGGAGGGAATTGTAAAGGAGAAGGCTAGGCTATTGCACACTTCTAGGGTATTTGCTATTCCAGGGATTGGAATGGAGAAAGCCTTCGTAATGAATTATTAATGGAAGTGTTCTTTGGCAACTCAAGTGCTAACCTCTGGGTCCTACTTGATACTGTCAGCACAGCCCTGCCAAGATTTTTATTATGCTTTCAAAACTCTTTGACAGAACACACACACAAAACAATGGTGGGGAGAGAAAGGAAGAACTGAAAGGAACGGTCGACAGAATGCTATCTATCTGCTTCTATTTGGTCCATTTAGTTTTTCCCCTCATGTCTTTGTCTTTCAGGGATTTTTCACTGAAGCAGAGAGTATATCCCACCCTTTTGGCAAGAACTTATGCCCCCTCCTGCCCCCCAACAGTCCCTATCACTCTGCTGTACTTCCTTACCTCTGTTACCTCCAGGACAGGGGAAGCTCCTTATAGAGAAGGAAGGCTCTGTTAGATTTTTCTCTAAATGCCTACCACAAAACACAACACCTGTGACAAAGACGGCTAGTGTCTTTTGAATGAATGGTAAACAAATGCTAGTTTCTTGAGTTCAAAAAAGCAAAAAAAAAAAAAAAAAAAAAAAAAAAAAAACACAGAGAAATCAAATGAAATTTCACAGAAACACACATTCTTTATTCAGTGTTCCAGCATTACATTTCATTCTGTGGAAACATAATATTTTAAGACAAGAGGTGAAAATCTTAAAGATTAAGAAAGTAGCACAGGTCCTCGTCACATACTGAGTGGTAATTTTCACTTTGAGAGATGACGGCTACTGGAAAGAAAAATGGTAAGCCTTTTTAAGGATATTAGGGAGTGGATCACATGGTGTTACTTAGACAGAGTATATTCCAAAAGTAAACCATCTCTCTGGTTTGAGGCCAGCACCCCAAAGAGAGAACAGATTCTGATCATACAAGACAGGTTTTTAATGCTCTCATAGAGGGCTAAGATTCAAGAGAGGGTTGTGAGACTCTAGCACAATCATCTTACTATGCCGTGTGTGTGTGTGTGTGTGTGTGTGTGTGTGTGTGTGTGTGTCTGTGTCTTAAATGGTCTCCCAAGGGCTGCTCTCTCTCTTCACTGCTTTTCTTTTGTGTGCTTTAATTCCAGTTAGCTTAGTGTAGTTAGCAATAGTTGTCAAGATGAGAGAGAATTACTCTTTAAAAGACTTAGTTTTTTTTCCCTCTTAACCTTTCTTTCACATCAGCTATTTCCATAGCTAATAAATTTGAAACTGTGAAAATTGCTTTGATCAATTATGTATTTAGGTTTTTCATAAACATGCTGATTTTATTACTTATAGAAACGATTAAGAACACATTTGTGCAGAATTTCCCCTGTACTATCCCCGGGTGAATTCTTTCTGTTTGCAGAGATTGTCCTATTTACTGATTTTATGAGGATCTTACAGACATTTTTATTTTCACGAAATAAATAAAGATGTAGATATTGTTTAAAAAATATTCTGAACATCTTTGTATCCAGACTGACAAATAATGGTTGGAATGTGACAAAAATCTCTATTTCTAGACAAACAGGTAATTCTCTGTCTAGAAATACTTCACCATCCTAGGTGGTACTGAGGGGTGCCTGTAGGTGGCAGCAAGAATGTTGCAAATTATTCCTACAAAATAAAACCAGCAGTATAATTAAAACAAAAGGACAAATTAAAATTAGCTTCATTGCCATGTTCAAAGTACTGTATATTTAGCTTTAGGCAATAGATTTATTCTAAAGACAAAACCATAACAGGCCTGACGTGCAACTAGGAAAAGAAATTAGATAACCTCACAACACAAAAGGCAAAACACAATGGCTTATATTTTATCTGACCAGCTTTAGGCAGCAAACAATAAGAGGGGCTGTAAATGACGCAGTTGATATCAAGGGTGCTCAAACACACATGGAAAAATCTTGATGCTTCAAGTCGTGTTTTGCTTTTATGTCCTTTCAGTTCCACTTTCCAGAGCAAGAAATTCAGAATACTCAATACACACAACCTACAGGTTCAGATTACACAGTACAGTGTAGAAAAACCAAGTGTGACATGAAGGAGAAAATACCCTGTAATAGTTTTTCCACCTTATTTTAGACAATTATATTGTCTGTAATTTAGGCAGAAAGAAATAGGGTTTATTTCCCATCGAACATCAGGAACGGTGTATTGTCTGAGGAAGGAGAGGCCAACACAACCTCCAGCTTTCAATTCTATTGCTCATGCTGATCTATGGGATTGGGTAGGCTGTGGATTCATGACTACTAACTTCAAAGATGGATTATGTCGCTATTTTCCAGGGGCTCATTGACAGGTTGTGGGAAAATTGACTTGTGCATGATAAGGTAGGTGAAAGAGTTTCTCAGGAATTCCATGTTGAAGAAAATACTAAGTATTGGCAGCCTAGACCTGTACTCCTTCCAAGCTGTTTAATGATCACTCATAATTTGCATTATCTTGGAGTGGATCATATGGAATATTTTTGAACTATTGATGGGGAGCATCCTTGCCCGTTAAGGAGGAATTACTTCTTTCCTTAGAGGATACTTTTCCTGTGATTTGCTGAATTTCAACCACTGATTCTACAGTGATATTACATCTCTCATAGGTAATTGTTGATATCAGTCTTTAAAAAAAATCCAAAAATCTCTCTATTGTGTCAGGTACATTAAGAATAGCAGCTTAGTCACAGTAGCTCTCATGTATGATTATTTATTTTGGAATATCTATGATCTCATTAGAGGGAGATGACAGGAATGTTTACTAACTCTGAAAAAGTGAGGGGAAGATAAGGGACACATTATTAGCCAGACACCATAGGTTTCACCCTCCCTTTTTCCAAATGGTCAAAGGTGTTCAAGAACAAATTCTTTCTTTGCTTCTCTACATTTTGTCTTGGTAGATCATTCTATCTCTGTTTTGCTGATAAGCATTAAAAAGCAAAATTGGGGTAGGCAAGTGATACATGAAATCAAATTTGGGGGCCAATGAGATAGCTCAGCAGACTAAGTGCCTGTTTAGGCAAGTGCAGGGACCAGGGTTCAATCCCAAGAACCACATACCTCTCCTGCCCTGTGCCCAGGGATGCTGAGCTGGCCACCGAGAGACTGGGCATGGGGCTGACTGCCTGTAATACCAGCACTGTGGAGGCTGAAGACAGAAGGATCAGTACAAGTCCAAGCTGTATAAGGAGACCCTGTTCCAAATATATTAGGGGAGAGAGAGAGAGAGAGAGAGAGAGAGAGAGAGAGAGAGAGAGAGATCAAATTTGGAAAGGAAAGCCAGATGGTGATTGATTCACTATATTTACCTAACTAGAATTGATAATAGGGGGCAGCAAATGCTCTTCATTCTATGCATAGAGGAAAGAGACGGTTCTTCTATGTTGCCGGTAAAGAGAAGATCACAGCAATGTGCTGAGCAGTGCATTGGGAGTGTCACCACAGAGCAGAAAGGAAATAACCACTAATTCCTGTTAGGATAGATTGGCCTTTCCTTGCTTTTTCATAGGTTACAAATAATCCTGAATTATAAGTATACACAAAACACTGCACATATGTAATGTATATTATTTGATGAATTTGAACATATGCCAATACACATGATACCATTAACACAGAGGAAGTAATGGAGATTTAAGTTGTTAAAATAGAGGTAAATTAAGTTTGACTTTGTCTTGTAGGTTTTCAGTAAATATCAAATGTTTTATTTAGAAAAGAAGAAGGATGAAAATTTGGAGGAGGCAGAAGTGGAGGAGGGCTATTAGGGCTACTATAGCATAAACACCATAGACTGAAAAACCTTTTCCTCACCAATCTGGATGGTAAGAAGTCTAACATGCCTGCAGGCTCTGTGTCTGGCTGTGGTTCTATGCAATTCCCCATCATAAATAGCCATCTTCTTTCTGACTCTACATGGCGCTTTGGCAGAGGGATGAGGAGCTCTCCATGGTCCCTTTTATTCTAGTCATATGGGTTCTCTCCTGTCTTAATTATTTACAAAGGTCATATCCCCAGATTCATTGCCTTGGAAATTAGGAGATTTCATTATTTGGATTTTGGAGGAGATACAAGCATTCTGGCCATAGGACAAGATTATGCTGTCCTCATGGAACATAAGGAACAAGTCTTCATGAAGTTCAGTGTTACGTTGGTTCATGGATTCATCTGTTGGCAATTTGGTTCACAAACAGAAGCATTTAGCAAAATTTTGTTTTTGTTTGCAAATTCTTCATCAGTAATAAACATGAGCATCCTTCCCTCATTAACACAAACATGGCCCTTTTTCCCAAAATCATAGAACAAATTAAGTTCATAAACCGAGATAACACTACATTTTAAATGTAATAGTATTTGTATGTTTTATAAAAGAATTGCTGAAAGATGTATTACTTCTGCATATTTTTTACAAGAATTCCCTTGTATATATAATGAGTATGTAATTTTCCGTATGATGTATTTTTCAGTGAATAATATTTTAAATAAATGCAATGATCCTATGTTCATTGCATTACAGGAGAATGAAGGAGGACACATAGCACTATATAAATTGTTGGTGTCAGTGTTTGATTTCTGGGAGTTTCACAGCTAAGGTAGCATAGAAGGCACGGATGGATGCCAAGTTCAAGCTGGAATTCAATAGAGAAAGTTCCTGGGCAGATGCTAAGTAGACTGAAAGTCCAGAAGGCAAGAAGGTGTATTAAGTTTGAAGAGTTCAGCTGGGAGCTCTGAGTTGGCAGAGACAGGACGAAAGAGTGAACAGGTGGGGAACAAGAGAGGAAGGCTCAGAACATTCCCAGCAAATGGCTTTGGGCAAATGAGATGCTGCTTTATCAGCCTGTGGGTGGTGGTACAGAAAGGAGTCGGGCTGCCAGGAAAGGCTTGCTCTTGTCTACAAGCAGAAAGCATGTGAACGTCACAGGCTGCTCAGAAAATTTCAGCTGCTTTGGGAACTGAGGACTGAATTTCCACCTTGGCATATCTCCTATTTTGACACAGAACGATTTGATATAAATTGTCATCTCCTGGAGACAGCCTGACAACAAATATTGCTAATCATTTCACTTTGAACTATGCCTAGATGGTGGAGAATAATTAGACAAATGGCAGTTGAAGCCTTCACAATATGATGTTCTCAGAAATTTGCTTTGAAGGAAAAAACTATTAGAAATGGAGATTTACAGAAGACTGTAAGAGGCAGGGGGTCTCTTATGTTTTATTTCCTAAAGCCAAAAAATTCCTATAAAATCCCCACTTAACTTGCATTCTTAAGCTAGAGATCAAGCCTTTGAAGAATAGGCATACCTTAGCAATCAAACCACATGGCATTGCTGGGATCAAAGGAAAGATATGGCTCCCAGGGACCCAGTGCTTGAACTTTTTGGTCCATGCAGACTCCAGCCGACTTGCAGAAGTGAAAGTAGTCTAGGAAAAGATTGTGTGAAATCTCTCCTCCTCCCTAGTTGGTTGCCTTTGGGAACCAACAAACAGAATCATTTCATAGCCAACCTGGGGACTTCCCCTGTGCCTGAAATTTCATGTTTTAGGTAAAACGTATAGATGTGTAATATGTCCATTTTGTAATTGACACATGACAATTATATCATGCCTCACATTACAGGAGGTCACTGGGTGGAAAAAATGCATTTTTTTTTCTCTTTCAGGTATAAGTGAGTGCAGAAGAAGATGGAGCCTCTAAATAGTTGATACACATAACTGTGTCCCCAACAAGCTGCAGATTGATACTTCATTAACTAGCATCCTCTTCATTTCTTCTTCTTCTTCTTCTTCTTCTTCTTCTTCTTCTTCTTCTTCTTCTTCTTCTTCTTCTTCTTCTTCTTCTTCTTCTTCTTCTTCTTCT
>NW_004524595.1:11018974-11021041 GCF_000260255.1 Octodon degus | reverse complement strand
GTTCAGGGTCTCACTACTAGAACAGACTCATAGTGATCTGCCTGTTTACAGCCTCCCAAGAGATGGGATCATGGGCACGTGCTGCCATGCCCAGTCTCAATGCACCCCGGAGGCGGGGTTGGCACAGCAGGCCCAGGGATCAAACCCCCGGCCCCTGTATCTGCTTGCAGGTGCTTTAATCTGCTGAGCTATTTGCCTGGCCCTCTCCTTTTCTTTTCTTTTTAGTTAATAGTTTATCCTCAATGCAAACCATCCCTCACTTAACATCAAAGTTGAACAATCTCGTACGTGCCTGGCCATGAAATATTTACACTTTCTTTGAACTCAAAAATCAAACTGTGCCTATTAATGAAGGCAACTTGAAAGATTCCAACTTTTCTAACCTTCTGACACCACCCAAATGCTAAAATGTTTTCTTATTTGTGATATATAGATTTTCCCTCCCCAAGTTATTGCACCATTTTGATGACTATGCCTTCCTCTTTCAGCATTTTCACGCATCTTTGTGGGGAAGGTAATGTGTCCAGAGTGCTACATGTTCCCTTTTGCCCCTGTGAGATGCTCTCTTCTCCCCCAATCACTTCTGATCTGCTGATCTCTGAATTTATTCCAGTTGTTTTGCCCTAGTAGTTAGTGAAAGGCACAATGGTGCATTTCCAAGACTTAATGAATAGAAGTTGTTATGTTTAATTTCTAAGGTATTAAAGTTTTGAAAATGGAGTTAGAAAAAGATGTAAAGAGGATCTTAAAAATAGATATCATTAGATATGACAGCTATTAAAGTTTGTCATCTAAACCTCTTCACAGAAATTTCAGCTGTCTTTTCTGACATAGGACATGGAGATATTCTTGAACATGAACCTCAGATTATGCCTCATTTTTCTATATCTCATTGTAGAATTTCAGGATCTTCAGTCCTGGCTAGCAAGCATATATAACTTCCCACTTTTAAGCAAAGTATTGCTTAGAACATTTTCTCTCTCCTTTTGGTCTTATTTTTAGGTTGTTCTAAAACTATTTTTTTTATTTTATGTATCTTATTTTTTATGCATTAGGTTGTTTCAGGGTCTCACTACACAGTTGAGACTGTAGTACTCTTCCTGCTTTCAGCATCCCCAGTGCTGAGATTACAGGTATGTCCCCTACACCTGGACTCTGGCCAGCTCAGCCTTCCCTCGTGTTAGTGATTAAACTGTGGTCCCTGTGCTTGCCTAAGCAAATGCAAAAATGTGTGGGGAAACAGATGTTTTAAATTTGGAGCAGGAGGGGATTGAGCAGCTTTCACATGATTCCTGTCTACTTTAAGCTTTTCTCCTTTAACTCTGTCTAGCAAAATCACTTCTTCGTTTGCAGTGTCAGGAATTGAGCTACTTGTCTTTATCATGGGTGAGTCCTTAATGGAAGGGGTTAATTTTTTTTGACAGAGTGGGATTTTTGA
Source organism: Octodon degus (assembly GCF_000260255.1). NCBI lineage: Eukaryota > Metazoa > Chordata > Mammalia > Rodentia > Octodontidae > Octodon > Octodon degus. Next base: position 11,019,603 of record NW_004524595.1, on the reverse strand, counting down.
CCTTCAAAACTGAAGTTTCTCAGGTACTTTTTGACTTTTAACCCTTCCTAATGTATTTAAGTAACTAATTGTACTAATTAAATGAAGCTGTTTTGGAAAAAATAAAAGAGGTGAGTCCTCTTTGCTCAGGATTTTATCTTATCTTTTCATACCTACATTTTTGTTCTGTCCTCTGTACTGATTATTACCCAAATAGATCTGCCATCTGCATTTTGAGTTTTCTTTTTTTAATCTCGATACTAACTAAAATTTATATTCCTGTGTTGAAATCACTTGGTCTCAATGAATTGTTCTTTGTAGTTTATCTTTTCCTTTACTTTAAAATTCTATCCACAGTATTAGGCAATATTTTTAATCTATATTTTAAGGGCTATTAACTCATCCACTTAATTTTTAGTATTACCCTTTGTCTGTTTTGAAAAATGAATAAGTATGGAAATTTTCACTAATGTTAAGCAGAAATTAGTTGAATAGCTAGGTTGAGGATTTAGAACAGTTTCTTTGAAAAAGAAATCTACTATTCCTAGAAGGGTACAGGGGCTGGGGAGATGGCTCAGTGGAATAAGCACTTCCCTGGCAAGCGCAAGGGTCTGAGTTCAATCCCCGGTTCTGGAAAAAAAAAAAAAGTA
>NW_004524595.1:10998634-11014914 GCF_000260255.1 Octodon degus | reverse complement strand
ACTTGAGAGGCTGAGGAAGAAGGAACAGTGAGAGTTCAAGACCAGCCTGGGCTACAAAGTGAGCTCAGGGCAGGCCTGAGTTGCATAGTGAGACCTGGTTTATAAAGAAAAAAAAAAGAAGAAGAAGAAGAGGAAAAAAAGACTGAAATAGACTGTTTCTTAAATGTTTTAGGACACAGCAGTAGAAGTATGTTTAATTACATTTTAGAGAAATGTGGAGAATTTTTCAGTATTTAACGTGTTTTCATTAAATCCTATCTTTATTTAATCTATTTCAATCACTTGTATTACTCATTACATTTCACTTTGAATTTTATTTTTTAAAAGTATTACCTATGCACTGTCCCTTATTATCCCTCCTTTCCTCCCTCTCCCTGTCAATCTCCCTCTCCCTCCCCCATCTTCCATTTGCTTGTATTTACAGATGTACTCCCACACGGTTATAGGTATCTCGTTTGTACTTTGAATACATTTTTTATTTGAATAGAAATACTTTGCTTCATAGAAAACTGAGTCTATTTAAAACTATTGTGAATATTATTTATGTTTACTGATTTGGTTTATTAATTTTATGTTAAATTGAAAAATAACAGTGGTCTATGTTTTGAGATACAATGAGATGTTTTAATGTATGCATACATTCAGTATTGTTTTTGTTATTTTTGTTTATTTTATTTAATTGTTCTTTTTTTTTTTTTTGGTGGAACCAGGGATTGAACTCAGGACCTGGACTGTTTTAGAATATTTTGCTGAGTTTACACACCTATAATACTGAAATAACGGAACTTAACAAAAAAAAGGGGATACAGATGAATATCCATTTTGTATCTGTGTATTCAAATTGACTAGGATAGATATATAGTTACATTCTCTTGCACTTTCCAGGGAAGCACTTATTCTACTAACTTTTGCTGCCTTTTGTAAAATTAATCAAGTTATAGCCTTATTTTCTCCCCTTGATAGCTAATCAGCTATAGATACTTCAATTATCTTGCTACTTATGATTTTAATGTTTTTAATATTCATTTTCAATCTTACTTTAATTAATATATACAATTATATGATATATAGCTCTATCTATATCTGCATGTATCTTCCCCTAGACAAGTGAAGAGGCTTATAATGTTAATACTAATTTACCTTTTTTTATATTTAGGACAGGGTATACAGGGTTTCACTGCATATATAGGACTCATAGTGATCCTCCTGTTTACAGCTTCTTTTTAAAATTTTTTTAAAATTTTATTTTATTGAGAAACAAATATCAATGAGGTAATTTCAAAACTGATTAATAGGACAGTTTCAATAATTAATACATTGTACACTGTTATCTTCTTAGTGGTTATCCATAGTAAAAGATGCAGACAGAATATCCTGTCTAAACACGATTAGTATAAATCTTTCTTCACATTGAATTAAGTGAAAGTAGCTGTATATCTATCCTAACTATTCTGCATTTACAGATACAAAATGATCCTTCCTTTGTATCACCTTTTCTTGTTTAATCCTGTCAGAGATGGGTATTCTATTGGCATCTAAATACTACAGGTTTGTGAATTCAGCAAAACAATACAATACAGTCCAGCAGTCCACAATAGTAGTGGGTTTATCTGCAGAAGTTGTTGACTTGAGCCTTTCACAGCTCAGCATATTAATATGGCTTTACTTTATATACCTCATTTTTATACTTTTCTGCTGGATGGTTAAGACCAAGGTAAAGCAAGATCTGTATAAAAAGAAAATGTAACTCTTGTACCTGATAAGGTCAGTGAAGTGCCCTCAGGATTTATCCTGTAACCCTGTACCGCAATTTGCAGATCTTTTGTCAGTGTCAGCTATGTGGATGAGTCATGGCCATTGCTTGTCTAATTTGCTTTCTGTGAAAGCCTGAGAGAATGTTTTCTCTCCATGTGACTCTCCTTAGACACACTCTAGGTAATTGATCATGTTGCTTTGTGGCCTGATAATCTCCTTGATCAGAAAATTTGGTACACAACTGAGTTACCTGATGTTCCAGTATAAATTCTCCTATGTCCCGAGTCTTCACTGACCTTGAGAGGCTACGGTCAAAATGTTGACTGTTCTTGCCTGCTTACAGCTTCTTAAGTGCTGGGATTACAGGTGCGCACCACCATGCCTAGTCCTATTTGCCATCTTAGCACACCCCCAGGTATAGGGCCAGCACTGCATGCCAGGGATCGAACCCCTGGTTCCTGCATCTGTCTAAGTAGGCACTTTAATGTGCTGAGCTATTTGACTAGCCCTTAATTTTCCCTTTTTTACAATGACTGTTTATATTGAGATAATTTTGTATTTTATTTCACAATTTACTTCTTCATGTGATATATTGTTATTGGTATCTTTTTATTTGTTTGTTTTTGTCTTTTAGAGATGGGTTTTCTCTGTGCAATTCAGGCTGGCCTTGAACTTGTTTCATATCCCAGGCTGGCCTTGAACTCATAGTTGTCCCCTTGCCTCAGCCTCCTGAGTTCTGGGATTACAGGAATGTTTCTAGTATCTTACCTCTTATATTTATTTTCACTACATTTACTTTGATTTTGATGTTATATGGACCCAACAAATTACAGTATGTTGGTAAAAAAATTATGAGTATACATGCAAAGAAATTTCTTTTCCTGCTGCTTTTTTTCCTAGGTACAACTTTTAGGTTTGAGATAATTATTTCTAACATCTTTATAGGAATGATTCAATTATTAATTGTCTTTCAAAATCTATAATTCCTATTTTATCTTTTTTAAAATTAATATATGGCAGGGTCTTCAGGGTGTACAGGGTCTCACTACATAGATTGAACTCTTAGTTATTCTCCTGTTCTCAGCTTCCCAAACTCTGAGATTACAGGTGCACACCACCATGCCAGTCTCAATTGCTGTCTCAGCATGTCCCAGAGGTGAGGCTGGCACAACACCCTGGGGATTGAATGCTGGCTGCTGCACCCTGCCTAAATAGGTGCTTTAATCCACTGAGCTATCTGGCTAGCCCTATGCCTATTTTATCTTTTCAACATGATTGCAAATTCTTTTTTCTATAAACATATTTTGAGTTTTCTCATCTTATTAATTCTCTAAAATATAGCTTAATGTGTTTAAATGCTTTTCATTTGAATTTTTTTCCATTTATTTTCTTTGGAACTTAGTACATAATTTAAAATATAAGTTTACATTTTCCTTGGATGTTATAACATTGTCCTTTTTCCTTATTATATTTTGCATTAATTTTATTTGCTCTTTTTAGCAAATCTTATTAAACATATTATGCATATATTTTGTATATCACTTAACTCTTTGTCATAGTTTCTTAAAATATGTGCTTTCTGGGAGAATTTTTGGGCTTTTTAAAAACAAATCTTTAAATTTGTTCCTCGGTTGCATTGCATAAATATAATTAAAATAAAAATGTATCCCATTACAGTGTGTGTCTGTGGTGGCACATAGGATGAAAAATTCCTCAGAGACAAGATTGTTGTTCAGTTACAAAGATTCCAGAGAGAAGTTTCTTCAGCATAAAAGAGCTTCAGGAAATGACAGTAAACTGACACCTTTGAGGTTATTTATTGTAACCCAAGGAAAGGTGAACAAAGATATAGAAGAGAGCCTCTTGCAACACTTTTGTATATGAATTTGGTCAGGGGACAGGCAAGGAATGGGGTGGTCTTATTTTATGACACATATGAACCAGTTTCAGCAATCTTATAAGAGCAATGAGAACACAAGAGCCAGATCAAACATCTCTGGGAATTACTTATTGTTGATTCTGCGGTTTGCCTGCAGAATCCACCTTAACTTAACCAAGTATTCTAAGAACCAGAGAACTATTATTATTATTAAGGTCTTTTCTTCTGTACGATCTTTTGTGATAATTGCCTCAGCCTGAACTGGAGGCAGGGCTGGCACAGCATGTGGTACCGAGGAACCAGACTGCGGGCCCTATACACTTGCCTAAACTTGCTTAAGCAGGTGCTTTAGACCACTGAGCTATCTTGCAAGCCCCTATACAATCATTTTAATCCTTACTTCAGCCAAAGATTTTCTGTACAATCCCTTTACGAAACCTCTCTACAAAAGTGAGAGGGAGAGAAAATAGTGTTATTGAGTAACCATTCAACCAAAACGTAATACACACACCCTTTCTAAGGGTTTCAAAAAGAGGATGAAACCCCACCCTTTTACATAGCCTAGAAGATACATTCACTGTCTAAAATGTTCTCAAGGAAAACAGTGGTCTTCATATATGAGCATATTGAACACCATTTGTCATAGAATACTTATCCCAAATTCATCAGGTAACTAACTGAGGTTCCTAGGTGGGTGATTCAATTATCTTTATCCAAAGAGAAAAATGACCTTATCCAGCCACTCATATCTTTATTATAGAAGATAGATAGGGAGTTTTTCAGTTTGATGGGAGTCAGTCCAATTAGGCTAAGTTTCTAGTGACCTGGAAATTGGGGACTGTCTCTGAGTGATTACATTTCAGGGACGGGACAAGGTCCTCCAGACAGACATTTTTGGTTGGTTAACTTAGAGTCTTTTTTAGCCTTATACATTACAATGAAATAAAAGATTTCTCCTAAGTTATTTCTAAAGTAAATGCTCTAAGAAAATGGAGGAGGGAAATTCTCTTGTTTTCTACAATAAAAACTAAACATCTTGTTTTTACATTGTCTTTGCCAGAACAGTTGTGACTTTACTTCTCATTTTCCAAAATCTCTAATAATTTTTGCTTGCAAGTTTTTGTTCTCTTAGTATTCTGTTCTCATTTTATGAATGTACTTAATTTTTAGTTGTAGTACACTGAAGATAGCAAATTTGTTTATTCTGACTTCATCTATGATCCTTAGACTCTTAAATTATTCTTTTCCAGTGTATTAGTTTTAGCTTGGTGCTTTTCTTTCATGGATGTATATTTGAAGAGGCATCTTTGTGAATGGAAGTTACAACTATAAGAGTTTTCCCTAGGCTATGCTTCACAGAGAAGGAAGTGTTGATGATTGGTATTTGTTAATAATTTAAGATCTTATTTTTTTAGAACCTCTGTTCTTGTTAGATCAGAAAGCCAGCAAGGTCTTACTCCACTAGTAACACTCTTTTGTCTCCCTAGCATAAACCATGATCACTGTTAAGCACAATCTGAAAACAGAGAGAAATGATGCGTAGACCTCGTAATTTCAAAGTATTTTAATAAAAAAATTCCTGAGAATTCTTTTAGACCATATCCAGCTTCTGCGTAACTCACGAGTAAGTGCAAGGGCTGGCCAGATAGCTCAGTGGACTAAAGCCCCTGCTTAGGCAGAGCGCAGTGTCAGTTCAATCTCTGGCTTGCTGTGCTGGTGCCAGCACCAACCCTGGGGAGTGCTGAGACAGCCATTGAGACTGAGCATAGTGGCACACACCTGTAATCCCAGTGCTTGGGAGGCTAAAAAACACGAAGATCACGATGAGTCAGATCTATGTAGTGAGACCCTATAGACTCTATAGACCCTATACTAAATACATTTAAGAAAAATAAATAAAGAGTAAGTGCAGCTCCCCATGTCTAACATGAGTTTATTCACCTGTCTCCTTGTTTGTGCTCTTTATTTCTTACTATCAAGATGTTAATTTTGAGTTCAACTTTGTAGTGTAGCTTCACAGTTTTAATGTACTCATCAGGATAGGCTCTGCTGACTATCTGTGCTTGGTTAAGAAATGAATTTCAGCATGAAATCTAGCTATAAAGAATATATGAATGAAGGGAACATCCTGAAATGTCTTGGAAAGATTTTCTTCATCTTTGCATTATAAAATAAATAATTACATTATATACAAAGGAAAAATTTCTCTGGTCCTATTTACCTCTACTTGGAAAGTTTTAGGTGACAAAATAGTTCTTGGAGTATGTATGACTTTCCTGGGAGGGAAGAATAGAAAGAGTGAACACTTGAAGGTCTGTGTTGCTCTGGTGGATTCCCAGATCCACCGTGGATTGAAGTGTTCAGATTCAGGATTTGTCACAAGTAATTTGAACATGCTTATGGTAGTTCCCTTACTCGAAGCTCCAATAATACTCCACTCCACCTGGTGCTCAACTTTAATAGTGCCTCTTTTCCCCTACATGTTTTGAGTTTGTCATTTTATTGTTTCCTTTAGACAGTATTATCTGATTTTTATCTTTAGGAAGTCTTTATACTTGACCTCATTGCGGTATTTTTCAGGTTTTCAATCTTTTTTTTTTAAAAACTTTTTTAAATTTTTTATTTCTATTTATTTATTATTATTATTATTATTATTATTATTATTATTATTATTATTTTGGTGGAACTGGGGATTGAACTCAGGCCCTTGCGCTTGCCAGGGAAGTGCTTATTCCACTGAACCATCTCCCCGGCCCCAGGTTTTCAATCTTTTTGTAGATTTTTCCTTAATAAAAATTTTGAAATGCCTGGGTGTGGAGGTGCACACCTGTAATCCTATCATTCAGGAGGTTGAGGAGGGACGATCACTATGAATTTGAGGCCAGTCAGGACCACACAATGAGTTCAAGGACAACCTGAACTACAAAGTGAGACCATGTCTTAAAAAATCAAAAATTATAAAATAAATTTGTACCTGTAACTTTTCTGGCCTATAATGGGTCTGGGACAAAATGAAATAGGAGAGAAATAGGGCCAGTTTTCTGTCTTTCTATCACTGTTTACTGCTGGTTTACACTCACCCAAAACATGAATTCCTGCCTTTCAAGATCCAGCTAGTCATCTCTTTTGTTAATGTCCTGTGATAACCTGAAATTTCTGTTGTATTTTATACACATCTCTCTGGGTTATCTTACCACACAGTACTAAAATTGACTTACCTAAGCCTACCTTTCCATTGAGTTGAGAACTTCTTCTGTCATATCTTAGATGCTATTCATATGTTTCCTTTGTAAAATGGCTTATTAATATCTTCTTTCAGTTTTTCTTGTTGAATTAAACATTCTCATTCTGGAAGTGTTTATTTTCAACAAGTAGAGTTATCATTGATACATCTTACCCAATTTAAAGTTTTCCTTTTTGACTTTATCCTAACTCAATTCTAATAGATTTATGCTTCTGTCTTCAAATGAAACTTTTATGGATGTCATGGTTTATGTCTAAGTGTCCCCCACTGATAGGTTGGACTTTGGAGAGCTGGTTGGATAGTGGGGTCAGGACGCTCATGAGGGAGAAGTCCATTGATGAGCTGACAGCCAAATGTGCTTTGGGAGAGGAAGTCTGGTTGGAGCGGGCGGGTCCCTGGTGGAATGGCCTAGAAGGGTCTGTCTCCTTGGCCTCTCTCCCTCCCCCCCCTTTGATTGCTCACTGGTACCTGCTGCCATGTCATCAACTGTGTGCTTCTTCTGCCATGTGTTTCTTCTGTGACTTTCTGCCTTGAAGGCAGCTGAGTTCACCCTGAAACCGCCACAAAATGTGAGCCAAAATGAACTTGCCTTTGCTTAACTCGATGCGTCTAGTATTTTGTTCCACTATTGAAGATGTTACTAAGGCAATTGAGAATTTCAGAAATGTAAAATGACACCATTTTTCTTCCTGTATTTATTTTAATGTTGTCTTGTGTGTCTGTGTTCATAAATTACATTATAACTGGAATTTCTTCTTCTTCTTCTTCTTCTTCTTCTTCTTCTTCTTCTTCTTCTTCTTCTTCTTCTTCTTCTTCTTCTTCTTCTTCTCCTCCTCCTCCTCCTCCTCTTCCTTCTTCTTCTTTCTTCTCATTTTTTTTTCAGTACCAGGGATCAAACTCCGGACCCCGCAGTTGCTAGACAGGTACTTATGCTACTGAGCTACCTCCCCAGCTATCTGCAAGTTCTTGATGTGACAATAAGTGATTTCTAAATACATCTTCTAGGTATCTGTGCTCAATTTGGTTACACTTTCCTTTTCGATAAGACTATTCAATATCTATTACAACCTATGACATGATAAACTTCCTATCAAATTTGTGAATAAAAGTCAATTTCTCTTTGTTAAGGAATAAATCTGTATACAATAATTAGACAGCTACTACACAGATGCATTTTTCTGGATTTTAATATATATAATTCGAAATCTGATTACAGAATTATTCTGTTTTTTTCCTAAAATTAAAAATTCATGTTCTCTGAAGTAGCTACTGTGACATATATATTAGGCAAATCAGCATTATCTGTGGTTAACAGTTAATCCTTGGCATTTTAAGCATGTAATACATAAAAATTTACTTCTTACTTATTGAAAATCTTATTATTTGTGTGGCAGTATGAAGCAGTGATGCCCATGAACTTACTCAGAAGTTATTATTCCTTAAAAATTTCTATATTTTTAGTTATAAATTACAATGAGCCAGAAAAATTTTGGAGGAGGGAGGGAGGGAGGGGAGAGAGAGAGAGAGAGAGAGAGAGAGAGAGAGAGAGACTGAGTCAGAGAGAGAAAATTGGATTCATATCAAATACATGAACTGTTCAAGTTTTATTGTGGGCATTTGAAGACAGCTTTGATCATTTCCCTGAGAGACGGAAGAAGAAAGAAGGCAAGATAGCATCTGTTTGCACCTACTGGGAGATATACTCCAGGGGAGTACCAGAAGAAAAGCCTAAGACTCCAGTGAAATCACTGTACTCCCAAATACAGACCCCTACCAAGTGGCCAGCACATCTGGCCAAGGGCAAAGATTGTAGGCAATAGTGCAGGCACAGCTTCTGTCTTACTGTACTAACTTTAAGTCCCATCTCCATTTGTTTTAATAAAACTTTCTTAATCAGGCCAGCTTGGGGAAATTGACCAGACTAATACATACAAAGTCAGAGTGAAAATGGATACTTACTCAGCAGGTGGCTCTTCGCAAATTCTCTGAGCTCCAATGATCAGTATATGAGAATGTATTTTCTCTTATTAGCCTCTGTAATGAGCCACCAGTCAACAAGGAGGCAGTGTATCAGTTGATTTTTTCCCCCTTCATTTTAATGAGAAAAAAGAGAGAAGTTATTTTGTTGACGTTGTAACCATTAGCCAACTGCAAAGTCTTTCCAGGATAGAATGAAGAAGATGGGAGGAGGTGGTTGTAATGGATAATTTTCTAGGCTTTCTGTTTTTTTCCCCATAATTTTTTAATAAAGCAAATAAAACATGGTGAGATATTGATTCCTTTTTAAAAACACCTAAATATGAATATAGTATTTGGCAAATCAGGAGTAAAGAGGATGAAATAATTATTTTTTTCCTAGAAAAGAAAACATGTTTTTATTGCCCTTGTCCTTCAGTTGTATAGTGTGTTGGTACGGATGGATCAGGAGTTAGGTGTTTAAGATGCAATTAGATTATAAGCCTTAGTTTGCTCCTTCCAACTATGATACTTTTGGGAAGTGGCCTACATTTCTTCAGCCTCAATTTCTATGTTTATTAAATTAGTATAGCTATGGTTATGTGGGCTATATCTACATAACAACACAGAAGGATTGCATACAGCAATTTGGAGTACCTAGCATGCACCTGTCTCCCAGTAGATACCCTATAAATGCTTGTACTTTTTGTCTGGAAGAATTAGAAGCAGAGCAACTTTCTGCTAAACGTTCTATAATGTGAAACAATAGAATAACAATGCAAAAGGCCTTAGAATGTTTCTTTAGAGTGTTTTTTTTAAAAACATTTTGTCAACCAGAATGTACTCCATCCTCCTGGTGTTCAAAGCACTTGGTATGTACGGTTGTTCCTCATTATATGTGGAGAATTGGTGCCAGGATTGCTGTGATACAAAAATCTGAGGATTATCAAGTTCCTTATATAAGATGATGCAGTACTTGTCTGTAGCCTGCACAATTCTCCTGTACGCTTAAATCACATCTAGATTATTTATAACACCAAATACAATGCAAATACTGTATAGACAGTTGAGTTTTTATTGTTTAGGGAATACAGACAAAAATTGTCTGGACTTGCTCAGTAAAATGGTACTTTTTTGAAAAAATGCTCCTTGGAATCCTGACCACAGAGGACCTGTGCCACTCTCCGGAGGTGCCATCACACTTCCACACTCTGCACGTTTGTCCCGTCAGCTAGCCTGTGAGCTTGGGAGCGAGCAGATGATGTCTTTCTTGCTTTTCCTCTTCAATTCTGACAAGTACTAAGAACCAGCCTTAAATTTCATTTTAGGCACTATGGTAGCCACTAGAGAGGGCAAGAATGGGAAAAGAAACTTCTATGCTGCTGTTTATTCTCTGCTGTGACTTTGACCCAGCTTTACTTTCATATGTATAAACTTAAATCCAGTACTGTTTAAGTATACCTGGTTGCAGGACTCACATTTATGTTCACCGTATACAGACAAAGAAATTGGAACCAAAGAGATCAGGACTTACTTCCTCTTGCTTATCTAAATCTTGACCATGGTGATGGGGAATGCAAAGTGGGACAGGCCAGCTCTCCAACACCTCTCCAAAATTCCACCTGTGCAGAAGAGCTGTGCTCACGTCGCCTTTCCTCTTGCCAACTTTCCCTATGGGCCAGACACAGATGCATGACTTGGCTTGCTGTGGATGCCACAGCCATCACATTTTATGCTACCAGTTTAGCAAAACAAAAACTCCTAAGTGCACTGAAGAATAGCTGTCATAAACGAGGACCTGTCAGGAAAACTTACAAAGTGGGCTCTCAATATGTCTTTCTGCTGAAAAGATCATTGCACTTAGCTTGAATGTGGAGGTTTTTACTGCATCTAGCAAAGCATCTCACACCTGTTTTGAAACACATCTTCACAGGCACCTGCAGGAGAGCAGGACCAGAAAACTGACTGAATGATAGAAGACATAGGAACTCAATGGTGAGTTAAGGCTGCGTTCAGGAGCAAGTAGTGGTAGTGGTATATTTATATTTTTGAAGTTAATTTGAAAAAGAAACTGCTGGTCTGCACATTAATTTGTAGTTTCTGTCCTTTTTCTGCACAACATGCACCAGATTTGGTAATTAACTTTTTAAAGCCGAGTTCAGCAATTTATTGGGCTTAGTTTGCAGTCCAGAAACTGATCACATACCTACCCTGACAAGACAGTCTTAATGAGTCTGAAACCCAGAGCTGGAGCCCTGGATGAGCTAATTCTGCAACTCCAGGCCTCCAGCCAGTTGCTGGAAATCCTCCCAAATGGGCCCAGAGTCTTGCCACCTGCAGCACAACCCCCTTGCACGTGCCTCCTTCAGAGGGTGGCCAGCGTGGCACCACTGAAATGTCTTCTAAAATTTTTAAAATTTATTTTAATTGCATTTTAGAAGAAAAGTGAAGGTCTGCAATATTTATTGCTCTGTTCAAATGGAGAAAGAATCCTCTATAATATTATAGCAATTACAAAGGTCAAAAGATTCTCTCTCCTCAGGCCATTTTATGGTGCCGAGTAGCAGCACTTCCGAACACATAATGAACACCACAATCTCCATTTGGATTGGGAAGAAACCTCTAGCTCCCAGAAAAGGTGTTCTAATGAGATACTGCATTAGTATAATACTGCTTTCAAAGCAATCACCAGTGGGCTGATTGTTCCCTGGGCAGGGCCCATCCACAAGCCTTATTTGTAACAAGATGAAGGCAAGTCTGACAGGAAGGACTTGTGTTCTGAAGAGAAGAAACAACCTGGATGTGTTGCACCAAGCGTGAATGGCCCCTGCCCCTGCCTGGGGCATTTAGGAGCTTTGTAATGGATGAAACAAAAAAACGCATAAAGATAAGCCAAGGTGCTCTAACAAGTTTTAGGCTACAAGGACACAAAGCTCTGTGTTCTCTGTGACTAGACTTTAAGAATAAAACCACTACTACTGGGACAGAGACTGTGATGGATCCAGGACCTCCTTTGGGGACCCAGAACTTTCTTTAACCTGGCAGCCTTGCTGGAGATGTGAGCTGCCTTTTATTCAGCTTCTGAAGGGTTAGAAGTTCAGGTTTGTTTCTCAAAAAGAAATCTGCTTTCTGAGATGGTGTAATCAAAAGACAAGGAAGGGACTTTGGCAGCTCCTACAGACAGGGCCCATTATAAAAGAAATGGACTAATTGACCTCTAAGATATTTATCAAATCTAGGTATGCTCATTCTGATGCAAAGCATGGCAACGTACATTTTGTCTCTGGTGTGAAGAGCATGTAACACCAAGTCAACAAATAGGTTATGACAGAGGCATTTTAGAGTGAGAAATGATGCAACAATTGCTGCAGAAGCAGCTGTCCTTGGGGCCAGCTCCAGCATAAGCCGTAGGTTAGTATGAAGAGGGAGCTGAGTTTGCAACAATATCTTGTGGGATAAGTGGAAGAGAGAAGCGGGGACACTTTAGAAGAGGTGATGAGAGAAGTGCATTTCTAAAAGGGAAGCGAATGTGCCATGTCTACAGAATGGCAAAGGCACTGTTACACTCATTCAGTTACATAGCTCTTTTCATTCATACTGATTTTCAAGCTAAATATTCCTGGTGTTGAGTCTTCTCTACTGCCGTGCCCATTGCTCTGGCATGCAACAATGATTCCACCCTTCACTGTAGATGGCCTTTTGTCCGTATAAAGTATCTGAAGCATTTTCACATTTTCAGTGCAATTGACAAGAAGTTACCGGTGTCTTACAAGAACTTGTCCATATCCATGGGGATTGCTGCCAGGAAACCCCACAGGGACTGAATACAGTGAGTGATTGAAGGGCCAAGCTGTGCAGCATTGGTGTCTTGGTTCTCATGCCACTGTTGAGTTCTACAAGGAGGGAAATGAGTCTAATTGCTCTGCGTGAAACTGTTTTTGAGAAATGACTGCACTTCCCTCAGCCACAATGAGGGCATGAGAGCCCAGACTTGGACTTCATAGTCTCTTCTGCATCTGCTTACCCCTTCCTGCTCTGTCACTTGCTTTTGGATGTACCAGGAACACAACGTGTGAGATGCAAAACTCACAATGCAAGCCTAAGCCTCCTGTGATCCAGTAAAGTCTGATGAATCCATTCCTGTGAAATATGAATTGCTACAAGTAATAAGTTCATGATAATTTATATTGCTGGTATTTATCCCCTTTAAGACTCATCAATAAGCCTATTTTGAAATAAAACCTTCACAGATATTCTCCATCATCCTAAACAAACGCAATCCAACTTTTGAGCCCAAATATAAAATTTTAGGCACTCATCAGTGTGAGATTTCATTTTATTGGCTTAGAAATCACCAACATTTAAATTCATTTTAGACTCTGACTTTTTCAATGCTCTCATCCAACTTTACTATGTATTCCCTTCAACAAGAACGTATGCTACATCTCAGGAATCACTGGACTACGCATGTTGAACTATGGCAGGAATCCATCCTGGAATCACACAAGATATTCTCCAGGCAGACATGAAGCAGGAAGGGATCCCAACTTCTGCATATGTGGCTTAAACAATTATAAAATACTTGAAATCATACAAGCACTTTGGTATTTTGTTATACTATCAAGGAACTATAATAGGAAAAATATTTTAATTTTTTTCTTAATACAATTTTGCAGTACATGCTATGCAATTCCTGTGGTGAATTGGTACATGTACATTATATATTTTAATTCCTTTACTTAATCTTTTTCCATTTCCTCCCCTATCCATCAATCTTGTGCTTCCTTTACTTTTTTTTTTTTTAACATGTTTGAAGTACATAATGTTTACATTCCTTGTGTGGAGCTAGTACACGTAAACAATGTACCTTCATAACTCCCCTCTTTCATTTCTCTCTCTCTTCCATCTCTTCATCCCCCTCCCTTTTGGAAAAGATCTATCTCACTGTTTCCCATTATCTTGCACTCTGCTTTTCGTTTATGCGTTGGGTGTCTCATACACGAGAAACCGTGCGATACTTAAGTGGGCATGTCTGACCTATTTTACCTAACATTGAGGTTACAAGTTGTATTCATTTTCCTAAAGATGAATTGTTTATTGTTAAAATGCTTTTCTAAAACAAAGGAATGGCCACTCCAACAGCTTTTATCTAGGTAATAAAAAACGAATTTCTTTTCCACAAAATTCACCAGTGGATACCATCGCCTTAATTTTCAGATCTTTGACATGATCAGCAAGAACTTACCAGTCAGTTACAGTAGTCCTTCAGTGTCTGTGAGGGATTGATTCCAACATACCCCACAAGTACCTAAACCAGTGAATAATCTAGTTCCTTAAATAAATAGTGCAGTATTTGCTTAAAATGGATACACAGCCTCCTATATGCTTTAAGCCATCGCACCATTACTCCCAGTAACTAATGCAAATATAAATACCATGTAATCTATGATTATGCTACATTGTTTAGGGAAAATATTCAATAAAAACACATTGTTTAAAAAGAATACTTGTGGTTCACAATTGACTGACTGAATCAGTGACTGTGAAACTCACAGATATGGAGGATCATTTGTGTTTCCAGGTTTTACCTCCTCTTGAAAATATAAACAGTAGCTATGTTTTCTGGTTTCTTAATCATTGAACAGATATTTTCAAACAATTTTAGCAAGAATCAAGCCAAAACACTGTGGTATATTAACTTAATAAAATCACCGTTCTGAACAACTTCGAAACCACTGACACAGTAAACATTTTGAAAGTCAGTTCTGAAGTTCTTTCAGCTGTATAGCTTCTGTCAAGAATCTAAATTTCTTAAATTCATTTCTTTTGTACAAAATGAGACAATTAAAAATGATGGTGGCTATAGTTTCATTTAGTCCTAAAATTTTATATTCTCCTTTAGCTACCCGAGACAGGAAGTCATTTACAGCTCACTTGCTATCTATAGTACTGGGATCTTTACTGATAAGGAACTGAGTCCACATGAAGATCTGTAATCTGTAAGTTTTAGTTAAAAATTCTGCCTCCTCTATACAGAGAGCAGAGCAAGTCTAAGAAACAGGAAACGCTGCTCCTTAGCCTGGGCGTAACTGCCAATCAGAAAGACCGTTTGGGGGTTTGATGCAAAGCTATTTCTGGTTGATGACTCCACATGCCAGAATTGTCACTGATATTTTTAAACCCCTGCAACAAAGTCTCAGTAGTAGAAGCCACAAGATGAATTACACATGCTTATGGAGCTGTCTCTGAAAAACTTCCAGGGTTTTCATTCATCTTCATGGTTTCAGCACTTGGGGTCTCAGCAAATCTCTAGGGGAATTGAAAGAATGGAATAGAGTAGAATAGAATAGAATAGAATAGAATAGAATAGAATAGAATAGAATAGAATAGAATAGAATAGACTTATATTACCTCACAAGAGATAAAGACCAAAGGTTAAATAGACTGTTTTCCTAATTGGTGACAGAAAAAAATATAATCTTGAAATCCCAAACAACAGTTATTTTCCTCCAATTCCCCCAGGTTTCACTTGATGAACTATTTTCTAAAGAATCTCCTTTGGAGATGCCTTTTCATTTATGGAAAAGAACTAATTGTTTTCCACAATTATATGTAGAAATACAGTGTGTTTCACTCACCATGCTTTATTAAGGCTTAGAAAAATACTATCCTCAAGGCACTGTCTATTTTAAGGAAATCTGCTTTTTCATAAAGTGCTCTCACAACAGAGCTGTCCTCATTTAAGCAATCATTAGGAACCATTTTTGATATTAGTCAAATCAGTTGATTATGCATATGCTGTATGTCATTAGAAAAAAGCAAATGCAGACCCATATCTTTAACTATGCTGCAACCAGATTCATTCCTGCTCTTGACACAGATTCTCTACACACGGGGCAAACAGTCACAGCACTCATTCTTGAGCTGCCTTGTAGCCTGTCCTGTCTCAGCCCACACGCCTCTGAGGAAGACAGCTGTGTAGGTGAGCACCGCTGTACTCTTACCATCCTACCGCCCTAGTGTTGCTTGTCTGGTTGTGTAGCTTTCAGGACGCTGGGAAAGCCGTTTACCCAAAGCAAAGTCCATGTGTGTTAAAAGGGCACAGATAGGCCAGGATGAACTTCTCACTCCTGTGCTCCCTGTAAGCCTTTCCTCATGACATGTTGGGGTGCTGCTCTCCAGGAAGCACTGGGTAGTACGATGGGCACAAAACCTGAAGAAGAGCTGACTCCTCTAGAAAGCCCCATATTGTACCAGGTACAAAGTTGACTTGTAATAAAGCAGCATATTGATTTGCATTGCTTTGTCCTATAAGTTTTATTTTATTTTATTTTATTTTTTCCCCATAATTTTATTGATAAACAAATGGCAATGAGACAGTTTCAAATCAAATTGGTAGGACAGTTTCAATAATTAACACATTGCATACCTTCTTCTTAGTGGTTA
>NW_004524595.1:10982791-10997224 GCF_000260255.1 Octodon degus | reverse complement strand
TGGATGCCACTTGAACATATACTCATAAGTGAAATAAACCAGACACACATGTGTAAATATCATATAGTCTCCCTAGTATAAGAATTCAAAAGAAGAAATACAAATAGAAAGGTATAATACAAGTAAAAGGAAAGCAGGATCCCATAAGCTTTTAACTTCCTTTGAAAATGAACAGAAAAGTGACGCTTTGCAGTAGTGAGAACACCATCTAAAACAGCAAGCAAACATAGTGTCTCTGGTTAAATTATTAATAGAAAAGAACAATAGGGAAAAGTCTGCATCAGCATTTTATAGAAGAAAGGGTAATTTTTTGTAGATTCTAGAAAACTACATATTGTATAGCATAGTTCAAACAGACTGAAGCAAAAGAAAAAAAAAAGCCCTTCACAATTCTTCATCCTGTGAATAAGTGGTTTTATGAAGTACTCTCTTCCATAAATGATATTTATGCCCTTTTATCATGCTGCACATTTACGTATTTTTCATTATCATTCTTATTATGCTTGCATAGATATTATTGATGTTTTGCTTTAAAAAGTTTTTGGATGCATTTAAAATTGTACTATATTTTAATTTAATGTTTATTAATTTTGTTAAATTTGTTTTGATGCAACTTTCCTGATACGGGGAGTTGGACTATTTATTTCATTTCATTTAATTCTTTCTTATTTAATGAAAAATATAATTAAGTAAATGAATATTTCTCTTCATAAAGCTTGTGCCACACCTGTAAGAGACTGAATAACAGCAATGAGATTACTAAGATACGGAACAATCTTACAGTTGTTGATTTTAATAATATCTAAAAGGAGCTTTGATTTAATTTTTGATGTGAATTGTCTGTATTTATAAGTAATTAGAATAGCTTACAAAGATTTTTTTCAATAAATTTCTGGTTTTATCATATCATGTTAGAGAATCTATAACATGTTTTCCTTGTAGGTATAGTATAACAAGATTACGAAAGTATGTTTCATATAAGGAACACATTTCTTTATCATGTATCTTATTTCATTTAATGTGTTGTATTATTCTATAATACTATACTCATTTTTTTCTAATTAAGCTGCAAAATATGACAATATTCATTAGCTTCTTCCTCATTCTATGGTTATTGTTTGAATATCCAATTTTGGGATTAGTGAATTCAGATCCAGACCCATGACAGGGATATCTCTATTATGAACTGACAGCTACAATTCATAACTTTAATTTTATTTATTTATTTTTTATTAATTTTATTGAGAAACAGATAGCAATGAGACAGTTTCAAAACCGATTAATAGGACAGTTTCAATAATTAATACATCACATATTGTTATCTTCTTAGTGGTTATTCATAGTATAAGATACAGACCTGATATCCTGTCCAAATGCTATTAGTACAAATCTTGCTTCTCATTGAATTAAGAGAAAGTAGCTGTATATCTATCCTAACTATTTTGTATACACATATACAAAATGGTCCTTCCTTTGTATCCTCTTTTTTTTGTTTAGTTTTGTTAGAGATACGTATTCCATTGCCATTTAAATATTGTAGGTGCATGAATTCAGCAAAATAATCCAATATAGTCCAGTAGGCAATAATAGTAGTGTGTTATCTGTAGGACTGGCACTGTCAGAAGTTGTTGACTTGAGCCTTTCATAGCTTAGCATATTAATATGGCTTTACTTTATATACCTTGTTTTTATACTTTTCTGCTGGATGGTTAAGACCAAAATAAAGCAAGACCTATATAGCAACAAATGTAACTTTTATATCTGATAAGGTCAGTCAAGTCCCCTTAGGATTTATCCTGTAGCCCTGTACCACACTTTGTAGATCAGTTTCAGCCATGATGATGAGTCACGGTCATTGCTTGACCCATTTATTCTCTGTGTGAGAGCCTGAAAGAATGTTTTCTCTCCATGTGACTCTCTTTAGGTACACTCTACATCATCGATCACATTCCTCTGTGGTTCCATAATCTCCTTGATTAGAATATTTGGGACACAACTGAGTTACAAGATGTTACAGTACAGGTTCTCCTATGTCCTGAATCTTCATTGACCTTGAAAGGCTATGGACAAACTGTTGGCTGACCTTGCAGCCTTTCTTTTTCTCTAATTTTTGGTCTGCAAACTTAGGTTGTAAACCCTCCACGGGAGAAACTTATTATTACCCTATAACATATGCAGTTGGGTTTAACCTCACTATCTGTCTGACTTTAAGTCTCTACAGAATATGGAGAAAAAAAATTTTAAAAATGAAAAATATGAATAAACAATTACATAAAAGCTATCTATGAGAACCCAATGACTAACATAATTATAAATGGGGGTAACTTTAATTTTATACAGTTAATGGCTTTTTCCTATAGTTTTCCTATCTTTTTACTGTCATTTCTGTTTCAAAAATTTTAGCCCATTTCTTTATTTTTACTCAGTGTTATATCAATTGGGGTGTTATTCTTGGAAGAATTAGCAACTGAACTTTTTAATAAATGAAGTTTGGCTTAATTAGGATGATTTTTACTTGTTTTTCTCTAACTGTAGTAATAGTTTTATTTACTCAAATAATAAATTGTTTCTTTTTTTATTATTTATGAGAGAGAGAGAGAGAGAGAGAGAGAGTGGTGTGTGTGTGTGGCCAGCTCAGCCCACCAGGGGGAGGGGCTGGCTGGCATGTGGTGCTGGGGGGTTGAACCGTGGTCCCTGTGCTTTGCTGAACTTGTTCTAAGTAGGTGCTTTAGACCACTGAGCCATCTCTCCAGCCCCAATAAATTGTTTCTTTTATTTTTTTCAAACTCTGTTTTTAACTATTAGCAAAATATACATAAAGGTGTACAAATGCTAAATAAACAGCACAGTGATATTTTTACGGTGAGTATATCCACGTAGCACCACCATTTTGGAACATATTACTTAGTGGAATCCCCTCCTGGCCTACTGTGGTCATTAAGTCCCTGACTGTAGCTGCTCCAACTAGTAACACCACAGAGCACTTCTGCTGTTTTCAAATATGTGACAGGAATCACACACTATGGATTGCACCAGACTTATTCTATTCATTTCGCTTTTTGAGAGATTTGGGTATGTTATAGTAGGAAGTAAGGTTGTAAGTTGTTTTTACTGTATACTGTTTACTTGTCTGATTATGACACAGTATATGTATCCATCCATTGTTGAAAAAGTTCATTTTTTCCCCTAGCTTTGACCTCTCCTAAATGACAGGAGTATAAGCACTAATGTACTCATCTTGCCATGCACACTGCTTTTGTGTATGCATAAAGGGAAAGACAGCATCACGAGATAGATACATGATGTAGATTGCTAGTATGCTGCTTGTGAAACCATTACTGAATTATTGACACAATATGCTTGTCACAGAAGTGTGTACCATATTGCCCTGTGGGCATAAATGGGAGCATATCACATCTTCTCTGATTCTAGTCAGCCACAGAGTGGGACTGGCTTGAACAGATGGATTGTCCTTCCATTCAGGTGTATTTCGGGGGTGAAGTTTCCAGGCTCCCCACTGAGAGACTGAGCTTCTTACTAGGATGTCTGTTCTTGGTAGGTACTGGACTTCAATTCATCTCCTCAGGACACTGGGCTTCACTGGCACTCTGTTTCCTCTCAGCATCTCTACTGCATAGCTGGAAGTTCAGCAAGAGCTCCTGAGCGAGGACCGCTGGAGTTCAGCTGTGCCTTTCTACCTCCCTTTCTCTGGAACCTTGGCTACTTTCATGCGTTCTTCCTTGGTGGCTCCAACTTCAGTGCTTTTCTCTTCTATGTGTCAGCCAGGTAGAAACTACAACTGTGCTATTTCCTCCGAGTTCTTGGCCATCCTCTTGTCTTCAAGAACTAAAAAAGATCCTGATGCGGTTAGTGGCTTACAGAGCCCAGAAGTGTCCCTCTACTGCTTTTCTCTGAGTCCCTCAGGCACTGCTATTAGCTTGCGGGCATTCATCTGAATGATTTCATCCTTTTTGCTACACTCAGGGTTTTCCCATTGAGCTGCACCTCCATCTTGTCCCTTTTTTTTAATTGAGTTAAATGCTTGGTAAGTTACTAAATTGCTCAGGCTGGGCTCAAGCTTAAAGTCCTCCTTCTTCAGCCTCCCAGTTTGTCTCCTATGCAGTCCAAGTTCAGTGATTAATCTTCACAGAAACAATAAACTGGAATTGGATATCCAAGTCCAATTTGCTTTCACCTTCTATGCTGTTAAAGAAAATTCCTTTACCAAATTTTTGCTGAAATCTTGCTCTTGCTTATATTTTCTTCTGGTGGTGGTAGCTTCTTTTACTTTCTAAACACACATACTTACCTTGTATTTCTGCACGTATTCAGGTTAAGATGAGGAACGTTCAAAAGCTCTACCCTTCTTCGTCCTTCAGAAAAGCTCTTGCTATTCTTCTAACTGCCTTCACAATCATCCCGACCAACATATTACTTTTTCTTTTTTAGGCAAGATTTATTTAAAACTTCCTGGATGCTTATAAAGTCTTTTGCAGACACATTTAAAAAATTACCAATTTTATATTTATATGGTCCTTTTTCTATTCTTATTTATTTCAGCTTTCCAAGTCTATTTGGTTAATCATGTTCAGGGCAGTATGTAGATTAGCCTGATTGCCAAGTTAAAATGTTAAGTTTTATCATTTACTTTATGTCTAATGCTGGATTATTTTTAATCAAAATGAGTCATAAGGGTTCACAGGTTAATTTCTTCCCAGTTATGATCAGGGAAGGCAATGAGGCCGTATTTTAAAAACAAAGTAGAACAGAATGTGAAAAAAAAAATACCCAACTTGATTTCTGCCATTAAGGAACCTGTGACAGAGAATGTGCACACAGCTGAAGTCATTCATTCCTTGACCCATTTGC
The DNA here is from genome assembly GCF_000260255.1 of Octodon degus. Taxonomy (NCBI): domain Eukaryota; kingdom Metazoa; phylum Chordata; class Mammalia; order Rodentia; family Octodontidae; genus Octodon; species Octodon degus. The sequence goes on along the minus strand of NW_004524595.1, from coordinate 10,992,355 downwards.
ATTTAACTTTTGCTGACAAGTTGAGTGCCAGCCTCCTTGCCCTTATTCAAAGGGTGGTGATGTGATTCAACCTTCTCACTGAGATGTAAGTTCTGCTGGGTGTTCTGGGTGGACATGCCTTCTGCTGAGAACCTATCAGTCTCACTCAGACACACACAGGGATTCTTACATTACTGTCACCATCCTGAAACCTTACATATTGCAAGTAAAGTAAAAGTTGATAAAAATCATCTGTTGAGGTGGAGTGGAATTCTAGAAATGTACTCCTGAAGCAAAAGCGCCTTACATGTAGACTTCTGAGATAGAAGAGAATTAAGTCTCCACTTGGTAAAGCACATGTAACTGACTGACCTAGAGGAGAAAGGGCACTGACTATCCATGAAGGACACATCACGGTGGGGAGTGGTACAGATGGAAGAGTGGAGGGCTTCCTCACGTATAGTAGGAAGTCTTCGTGCACATTTATGAGGAGGCCTTGTCAGCCCAGAGCTTTTGTACATCTGTACCTCCAACTGCATGCAACCAGAAAATCTACCAGCGCATCTAGAATCTGAGTTGGGGGGGGCTTTGATGGGGTTCTGAAAAATCTATGTAGAGATCATTCTCTTCCTCAGTGAATCAGCAAAGTGATCCCCCTGGCACTGTATAATCCTTGAACCTCAAAAATGATAGAAAAAGGGGAATTGGTGTTAATTACTAAATTATTTCATTAGATAAATTTTACTTTAATGTATTCTAATCATTGGGCCGCAATGGTATTAGGCAATTTACTGAGCATTTAAAAGGAAACAAATACATAACCTGGACACAAACGCCTTGGCCTGCATGCTGTTGGCAAAAGTTACAATCAGGTGATGGCAAAAAGTGACAGAAACATTGCTTCAGAAGGTCGATTTTGGAGCTATAGTGAGGTCTAACTCATGTGCAGGAACTCAGTGTGAATAGAACTTATAGGAAAAGCCAATACTAATCACCTCATGCTTTCTACACATATATACCAAGATGTTTCTTAGCTCTGAACCTCTCATTCTTTTGTGAATCCATTATTACATTTGTAAATACTACCTTTCCTAAAAAATTGCCTGTCTCACACTTTTATCCCATCCTAGCATGCTAACATAGACAATGTTGTATTGATCAGATTTCTTGAAACTTCAGAAAGAAGAAATTTAAGTTTAGCAAGCTTGTTCCTAAAAAGGGGTATTTTGGCTTACATAATATATGGAATCAAATGTTGCTGGTGGAGATGAGCAGGAACCCAGACCTCAGTAGGTGCTGGGATTTATTTCTCAAGCACCTTGTCATCCTGCTTTCATCTCGATTCTTGGACCTTCATATTACTGAATCCTCAGTGTCTAATTTTTGCAAGCAATTTTCTCATTTATTTTTTATTTGCCATGCAGTTTGGACTCATAGTGATCTTCCTGTCTGAACCTCCCCAGAGCTGGGATTACATTTGTGTGTCATTTCAGTGACTGGCAAAGTAAGCCCATGGTTCTGGGGCTGGCACGGCATGTGGTACTAGGGATCAAACTCAGGTCCTTGCGCTAGCCAGACATGCACTTAGACCACCAAGCTATCGATTTTCATGTTGAGAGTGAGAGCACCACTTGTGGAGATGTCTAGGTTCGCACAGGTTGTAGAGGCCCAGTGCTTACAGCTTCCTAAGATGTCTCTGGGAGTCCATCCTCTGCCTCCCCAACTCCTGCCTTTAGTTCCACAAGGAAAGCAACTTATCCTTCACTTTTCTAATGAAAGGTGAAGGTAGATGACCCTAATCCTGTTCATCACCATGGGTTCCCACAGAGCCTACTGTTCTCCTTTGTCCTTTCTCTCCAGGGCTTCAGATCTATCTTGTTTCCCTGATTCCTGGCCAGGTATACTTTAGACCCCATCACTATAGGGAAAGACAACATTCACTTATAGGCTACCTACCCACATTGCAATCTCATAATTAGCTCCTATATCTAGCTCCTTAATCTCTATCAGACCAATGGAATATTCAAATTGAACCAGTGAGTGATAAACTGCTTATTTGAAATCTTTGTTTAAAAATAATTTTATTGAGAAACAAATAGCAATGAGACAGTTTCAAAACCAATCAGTAGGACAGTTTCAGTAATAAATACATTGCACATTGTTGTCTAAATGGTTATTCATTGTACAAGATGCAGACATGACATCCCTTCTACAAACACTGTTAGAACAAATATCCTTATTCATTGAATTAAGAGAATGTAGCTGTATATCTATCCTATTTTGAATATACAGATACAAAATGGTCATTCATTTGTATCCCCTTTTTTTTGTTTAGTTTTGTCAGAGAAGGATATTCCACTGTCATTTAAATATTGTAGGTGTGTAAATTCAGCAAAATATTCAAATTAATAGTAGTGGGTCATCTGCAGGACTGGCAACATCAGAAGTTGTTGACCTGAGCCCTTTACAGCACAGCATACCAACATGGCTTCACCCCTTATACCTCATTTTTATACCTTTCTGCTGGATGGTTAAGACCAAAATAAAGCAAGACCTATATAAAAAGAAATGTAACTTTTGTATCAGATAAGGTCAGTCAAGTCCCCTCAGGATTTATCCTGAAGCCCTGTACTGCAGTTTGTAGATCCTTTGTCAGTGTCAGCCATGTGGATGAGACACGGCCATTGCTTGACCAATTTGCTCTCTGTGAAAGCCTGAGAGAATGTTTTCTCTCCATGTGACTCTCCTTAGGTACACTCTACATCATCGATCACATTCCTCTGTGGCCCCATAATCTCCTTGATCAGATAATATGGGACACAACTGAGTTACATAATGTTACAGTATAGGTTCTCCTACGTCCTGAGTCTTCACTGACCTTGAAAGGCTAGGGCCAAAATGTTGGCTGCACTTACAGTCCTTTTTTTTCTCTAATTTTTGGTCTGCAAACTTAGGTTGTTAACCATCTAGAAGAGAAGCTTATTATTACCCTACAACATATGCAGTTGGGTTTAAGCTATCTGTCTGAATATGAAATTCTTAGGAAAAAAAAACAAATTTGAAATCTTAAGGAAAATATTTACCTTTCACTGTTTTTTGAACGAATGTGATCAATGAAATTATTCTTGGTACGCAGCACTCTTTCATCCAGTTTCCCCTTTATAATGTTTCCTCCTCTACATCTCTTCATCCATCCATATTGCTAACTTAAATTTTGAAAATAGCCATGAAAGTAATGCGAAATAATGTACAGGACTCCTTCACACAGGCACCTGCACTGAAGTGCGAGAGAGCACCAAACTGGGTCAATACAATTTCGCAACCCACTTCTCATGTACAGAAGTGAAGCCTAGCTTTTCCAGTTGAAAGTACTGGAGAATTTCAGGTTGATGAAAAGTAATTACCTGGGCAATGAAGCAGCGTGAAGCACTCTAAATGGCTGCATTAGAGCACTGATTGGGACTCAGCTAATTTCTCTGGTTAATTTTTCCATGAAACCTCAGCTGAATGCAACAAAATTTAGGGCAATTTTCTTCCCTTCTTTCAGCCAACATTCTTCCCAGAAATCTGTTATTTATCTATTTTACCATATCTCCTGTCAAACTAGCTACAAGCTTGATCAGATTTACCCACTGTATTCTACTTAATTCCTCTTTAACCTATCATCAGGAGTGTTTGCAGTGTTTTCTGGGTCTACCACCGGACTGAAAATTGCCAGGATTGAAGGAAAGATGCAGGGTCATGGTGTCTATGAGATGAATGTCACTTCTCTGCAGTCTCTCTCCTGCCTTCTGCCATCCTATCCTTTCACCCATCCTTCTGTCTTGAGCTCTTTCTCTCACCAAACACCGTGGAATAATACACCCGCTCTGTGAATGTCCCTTCTCTACATTGTCTTCAGAGATCTTATGCTTCCTGTGGCTCATGATATCTTTCTCTCACTTTCAGGCACGTACCTTTGAATAAAACTGCCAGCAGCAAATGTCATCCATTTTCTTTTATCAATAGTCTTTCAGAGATTGCACAAGTGACTTGCTTCTCAACTGCCGCTGAGCAGTCGAGAGAGCATGGGAAGATTTTACGTAGAAAGAGCATATCAACTGCAGAGAGACCCTGCAACTCTCAGGTGCACAGTCTCGGAAACTTGTACAGAGCATTGAAATGAAACTGTGGAAGTGGAGTGGCTGCTCTCTGCTCAGAGCAACAGTTCTAATTTTTATATTAAAGAAGAGAAAAGGTGAAAGAATTTTAGTAAATAATGTATTGCTATATGACCATGGAACATACACTCTTTTGAGGTTATACAAAGAAGAGTTGGCTCCTTGATCATGCTTACAGTCTAGAAGAGAAGACAATCAACTGAAAAGGTAATTAAATGAAATAGTTACAAATTATGGTAAGTTCTAGATAGGTGTAGAAAGTAATTGATATGGGTAGGGGGAAGAGGTGGACTGTATGAGCTAGAGTTTCCATGCCTGGCTTCATTAAGGAAGTGGCATTTAGCTCAGATAAATGGTTCTCTTCCTTTTATTGTAGTTGGGGAAGGGCTGGATGGTAACTTATCCTCTAGAATTTCTGGTATCCTAGCTTTATATTCCGTCTTATACAGAACACATTAGGTAAGATGTTCTAAGCCAGAAAGTGTGATTTTCTTTTAATTTTCCAAGGAGATAACAATCTTTCCCATTAATGATGTACTCCCTGTAGACTTACTGTGTGCAAGTCTTCCTGTAGACTTAGTGTGGAAGTCACTGAGCTGCCACTTTGACAATGTCTCAGAGTTATCAACTACAGATCCTGAGCTCAAGAGATGACCTTGAATTTTCCAGAGAAGATGGAAAGGGAACCAAGAACTTATTGATAAGTAATAATTTATGATTCATTTTGACTGATGAATAAAGCAAGGCTCTTAAGGCCACACTACTGTCAGGAATACAATAAAATTTACAACATTAGCATAGATTTATGGTATGCCAATAAGTAACCCTGTTAGCCCAAGTCCTATCCTTATGACAGGTCTTTAAAATAATAGCATACTAAGATGATACTTCTGCCTTTTAAAGATTTAGAGATTAATGACTATTCAAAGTCCAATATAATAAGTATTGTGGCATCTTTTAGAAACTTATAGATTTACACACACATGCATCTCAGTGATGTCTCTGCATGACCTTAACATCTCTCCTCTCCCATCCCTTTTCACATCAAAGTAAAACTATTGTTCAGAGTCCCTAGTGTTACAAAGCATTGTGCATGCTGTGACATTCATCGCTTGAACACAATAGGCATTTTCAGCAGAAAATACAGAATAAATAGAAAGTCAGAAGGGAAATAAAGTGTTTATTAGACTCTGCTGAATGAACAGAGAGAAAGGAGGCAAATCAGGAACAAGTAGGCTGCCTGAACCAACCATCATGATAACACTATGGCTTAAGTATTCTCTTCCCACACCTCTGTGTAGATGCAAATCAGGTACACATCTGTGCCCATCTACACAGGTAAGTTCGCATTCCCTTTAGGCATCTGGTACTCCTTTGTAGATGTTAACTATGTATGTAGGAGATTGCCTGGTTGACAGTAGATGGGTATGGAGTTGGTCTAACTTGATTTCAAGTCCCAGCTCTGTGGGGTCTTCTTAGGATAGTAATTTCCCCTTACTTTGTCTGTCTCCTCATCTGTGAAATGTGGACAGTGATTCCTAATTAGTAGGAATCACAGGAGGAAGAACTCACTTATGTAGCGTTGCTGCCATATCAGGACAATGGAATGCTATGGATTTTGGAAGACTGATAGACTAAGTTAACTCTGAGATTCACATAAAACAGACATTTTTTTAAAGCTGGATAAAATTTAACCAAAACGCTATTTAAAATATTTTAAATACATAAGTGAATACTTTAAAAAAAAATGTGAGAATTTCGCCTGTAAGTGTGGAGGAAACTGAAATTAAGAGCAGAGAGAACATGAATTTTGATCACTTGTGGCAAAGAATAGAGGGAAGTGACTATGAAAAATGGGCAAGATTTAATGGTGGATTTTGAAGCCTCTAAGAGGAAAGTCAGTAAGAGACCCGGTAAGAAATACAAAGTTTATACTAGGACAGTTATACAGCCCCGGGGACTGAGAAGCTTTCCTCTTTATGAAGAGGAATGAGACTAAATTCAGCAATTTGTACAAGGAAAGTAGAAAGTTATCACTTACTTTTGAAACTGGTTTTGAGTGAGGAGAGGCTTAGAAAAGAAGTTTTGATAAAAAGTTTTGAGGACGTGAACGCCTTTCGTCGCGTCCTTTTTGTCATAGTGGCCAACTGTGTTACTTTCCTGGTCTCCCAAGATGCATCGCTCCCAGCTGCAGCCTGATGAGGAGTGGTTTAATTTGCCTCTGGTTTCTTTGCAGGACTGGGTAGAGACGTTAAGAAGGAAACCCACAGTGAAGCAAAGCTGCTTAGATGCTGGCGGAGAGAGGAAGAGCGCCTGAACTGGAGCGGCGAGGACCAGACACAGACCCCGAGTCCCCACCTTTAAGACCTACTCAGACACACCTAGACGTGTGCGCTATCAATCCCTAGAGTAGATCCCAAAGCTAATTCCACCCTAACCTCTGCAGCAACCAAATCACCACCACCCCAAATGATGTCCGGACGTCTGTTCTCTAGGAATGGTAGAATGAGCGCTGTTTGGGGTGGGAGAAAAAAAAAAGGGTGCATCTCATGCACACTGAACCTAAGGTCCCTGACCCTCTCTTGGCTGAGATTTTAGAATCTTCACTCAGCAGGAGACTGAGAGGCTTTTCCTGAGCCCCCTTCACCTACAAGAGGATGGAGTGGAGATGCTGTGGGAATGTACTTGAGGTTGGGGGGATGAGGAGTGGGGGTGAAGGGGTGGGGCTGAGCCAAGCAAAAACACCCCACGGGAAGCTGGAGGCCGTGCCCAGTGGCAGGCCTTTCCCGCTCCGGAGCAATTCTGTCATGCTCCACTTGCCTACTTCTAGTAATGAGAAGACCCTGAGAAGCTCCTGCCTCAGGGAACATAGGCAGCAAAGTCAACAGCTACAGGCCACTGGGGGAAAATAGGAGAAGGAGGGGGGAAAGACGCCATTAGTATTAAGGAAGTAAAAGAGTATGGCATCCTTCAGTTTAGAGAAAACAGCAACATAATGAGAATGTAGTTAGAATAGGAAAAAAACTTCAGAAAACAAAATCTGAGACACTTCGTTATTCACAAACTTGTGGAAACAATTACTAAATGGATGCCCTCACAAAGTAAAGAAAAATAGATGAAGTAGAATTCAGGAAAAAATGCTGACCAGGACCGAAGATGTTCTCTCTACACTTTTTCTAAAACTAAAAGTAAACATAACTTATTTTCTAATATAAAAATCAAATGAAATTAAATTGCTGAGACCTCCCTGCAAGGAAGGCAGCGGAGGAGGCTTCTCAGAGTGAAAGCACCTTGCTCTGCACACCATGCAAGCGGAGAACAGCGCGATCGACTCTCAGAAGCTTGATTGATACAAAAGAGAAATGAAAGGAAATATCATAGAAAAGTGAGACCGTGGCAAAAGCAAAGCAAGATGATCTGTGTGTGTGTGTGTGTGTGTGTGTGTGTGTGTGTATGCTCACATTTAGCCACATGCAATTTTATGTTTTAAAACCACTGCAAAAAGAAGAGAAAATAATAAACTAGAATTTTGAACTAAAAAATGCCAATTAAATCAGAGTAAGAAATTATCACATCCATTAAAATTATAGACAATCCCAACTATGGTGAAATTAGATTCCATAAAAACGATATGGATAAAGGCAATGCTATGCCTGGAAAGGTAAATTGACCCTTATTTTGCAGACCAATTTGATAGCGTTTAGGAAAGATAAAAATACTGGTACTTGATTCCTCAGCCAATTCAACCTCACACATGTGTTTATTACAGAAACTTCCACACACGCAAGACATGTACACTGTCACTCTTCCCTGCAAAGAAAATTGGCAGTAGTAAAGAAAATGGGACATACTCACTGGTCCGAAATAAAATAAATTAATAAGTGGATTTGTTCCTACAGTGGAGTATTCTATTATCTTTAAAGTGCATGATTTTAGCTATATGAACCAACAAACAACTTGGAATTTGGGAGAGGGAAAACTTGAGCAGTGTTTTAAACTACCCAACATATCTATATGTTATATTTAGCATACATTTGTTTATTAACACACAATATATAGTAAAATGTATAAACAATGAGTGGTGCCCGTTTCTCAACTAGGAAACTAGCTCTAGGGAAGGATGAAGGGAAGAAACCATTTTACAGAATCTATAAAGAAATTTTTCTCTTAAAATAACAACAAAACTGAAATCATCTGGTAGAATATAAGTTTCTTTTTCTTCTTGACATTGAAATGTACACTTGGCTATGATATAATTTCTTGTCACTTTCTACATTTTTAAAGCAATTAGCTACATGAAATTTAAAAATGCATATGTGCGTGAAAAAGAAGACAGCGAAATTGGTCTCTTCTGAATCCTGTAAAGTTTATATTAAGTCTAATTATTGCACTATTTAACAATAGTGTAATTAAAATTGAAACTAATTGTATTTCCTTTGCCGTGTTGCACTATAAAATAAAAACTGTCTTTATATAAATAAGGAAATTACTTAGGAAAGCATGGTATGGATACCGTTAGCAAAACACCGAATTATTCCTGGTGTTTGCAATTTGGAGGCACACGGGGTTTTTTCAGCTCGAGCTGGGACTCTTTCCTAACATGTTATATTAAGAAACACTTGAGGGTGTATCTGTAAAGATGACTTACGCATTTATATGTGGCTTATCTCCCAATGAGTATGTTTTAGCATATTTTGAATGAGTGTAGTGTTGAAATAACCAGATCAGCCTTTTAGAAGAGAAAGAAGAGAAATGCAAGTTGTATAGATCATGTTAACTCCATAGCCACAGCTCCTGGATTTGTTGGTTATCCTAGCAGCTGCTGGTCAGAGTAGCTCACCAGGATCACAGCAGGCAGTGTCCATGGACTCCCTCAGGACAGCACAGAGCCTGGTGTGCTTGACTAATCCTTTCTTGGATCTTCAGAGCTCCCAGAATGATCTCTGTGGGACACTAACAGAAGGTACTGTGGAAGTTCTTCATTTATCTGTTTTTCATTGATTGAGTAATGTACACACACACACATACACACACACACACACACACACACAGCCCTCCTCACACTTCAAAAATTTCCATATATATATATTATATAAGCATAAACCAAATTGTATTATGTATACTATGTGTATCATTTTGTATATATTTCACCTCCCTAGGGGACTCAAATTCATTAATTAAACTAGGAACTCAGGAGAAGTTGGCAGAGGTTGTTTCTCTGCACTGACATGAACAGTGTTCATTAAAGGTTGGTGTCCTGAGGGTGATGGCACACTCCTATAATCCCAGCATTTGGGAGGCTGAGGCAGGATATTTTGAAGCCAACTTGGACTACATAGTGAATTCAAGACTTGCTTGAATTACAAAGCTAGTCCTCTTCTCTTTCTCTCTGTCTCACTCTCTCACTGTGTGTGTGTTTGCCTCT
>NW_004524595.1:10981690-10982691 GCF_000260255.1 Octodon degus | reverse complement strand
TCAGCACAACAGCAAAACCAAGGAAAGGATGATCTAAGCTTTGGCGTGTGGTTCTATCTAGACAATTTGCATACCATTCCCTTGCACTGTTCAGAAAGGCAATGAATAGTGCAGATTAGCATGGAGTTCTGAGAAATGAGAGGGCATCACTTTACTTCAGAGTCTGGCTGCCAAAACTAACAAGGTTTTAGCACCCACGAGGCCAGAAATTTTCTTTCTTCTTTTTTTGTTTTTAAAGAGAATGCAAAAATTAAAAATAAAATAAACACACTAGAAACATACAGCATTTCACTAAACAAGAAAGGAATTAAATAATGGCTATTATATTGCATATGGTTGTCTTCAAATTTGGTCTCATAATTCTGCGCTGAAATTTTCCCACTCTGCGCCCTGCCCCCGACACTCCTGCAAGGACAGAGACACCCTCCACTCTGAGTCTGTTATCTCTGCCACACCCCTTGTTATTCTCAGTTTCCTCTATTGCCAACCCTGCCATTATCTGGGATCCTTCTGGTAGAGCCCCCTCTCTCACCCCAATTCTCATCCCTCTCTTCTGGAACTGAAATTGCCAGTGGAATCTGAAGGAGTAGGAACAGCTGCATCTCTGGACTTCTGTTAGAGGCCATTTATTTACAAGACTTTCTTTGTTAATCTGTTGGCTGAAGCAGAGCAGAGTGAAAGATCTGTTGGGCCCAAATCTGTCACACTTCCAGTGCTCAGTCACAAGACTGTGTCCCTTCCTTTTCTTCTGTCATCCTTCCCTTTCTTTTCTCCTTCACTGTCTTTCCTCTTCGTTTCTCCCATCTTGCTTCTGTTCTATCTCTCCTTAGTGCCTTTCTTCTTCTTTCTCTCTCTCTGTCTCTCTCTCTGTCTCTTTTTCTGTCTCTGTCTGTCTGTCTGTCTTCTCTGTCTGTCTGTCTGTCTGTCTCTCTCTCTCTGTCTCTCTGTCTTCGTCTCTCTCTGTCTGTCTTCTCTGTCTCTGTCTCTCTGTCTCTCTCTGT
>NW_004524595.1:10961186-10981590 GCF_000260255.1 Octodon degus | reverse complement strand
TCTCTCTCTCTCTCTCTCTCTCTCTCTCTCTCTCTCTCTCTCTCTCTCTTTCTCTCTCCTCCCCCATATTTGTCCCTTGTTCATTTCTTTCATCCACTTTAGTAAAGAAGATATGTGAAGTGGGAGGATCAATCCAATGTCCTTTCCTGGTGCAGGGTGGTCTCCTGGAAGTCATAGGGCTTATGGTGTGCGGCAGACATGCAGAGAGGTTGATAGACTTCTACTGGTTTTAGTTACCTGTACCCATGTCTAGAAAATTCAGAACCTTTGTGCTTTCATTTTCCTATCCGTGGCTAACTGAAGGATCATACAGCAAACTATGTCCTTTCTTTTCCTTTACAAAGTACTTGAAGTGATTTGTTCTCATTCTACTTCCAAATCCTGTGGTAGCAGAATGTGAAGACTAAAAAAAGCCTCAGAGGTCACTTAATATATGTTCTTTATTTTATAAATAAAGACATTGTTACAAGTTATCATGAATATCTTTTTAAAAGTTATGAAATTATAGTGTCTGGGACCAATATGCCTGTATCTCAGTGAGACAGTATGTCGCTATACTAAATGTAGGTTTATAGACCATTTTGAAGTCTTGAAATAAAAGTTATAACACTGAGGTAAGGCCATTTTACTCTGAAATAGGAAATAGCACAACTGTGATGGAATCCCTATCACGAGAGTGGCAATTTAAGTCATCTAACAATGGATTAACACTGAACCTACATTCTCTACAATTTCTTTTTAAGTGTTAAGAACTGACCTTAATTTTGACTAGGTACTTCATTAATATTCATTTGTATATAATTGCCTTAATTTCAGTGATAATGACTTCAGCTACCAACTGTTTGATTGATGGGTCTTGCATCTTCTCTGGGAAGGAGCTAAGATATAAAAATCACACCATTCATGCATGCCTGGTATTTTTAGCTGCCTTTAATTACTAACCAGCTAAATAAGCATGCAAACCATGCTGTGATTGATAGGATCTCTTGGTTGAAGTGATTTTTTTCCCCAGAATTTGGAAGAGGCTTGAATCAATTGAGTACTAAAAATAACCACGGAGAGCTGAATCTTCTCAAATCAGGATGCTCTTGAATAAAAGCATCTAACAAGAAGGAGGGATTAACCTGCAGTCTTTAAGATATTCTGACTGGAGAAAGAAGCACCAGAAAGTTCACACTGAGTGGGAACAGCATGAAAAAATACCTGTAACATCCAAATCTTTATTTACTGAAGACATGCTAAGCAGCCCTTTGCTGGAAGCAAAAGGAGACATGAACCTTAAATCGATGAGGGCAAAGGAAAGAATACAGCAGAGACGACAAAATGTGCAATTGAGCCCTGTGATTAATGGTTGGGAAAACACATTTCATCTCAGAACCATGTCTACCTTGAAGCACAATATTTCTCTTATAGCCTACTCCTAGTGTGCAAAATTTTGAGGAAGGAGTCTAACTCAGACATCTTGGAAATAGCTCCTGTTTGCAGATCATAATGCTTTTAAATAACATGTTGTACAAGAATAGTAATGGTAAAAATAGTAGCAGTAATTATTACAAAGCAGGAACCAAAAAAGAAATACAGAGCAAAGCTGAAGGAAGGTGTATTTTTCAGAACTCTACATACCTGGGAAGTGTTTCTAGATACTTTTCCAGTTAATATTAAGAAGAATTATCCTAAAGAATTATGATATTGGAATGCTGCTATCCTGTGAAAAGGTTTTTCACTGTTTTAAATATTTAGCATCTAATAAATTGTGAAATTCTTTTTTGGGAGCTCCTGTAATTATTTCATGTTTTCCCTCCATATATGGCCCTTATTGTTACTGGAAGATTATTCTGTTTTTTTTTTCCTTGCTAAAGTCCTAGAATCCAGGACTTCAGCTTCAAAATCTCTAAAATAATCTATACACTATAATATTCTATTCTGCAAACATTCAAAACTTCTGTCTATGTGGTTAAGAGTTAGGAGAAGAGCAATTTGTTGTTTAAATTTCCACTTTAGTTCTTTTCTCTTTAACATTTCTGAGATTTTAAAGAAAATATTTCCTAATATCTGAGGGAGTTTAGATGACATGAAAAATGAGGCAAAGAGAAAAGATTGAGATGTTTACTTTTTCTTAAATACATTTCTTAAGGGGCTCACCTGGGTAATGGTGGGAAGGAAAAAACAACAGGGAGAAGATAACTCTGAAACATTAAGGCCCCTTTTAATATTTCCCAGTTGTGTTTTCACACAGGCTGTGGGTGTTTATTAGCTTTGGAGGGAACTTTGTTAAAGTGTGGTAAGCAAACATAATAATACAGGTATAAAAGCATCATTGTTCTTCCCAGTAACGAGCTGTAAGTCAGCACCATGTACTGTCTTCTTCCTGACTCTGGAAACATTGTATTACACACTATCTTCCTGCTATTATACATAATATATATAGATAGATAGATAGATAGATAGATAGATAGATAGATAGATAGATATATGTATTTATTTATATTCAGATAGGTAGGTAGGTAGGTAGATAGATATTGATATGGGGTAAGATATTACAATACAAAAGCAAAAAGAACAGCAGCAGTGAAACTGCACTTCTGATGCTCTGAGTATGGCTTCCAAGTCTTGGCTCCTAGGAAGCCAACTAGGGCAGCAGGCCCAGGCCCTGTGCAGTTAGCACATAGGCTGAAGGATTTGCCCAGAGACCTTTGGCAATGGCTTTGTTTATTAGACACATTCACTGACTCCTTGCTCCTTCGACTCAGCTCCTTTCTTCTGCCAGTGAATATAGTCCCATTCTCTCCTTCCTCTCTAGCATGTATTGGAAAACAAACAAAAATAAAAACAAAGCTGTGAGATGTTGCACTTTAGAGAGTCTGAAGGCCATGTGTGAGAGAAGGGAAGCTGTGATTATGTTAGCATATGGAGAGTCGTGAGCCTCTAATGCATCTGATTTCTTTTATTTTATTCCTTCTCTGCCAAGAAACAGGCTTTGAGCATCTGATGATACATCTGTGTCAAGGTGTGTTCTCCCTAGACCAGAGTGGGATGATGCTAGCATGTGCAAGGGACAAATAGAAAGGGGAACTAAATCCCATGGCCAGAGTTTGTGGTCTACATGAACTCGGAAGTGGGTAAGTCTGGAGTCTTAGCCCTTCTTTGGCAACATGGACATAATGTACCCACTGGTTCCAGGGAAGGATTCCTGGGTCACTCTGCGTATTTACTCATGACACCATCTAGCATCTACTCCCTTCTCTAGATCACCAGTAAATGCTATCCCGCCTGAGACTCTCAGCCCTGAGAGGACTGGAAACTTGGTCTCTATTCTCAAAATACTTTCTGCTCTGACAGACCACAGGGGAAGGAAGCGAACACTGGAGAAGATGCTCAGTAACCAGTGTGGGATAAGTAGAAGGATAAACATCGGGTGAAATTCTTCCGAGCAGAGGCAGAATGGAGTTTGTTAAGCACATAAAAGTGGAGACTGTACAGTACAGGAAATTATTAAGGTCATTTCTCTGGCTCCACTCCATCCTGAACACTTGCATACGTCATTTCATTTAATATACAAACAAACCAATTAAAGTATTTTCATTATTAGCCTATCACGCAGGAAAAAACAAAATTGAGTGAGCTTTATTTAGTCACAGTCTTCGGTAGCAGGAGGGTGAGGATACATGAACACATCCTGTAGGGTGCCAGATCGTACTCTGATCGCTGCTATATCATCTCTGCAGAGACTGCCTGAGCCTGTCCGATGTTCCTTTAATTAGTCTAAAATTCTTTTTCTTCATCTGTATGTGTTCAAGTTTTTTCTATCCATCAATCCAGGTTCAAGAAACACCAGTTCTTTAATTTTCCATCACACATGAACTCTACCTGTTCCAAACAACACACACACACACACACACACACACACACACACACACAATCTATACTGTTTTGTGGTACTGCTAGTCATATTCTGCCTGTGTCAATATTTGATTATGGCCTTACCTTCCATAGTACACAGTGACTTACCTGGAAAACTAGTTCTACCCCTCTTTGACTCCAATTCTCTACTGCTAAGTTGTCCTAAGAATAATTTGCATTGGATTAAGATATGGAATCTTGGGAAATTTTTATTGTTTAAATTATTTGCTTATTAAATTTGGGCCCATGAACACGACTATCTCACTGCTCTGTTTTAAATCTAGATTACAAGATTATCTCAACTCGTCTGCTTATAAATTTATGGCACTCTTGAGAAAAGAAGGATCCAGTCACTTTAGGGGACCCCCGCATTTATAAAGCTCATGAATCACCTGTATCTGTTGGTATTATGAGACAGGAAACAGGACAACAAGCCAGAGGGTGTTATTCAACAGTTTTGAATGAATAAATAGTTGCTACAAGGGCTTCATGGATGCACCAGTGATGAATAGCTGCATTAGCCATAATTTATCCATTACTATTTAAAATCTACTACACCTCATTCATGTAACAGTACTTAGTTTCATCTACCTGAATAGAAAGAAGACAAATGGGGACTTTGCAGAGCTGAAAGAGGATTGTCTTGATTTCAAAGTTTAAATCTTTTCTGCCCATCTCTCAATCTCAGTTACGATGTATAATAAATACCCTCCTGTCCTCAGGAGAAATATTAGCACACTTCATATTACCCCCTCCAAGAACTACAACTGGAACAAGTGTTCCTCTCTCATGTGCACTCTATGTTCTTCCCAAAGAGAAGGCATTTCCATGGCTTGTGCTGTCCCACAGGGATGGAGATAGAAGGATTTTGGAGGACTTTTGTATGTGCTCGCTGGCAGACTGTGGTCTGCATGTAGCCTGGAGATTAAGTGTATATGATCAGCTGAGAAACATGAGTGCCCATAAAGGAAGTTAAAGGAATTTAAGCAGAGAGCAACGGTGGAAAGAGAGACTCCCCTACTCAGCCAGAGCCCAAGCATCCTGCAATTCAGGATGGTGCCTTATGGTACAAGTGAGGTTGCTAAATATGTCAGAATGATTGACTATCTCCAAAATTCAGATGTATCCATTTCCTCTGTGCTATCTTCCTAAGATTGTTTGCGTTTCTAACTTGAGATTTAATCAATGGTCACACAAGTGCAGTATGCTTTCTGGATTGCTTTACTTCATAGAAAGCCATTCTTCCGCATGCTTTTCACAAAGCCCTTCTTTCTATGGACTTAGTCATCTCTCTCGCAACTCCTATTATCCCTCATTTTCTCTCTTACTAAGTTTAGCAATTTCCATTTTGGTTTATAATTATTTGCATACACAGCTTAGCTTGTTTTGCAGATAGTAAGAGAAGGATTTGCTGGTGTAAGTCAGCTTTGTTATTCACCATAATTGCTCTAAATATGTTATAAGGAACAAAGAAAATGTGAACTACCAGAGAACAGAAGACCAAAGTAAACAAAAAGAATAAATGAAAAGAAATAAAATAAAAAAGAGAAAAGAGGAAATAGAAAAGGCAGATCATCAAATGAATTCAAGGCTTCTTATCCCTGCAAACAGGAGGTAGGTAAAGAGGGGACTCTTTAGCCAGTCTTCCCCAATTTGCCTTCTGCTGTGGTTAAATTTTCAGCCCTACAATCTTGAAAACTGATGACCAGTTTCTTTTCAAGAAAAATGGATTTAAAAAGAGAGATTAAGATGTACAATACATGTGACTAACCGACCACCAGAAGTGTAAACATTATGCACTACCTGCATGTACTAATCAATGCAAAAAAGAAAGATAAAAGGGTTAATGAAACCTAGGTTGTGGGATTATTTAAAAATTACAGAATTCTACTGCTATATGAAGCACCCAGGATACACAGTCAGCAGGCAACAATAATAATGATGTGCCTTACACTCCTTTTGATAAACCTGCTCCATATCAGGCCAACTAAATGATCCTGCTTCTCTTTCTCAAGTATCTCTTAATCCAAGGTTGTCTTAATCCCCCATTACTGAACAATCAAGACCATATGTGCTCAGATTACAAAATTTAGGACAAAGATTTCACAATGCAGACACATGACTTTCCTTTGTTACAGTATTATGTTTAGGACTTGGACTCTGACAGGCTTTTGCTGTGAAATTTTATTGAATTAGGATGACCTTTTTGAAAGGGTAAAAATTTACCTCCTTCTAGAAAGAAGGGTGATTCACTTGTCTCTTTAACCAGCATTGCTTTGCCTTTTTTTTTTTTTGGCGGAACCAAGGATTAAACTCAGGCCATGTGCTTGCCAGGCAAGCACTTATTCTACTAAACCATCTCCCCAGCCTTGCTTTGCCTATTGATGTACAGCTATGAATACAGGGCCCCTTTAGTTTCTCTAAAAGTGAGAAACTTTTTTTCTATAGTGGCTGTATCAGGACACTTTTGGTGGCAAATAGCAAAATGTCCACTTTACTTGGCCTCCACAATAAGAAAGTCTGATCTCAAATTTAAAAAAAATTCAGAAACAGGTTGGCTGAGTACTTGGTAGATATGGGCTGGGCTCTGTCTCTGTGTCACATTTTTCCCTAGTATGGGTTTGACTTCTTGGGGACCATGTTGACTGCAACCATGTCAGGTACCAAATGTGGTCCCAGTAGCATAAGAAGGACATGTCCACCTGTGGCCTCCTGCAGCTTCCAGGAAGGCTGCTGTTCAAACCCCTTTGGTCAGCACCATGCCGTTTCCTCCAACCTATTCCTGGCCAGGGCACTGAGACCCACCACTAGCGTGGACTGTCCAGCTGTGCATCTACGGTATCCTCTGCGAAAAGTACAGCTTGTCGGATGAGGTGAGGAGTTTTGATGGAAAGAATCAGAAGTGTATAAGAATGTGTGGCAGACAACCACCAGGGTGGCCTTGGTAGCTTTCTGACTGTGAAATGTTTTCTACACCTGTGAATTGGGAATCCTTGTTCTTCAACAGCAGAATGGGAAAAGCAGTGTGGGATTTATTAACACATTGTTTTTAGTAAATATGCAAAGATAAAGTTTGGTTTAAATTTTTTAAGAGAAACTCAGGTGGGGCTGGAGAGATGGCTCAGTGGTCTAAAGCACCTACTTAGAACAAGCTTGAGCAAAGCAAAGCACAGGGACCGCGGTTCAATCCCCCAGCACCACATGCCAGCCAGCCCCGCCCCCTGGTGGGCTGAGCTGGCCACACACACACATAAATAAATAAATAATTTATTAAAAGAAACTCAGGTATCTCTTGTTCCAATTTCCCCCCCACCCATTGGTACATAATCTTGGGCAGAACTCCTTACCTAAACTAATAGATATGTGTAAGTGGAAAGAATCATTTACAAAATAAAAATAATTTGGTAATATTTCAATGTCTAAAATGCTCAAAATGCATTTTCCTATAAATTTTGAACTTCTGGAATTTTACTATTTTTTATTTTATTTTTTTGTGCATAGGTTTTTTATTTTTTCAAGAGAGTACAGCTTAGAATTAAAACAGAAAATATTACAAGTGATACAGAATTTTATTTAACAAAGTCATATGAATTTCACAGTACTTGTTGTAATACATAGTATATATAGCCCATATGGTGTCTGCATATAACCAGAGATTATATGCAGATACCACATAGAAGGGACGTGAGTATCCGCTGATGTGGGCATCCACGGCAAGCTCCCCCACCTATAGCTGGGTGCACTGTATGTGCATTATCTAAATATCCATGGCTGTCTCTCTTCTTCTCCTTGCCCACTCTCTGAGAAGATTTACCATCTTCTCTTGCAAATGATGGTGGTTGATGGTGATTCTGGCTCCATCATCTGAAGTTACAATGCTCTATGTCACATGAAAGAAACGCCGACCACCTCAGCAGTGACCTCAGACCAGAAGTCTGTCTTCCTCTTATGGGCAGAAGGGCTGTCAGCTGCGCATCCCAATGCTGTGAGTGAGCCTGGGAGGTCCCTCTTCAAAGGTCTGCTCTCTAGAATATATAAAGAACTAAAAAAACATTAGCGCCTCAAAATTGAAAGACCCAATCCAGAAATGGGCATCTGAGATGAACACACACTTCTCAGAGGATGAAATTAAAGAAGCGAATAAATTTTTGAAAAAATGCTCCACATCACTAGCCATCCGTGAAATGCAAATTAAAACAACACTGAGATACCATCTCACCCCAGAAAGAATGGCTATCATAAACAAATCAACTAACAACAAACGTTGGAGAGGCTGTGGGGAAAAAGCAATTTTAATTTTTAGGCCAGAAAGACCAGGTTGAAGACCTGCAGGCAGATCATCAGCTCTCTCACTTTGTTATTCTCTAACTTTTGATTTTGCCCTTGGTTATGCATCCCTCTTTTGTGTTTTCTTTCCACAGGACTAGAACACCTTTCAGTAATCTTCTGTCAAAGACTATTTGTGCTCCCTAAATCCACACGTTGAAGTGCTGACCTCCTAGGTGATGACTGCTGGAGACAAGATTTAAGACGTCACCAGGCTGGCAGATGTCTCTGCTCTGCCAGGGCTGAAGTCCTCAAGAGAAGAGAGGAGGGGCGTGCACTCTCTGCTGAGGAGGGCCATGGGAAGTCATTGGGACAATACGGCCCTTTACAAGTCAGGAAGACACTTTGGTTAGATAGCAAATGTGTTGGAACTGGGCTGGAGAGATAGCTCGGTGGATTAAGTGACTGCCGCGCAAGGGGAAGGAGCTTGGTTGGATCCCCAATACTGCATGCCATGCTGGATCCGGAGTTGGCCGGTGTAAACAGGCGTCGTAGCACACTCCTATAATTCCAGCTCTGGGGAGGCTGAGACAGTAGGATAATTACGAGTCTGAGCTGCATAGGGAGACCCTGTATCCAAAAAAGAAATAAACTAATAAATTTAAATACTTTGCTGGAACTTTGATTATGGACTTCTAGTCTCCAGAACTGTGAGAAAATATACTTCTGTTGCACAAGGCACTCAGTTATTGTATTTTCTTATGGCATCCTGAGCAGACTAGGAGAGCCCTTCCTGAGGAGTTCTTGCATGTTGTCTCCGTGAGGTGCTAAGTCCCCCAGCGGTAGCATGCAGCCCCACGTGACCTGAGCTGCTCAGCAAATCCTAGGATGCGCCTGCCCAGGACTTTGAACCTGGTAGAAGCAACAGAAGCATACAGAGACAGCTGAAAACTTGCACACAAGTGTGTAGAGCTCTCAAGTTGTGAGGCGCATGACGAGGCCACCTCCTGCCATCTCATTTTCCCTTCCTTCCTGCTTGCCATCCAATTCTAATTCTCCACACTTTCATTGAATCTCTGGGCTTCCTCATCTTCTGTGCTACTGAACATGGCAGCTTTCCTTGGTAAGCTTACAAATAGGAACACTTTGAGACGCTCCTTAGATGAGGTGAGATATTTGGAACCAGTTAGTAACTACACACCCCTTTACTCTCCTCTCATAGGACCTGAAAACCTAACAACTTTTGAGCCCCACACCCTCTGCCTTACAGGTTGCATCTAAACCGCTTCCAAAGTCTTCCACTCTAAGTGCTCACAGATAGATACCATGGAGGCTAAGGGGATGGTCCATGAAATGGACACTGGATCTTGAGCCACAACTTTCCTATAATGCTATTTTTATTCTGGAAAAATGAGAAAGTAAAGATCAAAAGCCATAGTTAGCCATATTTATTTCATAACATAAAGAATTGTTTTCAGAGGTCTATTCTTGGTAGGAGAGATAAACATCTCTTCTAGAGGAGAATAGGAAGCTTCGTGGCTATGCGAAGCACAATGGAATTTTGGTTGTGTGTGTGTGTGTGTGTGTGTGTGTGTGTGTCTGCGCACATAGAAGATACATTTCTATAAATCATGTTCTTCATTTATTTTTCTGAAATGAAAATAGCTGGATTTTTTTCATTTTCCATCAGAACAATACATTTGTTATCATGAATAAATATTAACTGATATATCATTGTTTTGCAGAGTCTATACATTCATGTTCATTTGATTCTTCATTGTTTTTTTCTAATAAAAATTGTATTTACTTAGAAGCATTCACAATGTCAACAAAACAGTTACAGCTTTTTTTTCCAATTACAGAGTGGTATTCAGTTAATAGAACAACAATTATTTCCTATAAGCTGCATCAGAGACAACAGAAGGCGAAAAACTACCATCCCCGTATATAACTAATTTGTGCTGTTCACCAACAAGAACCTGCTCTAAATTTCCCTGCCAATTTACAATCCCCATACCGTGCCAGGCAAGGTTAGTGGTAAAAACACCACCAGGACAGGGCTAGCTAAAGACACATTTCATAGTGCGTTAACTATACAAAAACATGACACTGTACTGTTTAAAAACAAATTGCATTTCAATTTTTTTTTCTTCAAAAGGAGTGAGTTGTGTACAGGGAGGTCAAATACTTCATAGATGGGAAAAAAAACTGTGATAGAATCAAGTGATTCATCATCATCCCCTTCTTCATCCTCTTCTTCATCTTCCTCATCCTCTTCATCCTCTTCTTCCTCATCTTCATCTTCATCTTCCTCCTTCTCTTCCTTCCTTTTCTTGCGTTTCTCTACCTTGACGGCTCCTTTTTTTTTTTTTTTTCTACATCAGGTTTCCTGTTAGCCTGGTCGGCAGCAATGTCCTCTTCACACTTTTCCTTCAGCTTAGCAACCTCTTCTACTATGGCTGCTTGTCATCTGCTGCAGTATTATTCCACATTTCTCCAAGTTTCTTTGCAACATCACCAATGAAGAGGCCAGAATGTTCTTTGATTTTAGGGTGGTGATTTTTTGACACTCAGAACAAGTCAAGAAGAATGTCAAAGCAGGCCTCTTGGGCACATTGGGATCCTTGAACTTCTTTTTTGCTTCTCCTTTAGGAGGAATATAAGTTTTCATTTCTCTTTCATAATGAGCCTTGTCCACTTTTGGCATGTCTTCAAATTTTCCATTTTCTTTAGCAGACATGTGTTTCACCTCTCTGAGCACTTCTTAGAAAACTCTGAAAAGTTAACGGAAGCATCTGGGTGCTTCTTTGGCTCCTCTCGGCAAGTTTGCACAAACAATGCATATGTTGACATCTTGTCTCTCGGCTTTTTAGGCACTCCTTTGCCCATGTTTACTTCCTTTCCTCAGGGAGGTACAGAGTTGCCCAGTGCCCCTCCGGCTCTCACTTGCCCTGGTGCTATCTCTATGCAGCTCAATGTACTGCAGTGGCTGTGAGAGTGGGAGCCAGATGCAGCCTCTTCACTCTCTCCACTCTGTAACGTTCTCTTTATTGTTCTTTTCTTTTGCCTATCGTGCTTAATTAAACACAAATCTTGTGCAAAGATCAAAAAAGAAATATCTTTAGTTTGTAAAAATCCACTCAGTAAAGAAGCTACTGATAAGAAATTTCCTGTTTCACATTGAATTCCTATCAGCCTAATTTATTATGTTCACAGATGCCCTGGTGTCCATGGTGTACATCACCTTACAGCAGCCAGGTCTGTCGCTGATCTTGAGCCACCAGCACAGCTTCTCTGAATCTTAGGAATAGATATGTGCCATCTCCATTGGAACCTGTGGGGTTTCAGTTTAAGACAATAAGAAAACTCTGATGGTAGTAGGAAAGACTTTAAAAAGAAAATAAGTATGGGAATGGTAGAGGTGGGTCAAATATAACCTACTGGAAGAGCAGTGTGTCAATACAGAGGGCCCTGTGAGTGGGGGTGCTTAGAAGGGAATGGCAGGGGCAGGATATGCATAGAGGAAGCAGGAGTAAGAGCTTGGAGCAATGAGATGAGCATAATTTGGGAAAATGCTTGTACGAGGATGATAGGAAGGATGCCATTGGGGGAATATGCTGACTTTGTGTTTGATAGATGAAGCCTCATGTGTATGAGGGCATGTCAGTGGTACTACATGACTACATGAAAAATACCAAGAACATTTCTTCAGAAGATGCTAAAGAACACTAGGGTAGAGGTATGTGACATTCAGCTTCCCAAGGATCAAATCAGCAGTCTGCGTGGTAGTTCTGGGATTCCATTAGATTAGGATCCCTTTGTGCCTATGAAAGTTTCCAGCACTGGCACACAAGGGCTGCATCGGTATCTCTGAGCCTACGTTGTGACCCTAGCATGTGGATATTGTCAGAGGGTTTTCCCCAGTGAAATGCTATGAGCTGTGTATGCTTTGAAGCCATTTTGGACTTACAAAGGCAGTGAGACTCGCTGCAAGGCCAGGTCAGTAATCGTATGTGTTCGGAATCCTCAGACAGCAGGCCTTCATCAACAAGGTGCCTTCTGAGACACAGAACTCCCTGAACAGGAGAGGCTGAGTTTCCAGGAGCAGTTAACCTGTTCTGGGACTCATCTTTACTGAGATGCAGCAGGATACTGTTGAAGGCCTGATGGATTCTATGAAGCCCAAGGCATGAGGAGCAGAATTTAGGTTCTCCTTCGATTTCCCTGCCTGACTTGCCTTAAGACATGAACAGCCTTGGGAAGCATCTCATATTTACTGCTTCTCTTCTGCCCTCCTCCAATCCCATGCAGCGGAACTATTGAGCTATTTCCTTGCATTTTATAATCATTAGATGCAGCCTTTGAATCAATATTTCTTTACAGCTCTCTTGGAATGAATCTTACTCTGTCTGCCAGTCCTCTGGTGATCTCATAGAGGGGGACCAAGGCCCAAAGGAAGATTCATTTATTTAGGTTCAGAAAGCAGAGTTAGGGTTCATTTATTTTCTTCAACTCTTCCATCCTTGTAGGGCCTTAGCATGATGAGCCACCATCCAGGGAACAGGGGCCTTATGCAAGGGACCGGACAAGGCAAATCCCACTCGAGGACAGCAGAGCAGCTCACAAGGGCAGCAAAATTCTATAAAATTGAGCTGTCCTCCTTTGCAGGAAAATTCTTATTTTTTTAGGCATGAGTTAAAATCAAAATGATAGCCCTCATGTGCTTGCTGTTCACTTGCTATTGATGATTATACTGCTTCTAGCGTACCAGGGTCCTGGTTCATTTGTGTTCCCAGTGGAAGAGGAGGCTCTGGGCATCTCAGGATACACCTCTTTCACTTTGTATGTAGTGATTTCCTTGTAGATGTGTTGGGGTGGCAGAGGACCATGACCAGTGAGTGTCCTCTCATTGCTACAGTGTCTGTGAGGAAAAGACCTGTTTCCTCCCTTGGCACCAAAGCCAGCTCCCTGGTGGTGCGCACTCATGGATACATCTCAGCTGTACAGATCTCTTCAATCAGCCTTTCCCTATTGCAGGGGTTTCTTTACTGTTGAAAATGAGGTTTCTAGGGCCTGTCTGTGGCACTGAGTCCTTCTCACTTGATTCTCCAGATTCCAGAATACTACTGTACTACCACTGCCTTGGAATTGTCTGCTTATATGCTTGCTTCTTCCTTGTGGGAAGGGAACATGTTCTATTGCTTTTGTACATCTCTCACCAAGCTTAAGGTATGACAGACACTGGGAAATTTAGTAAATGCCTGGACTTCATTGCTATGACGTCACTAGAAAAAAATGTACATTGGATTAAGGCTCTGCAATATCTTGCTATATGCAAAGAATTGGAATAATGAGTTCAGAATCTAGATACAATCTCCACCAAGCTCAATAACTATTTCCTGCTACTTGATCTTACTGTTATCTGAAAAGCCTCTATTTTGGGTGCATGCCTGCATGTGTGTGCTTGTGTGCATATGTGTTTGTACACTTGTGTAACTTATCTTGGGGTCCTAATGTCTATCTGTATCTTGCAGTTTTCTTTATTAGCCCTGACTAGGGAATCTCAAACATGAAGACTAACCATAGAAAGGACCATGTCGATGTTTATCTGGCCATTATTTTTCATTCCTCATTCAGCCTAGCATGCTGCCCAAACAAGGCTTTAGGAATGTAAGTCATCTCTCTCCTAAGTAGTAAAAATAAGTAATAATGACCAGAGTGTCCCAAAATGCTTTAAGGCAGTTTTTTATAAAGTGAAGAAGAAAAGGCCACGGTTATAGGGAACCTGAAAGATTTTCAATGTTGGTTTAATTCTTCACCCAACTAGCTGAGTAATTGAACAGTGTCTTAACTCTCTCAGGACCTTCATCTTTATGAGAAAATATACCATTAGGCAATTTTTATAGTACTTTGTATCTGCACATTGTGCAAACTTTTTCTTCTATCTCTTCTTCTACTATCTATCAATACAATGAAGTTATTTAGCTTTAAATGTGCCTGCCCTAATCTATTGTTTGCTAATATCTCAGTATTGGAAGTTGTTTTCTTCCAAAACTCTGAGGCCTTGAATGCTACTAGCTTATTGCCTCCAGCACAGATTTATTAGATATTCCACAAAGATGCATTTGGTTATCTATGCTCCCACTTGAGCCATTATTATGATGCAACCAAGAAAATTCAGCCCTTGCAAGTTTGGCGTGGCCAAACAAAGGGGAAGAATTCTGTGTATTCTTTAGACACTTATGGTTTATGTTCCCTTATCTAATGTTGCTCTCTTTACTGGGCTCCCAATCTCAAACAGAATGTTTAAATTAGAGAGTTAAATCCTGCTGAGTTTGAAATCTGCTGCAACAAGTACCAGAGGGACTATATATCTCTCTCTTTCAGAGGAGAAGCCAAGCACAGCAGTTCAATTAAACTAGCACTAAGTCCTGCACTCCAAAGACTGAAAGGCCTGAGGGAGAGGCATCAAGGGGAGAGTTATAGGCTCCTGTTCACCCCTCTTGGGTAGAAAAAGCATTGTGTTTGTGACCAGAAAATTGAAATGGAATGAGATTCAAGATGGCAGACACCGCTCCTTTTTCTATTAACCTCCAGGCTGGACTGCCCAGCAGAAGGAAGTGTGAGGAAGACAAATTGCAGCCTGTATCTTGCTGTATTGCTTTACTAACATGAGAAGAGAATCTGAGAAGTTTGTAGTTGCCACCCAAAATGCCTGAGATTGAAAAAGTCATTAAGACAAGGTTTGTAAACCAGTCAAGCAAAGTAGGTATCTGAAAAAAATAAATAATTAAATAAATAAATAAATGCTTCTAAGGTTTCAGAATAAATGAGAGATGAAATGGTAGAACTGCTATAATAATTGTTGGCTCTCAAAGTAATGGTAATAATTACCTTAGCAAATTGCCATGTAACTGTTCACTGAACAAGTTCATAATCTAATCCTACATTTTTAAACAGTTTCTCTCTATTTTTATACCTTGAGGATAAATCTTCTTGCTTTAGAATAATTCTTTCTTTAATCCCTGCTAACCTAACCCCTTGTTGTGTGTAATGAGAGTAAAATGGATGAAGAAAAGTATTTAATGAATGTCAAACCTGTGTTCTGCACAAAAGGATGCTGAGCATATTACTCAGACAGACTAGTCCTCCCATTGTTGTTTAGGAATCAAAAACTTGTGATCTCTGGGTCCCATTCAAGACTTCTATGAGCTTAGAAAAGGTAGCTGATATGAAGCACAGCTGCTTCACTTAACTTCCTATAAAAATAATTAAGTGGCCTCTCTATCCTTTACTCCAAGTTCTGAGTAGTAATCGAACTAGAAGGGCAATATTTAAATTTAAAAATGTATCAAAGTAAAAAAAAACGCAGCAGTCCCCTTTCAAAATACTTCTTTGCAAGTCAAGCACACATACCATCATTCCTGCTACTTTTTGAAGCAGTTCTGGAAGTCCTCTTCCATGAGTGTTTTTACAAGGTGTGATCGAAAATGTGGTGAACGCTGCCACCAAGGGCCATCCAATAAAAAATCAGGCTTAAAAAACATGGCAGCATGTCTTCATCACCAGATCTCACACTGTGTGGGTTTGGGTTCTTCCTTAAACTCAAGACAACCACATAAAGTAAACCTTTGAATTTAAATAAACTTGGAATGTCAAGGCAGCCATGACAGCACAGCTCAGGATACTATTCACAACAGAGGACTTCCACACCTGCTTCACGAGAGGTAAGAGCGAAGGGATGGCTATGTCCAAAATGAGAGAGGTGAATTTTGAGAAGGTTAATGACAGTGACTCTCTGATTACAGTAAATTTTTAAAAATGAAACATTTATTGTTTTTTATCATGCCTGTTTCAGCCTTCAGTTAGATTTTCCTAACCTAAGGTCAAATTACCAACATTAATCTCTCCTGAACACCCCTTGTTTCCTTACATTCTTGTTGGAATTTTCCTTTTGCCTTTGATATAAGGTTAGTACATTTCTAAAACTGTCAGCTTTTCTTTTTGGAATTGTTATTCTTTTAAAAGATTAGTTATTTTTATTATTGTTTTTGCTACATAACTTTTGGGAGATATTTGATTATTCATGTAATGATTCAATACAGATTTACTATACCAAACTTTAAGCTGGGAGCACGGTTTTGCACTTGAGGAGGATATTTAAATATATCCTATGTAGAATGACATACACTGTGGACAAAAGGACTTACAGTGGAAATTGGTTAAGAGCTAAGTGAAAGAGAAAAAAAAATCTCTGCCATGGAAGAATTTTCTGTAGTTCTGGGTAGAAGGGAAAAGAACTACAAGAGATGAGACTTAAAAAATTTATCTGAGAATCACCTTCATCTCACAATGACGAGCGGTACATGGCAGAATGAAAAAGGAGATGCTACATTGAGTAAATAGAGGTGAGGACCAAGTAATAATTTTCTTACGGAAACTGTTTATGGGTGACTGATAAAAATCAAGTTGAACTAAATTTTAGAGTGTGAAGGTGCATCTAAAGTAGAAAGGTGGTGGGTAAGAACTGTATAGTTTTACATAAAGCTGTTCAGAAAGCCATACTGCATAGTACTTGGCACATGGTTACTGAGTAAAGCATTCCACGCTGCATACTGATAAAATTCATAGACATTGAATTAAAGAAATTATACTTTGGGCTCTTTGCTCTACTTTTGATGAGAATTTAGCAAGTCATAACACCTCTACCATTCACCATTCTCAGTGGTAGAAGTGATATAGTTATTGTAGTTATAATTATCAAGTTAAATTTTTATGCAGTACAAATGGATTATTGTATATAAAATGCTTACTAACTTGGTTATAAAATGTGAACACCTAACAAACACAGGTTATTACTATTATGATGTTATCATTATAATTATCATGCAAATACAAGAGGTTAGGAGATGTGGACATAGGGCTGGAGGAAGAAGTGAGTAATGGGCTAGTGTGGAAACAGACATAAAATTGCGGTGCTAAGAAGTCACCCTTTCAGTTATTTGGCTTTGGCAGAAGACTTCTCAATATTCAACTATAATTTTAACACCAGATTTGGTCTTATCGATGTATCAAGGTCTGTTTTATATATTTGTTACAAAAATTAATATCTTAGAGTCATCTTTATGAAAAGCAGCTGTGTTGCGCATACAGGGTCATGAATTATAGCTTTATTTGTCTTGAAGTCTTTTCATTTCCTCAGATGTTCTTAAAGAGAAATAGTCATTCTGACAAATGTCACTTTTATCCATATTTGTTGGATAACCTTAGACTTGCAGGTCCTTTAGACAGCTGTAAACTTCTTGTACTGTAGTTCTAAACAACTTCCTTATCTTTTTAACACCAGAGAACCCTCAACTGAAAATTAATTTAGGGAAATTGAAAGTCCTTTTTCTGTGTTCACCTGTTTGTAAATGATAAGGACCATAAACAATAGTTTTAATAATTCGGTCCTTTGCCCAGGAGCAGCAGTTTATGATCCCTGCCACCATTTCATTCCCACATGAGCTGATTCCAAGCCAACACTCACTTTCTGTGATGAAATGCAAGGGCTCATCCCAATTTAATACATGGCTTCCTTCGGATGGAACATGAGAACTAGAATATCTGCTAAAGACCTGAGCTAAGAGCATTGCTCTCTCCACTAGACTGCAAGGGAGAAAATTAAACGGGGAAAAAGTTGTGCTTATCCTTGCTTTCGAAAGCAATTTAAGTGTTGCTTTTAAAAACATCCCTACCCCTGGCTTCATGGAGTAAGTACTGGTGGAGGAATGTGAACTGCATAACTGGCAAAGGAACCAAGAGCAACAGCCCCAAAAGGGCATATTAAAGTCAAAAAAACCACTGAACTTGAGTGATGAGAGCAATATAAAACTTACACATGGAAATTGTCTAGGCAGTGACACTGTTTTGGGGGAATAAAATGTAGATTCATTTATAAAAAATCAGATTCAAATAAAACAATCTTTTACTCATGGACACATTTAAGCTAACATGCATCACATATCACTCACAGCTAGGGAAGTTTTGGGAGCATTGTCTGAATGTGAACTCATTTTATTCATTATTTCTTCTCTCTTCTTCTCTGCTTCAGATTTTAGAGCAGATTGTGTGATTGGAGCATCCTGTCTCAGCCCTCTATGGGCTTTCCTAGCCTGCTTCTATCACAGACTTGGAAGGTTTAGTAAGACCTTTCATAGTGATGTTTGAGCATCATTGAGTTTTTGAGATGAATCAAATACTGCTTGAGTTTCAGCTTAGCAGAAAAAAAATCCTAGGCTGAAATTAGTTTAGTTTGAAAGGCAGAGGCATGGGCCAGATTCAGACTAAACACACCGGACAAAGCCATAAGCACTCTCTAAACTTGGAATCCAATATTTTTGCCTGTGGTCCTACCTAACATGTCCATTGATTAAATTTACTACTGATTAAAATAGTCATTCTTCAATATTTCTGGTAAGTGTCCCTAAATCAGAATATCCACACTTGGGAGAAAATAATGCCATTAAAGACATGTTTCTGCCAATTTTATTTAAAACATTATCTTGTGAACATCAATGCAATTTGATTTAACAAAATAAAAAAGCAGAATGTATAATCACTTCAATATATTAAAAAAAGAATCTTTTGGAAAAGTTCACCACTCATTCATGATAACATTTTTTTCAATACTGAAAGAGAAGGGGCAATTCTTGATCTTATAAAGGGCATCTTCCAAAAACAGAGAGCGAACATCATCTCCAATATTAAATTAAAAAAAAATTTCCCCTCTAACATCACAATCCAGGTAACTATATCATCTGTCATTAATCAGGTTTAATATTGTATTATTGTACTGGGAGTAATAGAAACAAAAATAAAAGACACCCACATATGTAAAAATTAACATTCTGTTCACATATAGAATGTCTTCATATAGAAAAACCTAGAACTACAACATATTTTCTAATTTTTAAGAAATTGTTATTAACATGTCTGTGGTACATATGATTACACTGATGTTGAGGAGGTATTACATGCACAGAATGTCATATCTCTTTTTATACCTTCTCTCCTGTACACTCCTCCCTTCCCTTGTTTTCTTCTCTGCTTTCATTTCTTAGTCTCCTTGTAGCTTACAAAAGATCTACCAGGCAACCACATATGAACAACAACAGCAAAATCAACTGCATGACTACCAATGAACATATGAAGTGCAAACACTTTATGTTTTTATTTTTTTTCCATAGAAAGGTGGTACTTTTATTTTGATGGACAGGAAAGCAGTTAGAAACAATTAGGGACAGCAGACATGGTCCATCTGGGGGAAGTGGTATTCCCACTGGCTATTGCACTTAACATTTTTCAGCTGGAGTGGCAGTTCAGATGTGTCTTGGGGCGGACACAAGTGTCATTGGTCACAACTTTGAGGTTGTCCCATGGGCCACATGGGCTTGAGGTCCCTGTGCTTTGGAATATAAGGACATAACCATGATGTGTATATTAACATGCACCAGGCAGTTGCTCTGTACCAAGGGTGGTGGTAAGCACTTTTTGTGCATTTTCTTAGGCAAACCTTACAAGATTCCGAGGTAGGTGTGTATTGTTGACATTCCTAGTTTATAAACAAAGCAGATTTAAACATAAATATTCATATAAGGTTACACAGATGGGAGCCAAGTTTCTCCCTGAACCCAGGTTGGCTGACCTCAGTACTCATTTCATTTTTATTATTTTTTTAATTTTTGTTTTTTTGGCGGAACTGGGGATTGAACTCAGGCCTTTGTGCTTGCCAGGGAAGTACTTATTCCACTGAGACATTTCCCCAGCCCCTTCCCTGTATTTTCTTCTAGTAGATTTACAGTTTCAGTTCTTAAATATTTGAGTCCACTTTGATTTTTGAATATGGTGAGAAATAAGTGTCTAGTTTCACTTTTATGCTTGTTGATATCCAGTTTCTCTAGCCCTGTTTATTGAAAGAGGTGTTTTTTCCTTAATGTACATTCTTAATATTCTGTTCCATTAGTCTGTGCATCTGTCTTTTTTTTCTAGGTATAATTTTATTTAATTTTTTTCCATAATTTTATTGAGAAATAAATA
This sequence comes from Octodon degus, assembly GCF_000260255.1. Taxonomy (NCBI): domain Eukaryota; kingdom Metazoa; phylum Chordata; class Mammalia; order Rodentia; family Octodontidae; genus Octodon; species Octodon degus. The sequence continues at coordinate 10,961,346 of NW_004524595.1, read as the reverse complement.
GCAATAAGACAGTTTCAAATCAAATTGGTAGGAGAGTTCCAATAATTAACACATTGCAGACTGCCTTCCTAGTGATTATTTGTTGTACAAGATGCAGACATAATATTCTATTTATAAACACTATTAGAACAAATCCCTCTATTCCTTGAATTAAGAGAAT
>NW_004524595.1:10949507-10956216 GCF_000260255.1 Octodon degus | reverse complement strand
TTTAGTGTTTCAGTTTTAATGTTTTGATATAATCCATTTTGATGTTAGCTTAGTGCATGTTGATAGACCTGGGTCAAGTTTTAGTTTTCGGCATGTAGAGAGCCAGTTTTTCAAGCACTATTTGTTAAAGAGGCTATCTTTTTTCCAGTGAATATGATTGGCTCCTTTATCAAAGATAACATGGCTGAGTGTGTTTGTTGAGGCTTCAGCATCTTCTAATCTATTCCATTGATCTTCAGCGTTCTTGTACTTGCCAGGAAGTTTCTGTGCTGCTGAACTACATCCCTGAAAACCAAAATAATTATTAAATAGGTCTTTTATTTCTAAATATACCGAATTGTTTCTGTACGAAAGTTATAAAACGTTAGCATTGGTCTGATATTTACTGTGTGATAGGGATGATACTAATCTATTAACATACTTACCCACTTCAATCATTTCAATTACTCTAGGAATTGTTGTCATCCATGAGTGACAGATTGAGAAACTGAGGTGAAAGTGAACTATGGAATTTGCTGAAGTTTACCTAGGAAGTATCAGGATGAGTAATCCATTCCATACATTTCTGACTTCATGTACTAAGTACTTATAGTACACCATCTTCATGAAGAATCTGGAGGGAGGAGAGGGAGCAGGACATTTTAAAGCACAGGCAGATGGAATAGATGCAATCTTTCTGTGTTAGTTATTTTTTCATTGCAGTGACAAAATATCTGACATTCACAAGTTGAAGGAAGTAAGGTTTATTTTAGCTCACAGTTTGTAGAGGTTTCAGTTCATAGTTGTCTGGCTTTAAGGCAGGGCAGGATGACAACAGACAAGGCATACAAGAAACAGTACAAACAGAGCAATAGGGAAGTGGCAAGTCTTCCTCATTTTCCCTCTTATTCTGTGTGGAGTACAATCTTATTGGTGTCCTCCTTAACCATGGTGGGCCTTCAGTCTTCTCTAAGTCCACTCAGTCACACAAAGAGTGACGTTTGTCTAATCAGTGGCTTAGCCAGTTATCAAAGATCCTTGATCCATTATCTCATAACCCTGATCCTCCCACTCCCCAAAGCCCTACTGGGAGCATATGAGGCTTTGGGGAACATTTTACATATCAAGCATAATGAGTCCTTCTGTTACCTTGGACCTCACTGGATTTGACTTTAATTGTCATCTTTGTACTGTCTGGTATACTTCTATGCGGATTATTATCAGCTTCTATATTCTACCTCCTCTAGGTAAATAGTCTTATTATCTGGAGGAGATATTCTGGTAGCCATACATGCTTCTTATGTGTGGTCTTCATGTTCTCTTCTCCATCAAGTGTCTGACTCAGTAGCTACCCCACATTTTTCTACTCTACCATCCTTTCAGACCTTGAGGACTAAAACTAATATTCATCTCTCTTCACAAAAACTGATCCCAAGTATGGAGGCTAGAGACAATCGGTCATGGACCAATCACATATTCTCCCTGTCACCCACTGCAAGACTTTCCAAAGACTCAGTGAGCCTTTTAAGGAACATACATCTCTCAGTGGGTGCCTCTGACCCCCATATTTGCTGTCCTTTCCATGTTGTTTGCAGTGTGCTCCCAGCTTTTAAATTCAAAGTGTGTTATATCTAGAAAAGTGACAAGGGAAAATTTTTATCTATTTTTTCTGTCTGGTGTGACAGCACAAGCAATGTATTTTATACTTAAAACAGAAGATGGTTTTATATAAAAATGTATGCAAGGAGAAAGCTTGGGCCTAGGGAAGCTAGTTGATGAATGTATTCTGGTAGGCAATTAAGAAAGGGACAAGATAATGCAGGGAAATTATATTTCTCTCATTTTGCACAAGATTCAGTGCTTTTCCCCTCTAATATATCAGCTACTTCTATCTTTGTGCCACATTGGAATTTCCCTTCTTGAAATTTATGGGTTCACATTGGCTATGTATCATTGCTCTTATTTAATTTCATGGAGAACACAAGAGCATCCACACTCCCCCGTAAGCTTCACCTTTCTGCAAACAACAAATCGAGAAAACATATGCCTTCTCCTGGAGAATAAGGCAGGGAATAAACATTATTCCAAGGGGAGGAAGACATCTATAGATTCTTTTCTCTGGAGCTCACAGCAGACATGTAACACACAGGGGCTTCCTGAGCTAACAGGTGGCCTACTGTGACTCCTGTCATTGGAAGTTGCTCAAAAAATAGTTTCTCTAGGCATGCTAATGCACACTGAAATCCCAGGAGGATATATACAGCCTGGAAATTCATCTGTCTTGCAACTGTAGTGTATGCTTGTCTCTTTTCATTTATATTCTAAATCCATTATTCTTCAGGCGTCTCATGAGAACGAGGTTTTAGAACTGGCCCGAATGCTTCTACTGCATCTGGAGGCACATCCGGTTGCATTGTCATTAAGTAGAGATGGCTGACTACAGGATAAGAACCCCCAAGCCTCTTTCACACCCTTTTTAAACTCTTTCTAAGATTCCCATGTAAAACGGTTGGGATGTTTATGACTCCTTGAAATCTGTGTATTGAAATCCTAACCTGCAATTTGATGATATTAAAAGCTTTTGAGACATGATGAGGTCACAAGAATAGAGCCCTTAGGAGTAGAATCACTGCCCACATAAAAGAGAATCCTATGGTATCTTTGTCCTTTCCACTAAACAATGGCAGCACGAAGCATTATATAGGAAGCAGAAAGAGGACTTCAGTGGACACTGACTGTGAGAGTGCCTTTATTTTTAACTTTCCAACCTCTACACTAGTGAGAAATAAGCATTTGTGGCTTTTAGAGCTCCCTGATGCAAGGCACTGTGACATCACAGCCTAAGTGGACCAAGAACACATTATATGCACAAGTTTCTTCTGAGTTTCAAGGACCCACTTCAACACTCAGCACACCTACTCTGTCAGACTTGAGTGCAAAAAACAGCACTATAAAGTGATAATAATGATGACAGTTGGCATTTATTAAGCTTTTACTTTGCATTAAAGCATTCATAAACATTTAGTATATGTTACCAAGTTCAACACACTCATCAAACTTACAGGTGAAATAAAATGGATCACACAGATGAAGCGATTAAGAATTGATCAAATGAAGCTGTTACTATGACTTTATTAATCTGTTAAGTAACATGATTCTCTTTTGGGTCTTCCTCATTGACTCCCAAGAATCAGATGAGTGTATGACCTCCCAGAAACTATCAGATCCAGAGTGCTAATTATCATTTGTCTCAGTTTAGACTCCTGCCATCTGACAGGATCAGAAGATAGGATACAATAAATGGAAAGCTCTGATGGATAAGAGAACAAGGAAGTTGTATCCTAGCAGAACTTTTGCTTTAACATGATTTGAACAGCTTGGGTCTCTGCTGTAGAATATCATACAAAGAGTTGTAATTGGACATGAGACCATGAAAGTAAAACCTGCAGTGTGTGCTCACAAGGGGTTTAGGCTACACTGACAATGAACGTGAGTCTTTTCCAACAGTTTCCTTCAGTTTCAAGGACTGATCAAAATCTATAGTGAAAATATGTTTGAAAGCCTAGGTATATAGCTCAGTGAAACAGTGCTTGCCTGGCAAGTGCATGGTTCAGAGTTTGATTCCTCATAACCCCCCCCAAAATAAAAATAATACAGTACAACACACATTGTTATTTATTTATTTTTTGGTGGAACCGGGGATTGAACTCAGACACTTGGTCTTGCCAGTCAAGCGCTTATCCTACTGAGCAATCTCCCCGGCCCCCACATATTGTTATTTAGTCACCTCAGCCTCCTTCTTTTTTTTTTTGCATCACTTTGAACACACTAACCATTTTGTTCATGCTGCCTTCCAAAGCATTTCTAGAAGTCCTCTTTCATCAGGGTTTTTACAATGTGTGACGCCTAACTTTAAACATTCCAGTGTGTTTTCATCCTGTTTATTTACTAGATCAATTTATGACACTGAGCTATCTACATCAGAGTTAAAGATGCAAAAAAGGACTTCTAGATCTCTTTAGAATGTGGCAAGAAATATAGAATAACTGTGGGAGAATATTTTGAAAGGGACTAATGACAATGTATCTTTTGCAATGATAAACTCCTGAGATCTTACTGTTAAGTGAAATAAATCAGACACACTTAGCTATGACATGGTTTGTCTTATATAAAAACATTATGCAAATAAAGTATGATAGAAAAGACAGATAATAAGCGAAGAGAAAGAGAAAAACATATATGGTAATCCAGCAAGCGCAATGTATCGAAAAGAGTACCTTAATTTAGTATAATTGTCGTATATGTTTTATATTTATTTTACTTATTAGCCTTGTTCATCTGTACATATGGCTAACTTTATAAGGACTTATAAACAAATTAAAATGATGCTGGCAAAATCAAAAGGGATGAAGAAGAGAGGGGAAAAGAACTGAGGGAAAAGAATTAAGATGTGTTATATACACGTTCTGATTCCCTACAGTGAATGTAATTGTTATTTACTAAAAACATGTAGTAATATTTTTTAAATTTAAAAGTTTATGCTTTAACCATATTTTAGATCATACCTCATTTTTTACCATATCTGAGCTAAAACAAAATTTGCCATCTTTATGAGCAGTAGTGAAAACCAGTATGAGTAAAACTGCCCTGCAGGGGAAATGCTTCACTTTGAGTGTTTGTGTACTACTGAAATTCACAATAAACATTAATCCTCAAAATAATAGTATTAAAATATGGGGCTATCAGTTGTGACTCAGGTCTGTACCCTCTGGAAAGAAAGTAAGCATTATCCTCATGAAACCAGAGAAAGTTTAAGCCTTACAAGAGAACTATAGGTCTATCTCCTCAATGAGCATAGATACAAAAATCCTCAATAAGATACTGACAAATAGAATGCAGCAAATCATCAAAGAATTATACAACATGACCTAGCTCATCTCAGAAATGTAGGGATGGTTCAACATATAAAAATTAATGGATGTAATATACTATACTAGCAGAACCAAGGGCAAAAACACATGATCATCTTAACAGGTTGTCTTTTCATTTTGTTGGTGATTTCTTTTAATATGCAAAAGCTTTTTAATAAAATGAGATCCCAATTGTTTATTCTTTGATGTATATACCATCCACAGGTACTGGCAAGATAGCTCAGTGGACTAAAGTGCATGCTTAGGCAAGCTTAAGCAAGCATAGAGACTGTGGTTCAACCCTCAGCACCACATGCTGCTCCGCCACCCCCTCTCCCCAGGGTGGGCTGAGCCAGCCAGAGTTTGGGCATAGTGGTGCACACCTGTAATCTCAGCACTGGGGAGACTGCAAGCAGGAGGATCACCATGAGTCTGAGCTGCATTGTGAGAACCTGTAATGACCAAATACATTAAAAATGTATATTCCATGCAGTTTGATTTTTTCTTTTTATTTATTTATTTATTTATTTATTTATTTATTTATTTATTTATTTATTTAGTACAGGGTCTCACTACACAGTTCAGACTCTTAGTAATCCTCCTGTCTCAGCCTCTCCAGTGCTGGAATTATAGGCATGTGCCAGGCTCAGTGCACCAAGGGGTAGGACCTGCGAAGTATGTGGTGCTAGGGATTAAACTCAGGGCTTTGCAATTTCCAGGCAGGTGCTTAGACTGTTGAGCTATCTCGCCAGTCCCAGTTTGATCTTTTTCTTTTATAAACTCTCTACCTACTCCTATATCTTCAGTATATCTACCTACTTTCTCTTCTAGTAGATTAAATGTTTCTATTTTAACATTTAAATCTTTGATCCATTTTGGCTTTAGTTTAGTGCATGGTGATAGACACAGGTCTAATTTTAGCCTGAAGCATGTGGAAAGCCAGTTTTTCTAGTACCATTTATTAAAGAGGTGATCTTTCTTCCAGTGAATGTGTTTGGCTCCTTTTGTCAAAGATGGCTGAATGCGTTTGTAATTTTGCTTCTATCTTCTAATCTGTTCCATTGATCCTCAGGTCTGTTCTTTTTTTGCCGGTGCCATATTGATTTTATCACAATAGCTTTGTAGTATAATTGCAAATCAGGCACTGTGATATCTCTTGCCTTCATTTTGTTGTCAGTATTGCCTTTGCTATTCTAGATCTCTTCTGGTTCCAGATAAATTTCACTAGATCTGTGAAGTATAAATGTATTTGACTGCAATTTCTTTGAATCTGTTTAATGGTTTTGGGAGTATGGCCATGTTCACAATGTTGGCTCTTCCTTTTCATGAGCAAAGACTACTTTTCCATTTTCTGAAATCATCTTTAATCTCTTTTTTTCATAGTCTTGTGCTTTTTACCATATAAATCTTTTAATTGCTTTATTAGATTGATTCATAAGTATTTCATTGTTCTGGATGTTATCATGAATAGTATTGTTCCCCTAATTTCTCTCTTGGTGAGTTTTTTTTGTTTGTTTGTTTGTGTACAGTAATTCTATTCATTTGGAAGTGTTGACTTTGCCTTTATCTACAATATTGAATGTGGTTATTAAATCTAGGAGCTGTTTGGTGGAGCTTTTGGGGTCTCATATAGAGAATCATGTCTTCTCTGAATACTGATAATTTGTCATTTTATTTATTGGTTCTTGGTATTTTTCTTGTGTAACCAAGGTTTTGCTCAGAATGTCTTTGGCTAGATCTGTCTTCAAGAATTTTGTCTATGTTGTCTTTTAGAAGATTAAGTGTTTAGATCTTTCATCCATTTTGGTTTTATTTTAGTG
>NW_004524595.1:10945032-10949407 GCF_000260255.1 Octodon degus | reverse complement strand
GGTTGCCATAATCAAAAATTTTAGGACAATGTTGATCTGAATGGGATTCATATATGGCAGTGCCTCTGTCCATTTCTTTTCTTTTCTTTTCTTTTCTTTTCTTTTCTTTTCTTTTCTTTTCTTTTTTTTTTCTTTCTTTTCTGGTGAGACTGGAGATTGAACTCAATAATCTTCTCCTTCTTTTTCTGCTCCGCCTTTTTGCTGCCCCCGGCCTGAGCCTGTTTCTTGGGGGGCATTGCGGAAAGAGATGGCACCGGCCAGACTTAAGGACAGACGGACGCCGTGAGGGAACTCGGCACCTCAGCAGGAGAAGTATAATTGTTTATGTTTTTGTTTTGTATATATTGTTTTTGACTACTGACTTTATATCCATCTATGTTACTGAGTTGATTTATGCAATCTACAAGTCTTTTGGTGGAGTTTTTGGAGACTTCTGTGTAAGATATCGTGTCATCTGCAAATAATGATATTTTTAAATTTTCCTTTCCTACAGTTACTTCTTTTATTTCTTTCTGTTGCCTAATTACTCTGGCTAGATTTTCTAGGACTGTATTGAATAAAAGTGGAGTCAGTGGAAGCCCTGGTCTTGTGGCCAGTTTTAGTGGGAAAGCTTTCTGTTTTTGATCATTTAGTATGATGTTGGCTGTTGTTTTCTCAGAGATAAATTTTATCATATTGTGATAAGGACCATCTTTTCTAGTTTTCTGTAAGATTTTTCATGAATGAGTGCTGGACATCAAGAAAAGCTTTATTTTACATCTGTTTAAATGATCATGTGGTTTTTGTCCTTGGATCTGTTTAAATGGTTTATTACATTTATTGATTTAGGTGTATTGAACTATCCATACATTGTTGAAATGAATCTCACTTGTTCATGGTGTATATGATTTGCTGGGTTGTGTTTTCCACTCTCTTATTAAAGATTTTTGCACTTTTGTTCAACTGAGAGATTGGCCTGTATTCTCATTTTAATTGATTCCTTCTCTAGTTTTGGTGTCAGGGCAATGTTGTGTCCTGGAATGAATTTGGGGGTAATTTTTTCCCTTTAATTTTATGAAAGAATTTGAGAAAGAGTGGAATTAAGTCCTCTTTAATTTTCTTGTGGAATTAAACAGTGTTTTGCTCAGGGTCTGGGCTTTTCTTGGTTGGTAGAATTTTAATTACATCTTTGGTTTCATTGATAGATAGAAGCATTTTTAGGGTTTTCATTTCTTCTTGATTCAGTTTTAGTAATTCATACATATATAGAAATTATTTTTTTGTATTTTCCATCTTATTAGAATATAAGGTTTAAAAGTAGGTATAGATGATCTCTTGGATTTCTGCAGGGTCCATTGTGGTTTCAACCTTTTCATTCCTAATGGCACGGATTTGAGTCTCTCCTTTTTTTGTTTTTCATAAGGTTGACTGAAGGTTTGTCAATTTTATTTAGTCTGTCAAAGAACAAACTCTTCAATTCATTAATTCTTTGTAATATTTATTTAGTCTCAATAGATTAATTTGTGCTTTGCTCTTTATAATTTCTTCCCCCATAGGAGATATTGGCTTGGGCTTCTCTTCTTTTTTGAAAAGTTTGAGGTTTATCATTAAGTTGTTTATTTGTACTTCTATTTTCCTGATATGGGCATTCACTGCTAATTTATTTCTTTGTCATGATTATTTAATTGTAAAAAACTGTCTAATTTCTTCTTTAATGTCATCTGTGAGCCATTGGCTGTTAAGGAAGGTGTTATTTATTTTTTATGACTTTATATTGTTTTTGTGGTTTCTTTTGCCATTGAATTTCAATTTTATTGCACTATAATCTGATAATATATGTGTGATAATTTCAATTCATTTAAATTTACTTAAGTGTGTTCTATGAGTTAACTTGTAGTCAAACTTGGAGAATAAGTATTCTGATGTTGTGAGGTGGAATGTTCTGTAGACATCTACTGAGTCCATTTGTCAAAATTTTTGTTTAGTTTTAATATTAGTTGTTGATTTTTGTGTAGTTGATCATTCTTTTGGTGACAGTGGGGTACTGAGATCCTACAACGCAATTGTACTAGTGGTCATTTGATTTTTCAAGCCAATTAATATTTACTTTATACAGTTGAGTGCACTGGGGTATGTTGAATATTTATTTATGATTTTTATCCCTTCATCTTGGATCATTGCCTTTGTAAGGAAGTTGTGACCTTCCTTATTTCTCTTTATTAGTCTTGGCTTAAAATTTACAATATTTGCCTTGGGTTTTTTCCGGTTTCCTATCACACGGAATATTGTTTTCTGTCCTCTAATCATCAGTCTTGAGTTTCTTTTCAAATTAAATGTGTTTCTTGCATGCAGCATATTGTTGAATTTTGCTTCTTTATCCATTCTGCCAATGTGTGTCTTTCGATTGGTAAATTGAGACCATTAACATTGACGGTTATTACTGATATGTATTGACTTATCATTGTCATGTTATTATCCTACTGTTGGCTCCTCCCCTTCTTTCCCTTCCTTTGTTTGTTTGCCTTCCTGGTATATTCCTTCTGCTGTAGTTCATGGAGTTGTAGTCCTTCTTATCTCTTTCTAAAATGATTTTAAGAATATTTTGGAATGCTGGTTTGGTGGTCATAAGTTTCCATAGATGTTCTTCTCATGGAAATATATTATTTCTCCATCAGTTTTTTTTTTTTTTTTTTTTTTTGTGGTACTGGGAATTGAACTCAGGCCCTTGCTCTTGCCAGGGAAGCGCTTATTCCACTGAGCCATCTCCCCGGCTTCTCCATCAGTTTTGTGGGGTTCATCAATCTGAATTAAAGGTTGTTTTTCTTCAGAATTTGAAATACTTCACTTCAAATTCTCCTTCATTTGAGGGTCTATGCTGAGAAGCCAGCTGTGATTCTGATGGGCATTCTTTTATAAGTGATTTGTTTATTTTTCCTACGAGCTTTTAAGACACTTGTGTTGAATTTTGGAATCTTAATTATTTATATGTCTGGTTGTAAGTTATTTCATTATCGCTAATTAGAGTTCTATGCACCTCACTTATCAGTGTGTCAAATTCTTTTACCCTACCAGTGAAATTTCCTACCATAATGTCTGAACAGGTTTTTTTTTTATTATTTGTGCTATTTCCTGCTTTTTCATTGACTCCAATCAATCTTCAGGTATTCTTCTTTCCCTGATCTAGCAGGTGCTAGATTGATTTTTCAGGTTCCTTGGTTATTTTTAAGAAATTTTTCTTTTCATAAACACTAATTCAAGCCCATCTCCTATATCTGAGATCCTGCCCTCATATTGGATTAACCTGGTTCAAATATTTTCAATGGAATTTTTATTCTCCTGGATATCTTCTTGAATCTGGCTTATGAATTCCATTTGTTTCTTATTCTAAGTGTTCATAGTTTCTACAATTTCATTAAATTCCTATATTATTTTGTCTGTATCTGTTCTAGAGTCACTAAGTTTGGTTTTCATTGTGGACACTGCCTCAGCAGTTAGCTGAGAAATTATTTTAGATTTGATATTTTCTGAATCTTTATTCAATTGCTTGGTTGTTATCACTTCAGAGAAACCTGGTGAGCGTCTTTCCGCTTGTCCTACCTTGTTGCCCCCTGGGCTTGCCTTTGGTGGCCTGATGTCTGGCTTGCATCTTGTTTTAGTGTCTTTTCAATTTATTTTCTTTTTTTGTTCAGTTCCTGGAATGATTCTTATAAATTGTCTGGGGGGGTCACTTTATTGCTAGTGTTTAGATCCCTTAGAAAATGACAATGTTTTCAAAGTATCTGCCAGGTGTAAGTGGTTTTTTTTTTTGTTTTTTGTTTCTTGTTTTTTTTTTTTTTTGTGTGTGTGTGTGTGTGTATTTTGAGTTTTTTGTAAGTTCCTACATGTTCAATTTGTTTGGATAAGAAGTTGCTACTTGTTTGGCCTAGTCCCTTATTATTTAGCACTGTATCACAGTATATTATATGATCTTAGTCAATTTCTGTCTTGGAATACAAGGAAGCTGTATTCCAAGACAGAAATTGTTATATAGCTGTTTGATATAGCCATTTACCATCAACAATACAGTAGCATCAATCACAGCCTAGGAAACGACAAAGTGAGGGTAATCATTAATTTGCAACCATTATCTATGAATTAGATTTGCGGTTATATAACACACTAAAATGGACCAGAAAATTACATGCAGTACATAAGTTTTCAACATGTCAATTTTACCCTCAGGGGTTAAAATTTAAAAGGGGTTAGGAAAACAATAAAGAAGTAGTAGAAGAAAAGGAAGAGCTTGGAAGTAAGCCTGGAGGAAAAAAGAGGGTCCATAAAACTGGGAAATTGGTCTAAAAGACTGGAGGGAAAGAGAGAAAGAAGAGATAAAAAGAAGAAAAAACAAACAAACAAA
>NW_004524595.1:10943348-10944932 GCF_000260255.1 Octodon degus | reverse complement strand
TTAGATTTCTAAACTTCTGTGTAAAAATATGTCTTTTCCTTTCTACTCTTTTTCAGAAGCATCTCATGAGGGCTGCCACTCTATATTGAAGGGATGATAAATGAAAGCAGATAATTATGTAATAATCAGTGATACTGTTACATGAATCTTGTAAACAGAGCAAAAATCATGTTCACATTGTGAAAGAACTAAGGCTGAGTTAAGGAAAATGGTTTGGCTGGCCGGAAAAGCATGTGAAAATACTTCCAGAATTCTGAGCTCAAATTGAGGTGTCTTAAGGATCAAGTCAATAACTTGAACCTATTCTGAGACTCCTTTCCTATTTCAATGATATTTTTGATGAAGTCAGTTATAAAAAATTTGTATTTCTGGTGTGATAATCCTGTAGGGATTTGTGATATCCTGAAGCAGACACGTGGCCTTGAGGTTGTGAATTGGTGACTAGTACAACCTATGAGAAAAGAAGGGTGCGCTGCGCGCAGAGGCTCCCTTCTTATTACTAATTCAGGTGCTGAAGGTTGTGACACTTGTCATCTGAAAGATAATTTTCCTCAGATTTAATAATCACAGTTAAGTCTCAGATTTGATTTTAATTTCAGACCTTGATGTCATGAAGTATTAATTATCTCTATTACCTACTGATAATATTCCTACAAACATGCACATGTTTGATTGGCAGGAATTTTTATTAATTTACAAGGATGAACTCAATTAGAAAAGCTCACTTATTGGCACAATTCCACCCACACACCTGCAGTTTTGAATGGAGTGGAATCTGAGCTAACTCACAGTTGCAAGAATAGCAGGTCAAGTTGCACAAGTGGGGTGGTCGCAGCTGGCCGGCTGGCAGAGATTGATTGACATGCAACTCATTGTCTCATCTACCTGATTTTGCTTTAAAATGAGCGAGAAAAACCATTGGGACTAATTAAGATTCTTATAGCAAAGTAATGAGAGAGCTTTTCCCTGTCTACCTGACTTTCTTTTCTCCCTCCATTTCCATGCTGAGGGTTTTTCTTGGGGCTCGCACAGTCTCACCTCATCTAAAGAATTGCATTTGTTTCCATAGTGCTTTAATTATATGCTAAAAAACCCTTAAAACTGAAACTTGATGAATATTAACATTTCATGTTAAGTGAATTGGTTCCTTATAGCAACCTGCTATCCATCTAAGAAAAAAAAAAAAAAAGAACTACATCAATAAAATTTGCACTGTCTCATGATGGCAAAGGAGCCTGGGGATTTGAGGAAGCTGACCCTGCTTATCCTCTGCCCTGATGCCATTTACAGAAGTAACGTAATTTGATTTGGATAAATTTTTCTGATTAAATGATCACTTATGGAATTAGGAAAAGGTGGTGTAGCTAGATCTGTGTTCTCCAACAACATTTAGTAGGATTAATTTCCCGGGCCTCTCGGTGAACTGTATGTAATGCATGACTGTGAAAGAATAGTGCACTCCAGTTCCACATCAACAGAGAACAGCTATGCCTAGACTTGGACAATAGCAAGGCAGAGTAGTAAAAGAAAGAACGACAACGTTGCCTTTTGCTTACCTAGCTCTTCCCAAGCAATGGTGTCCCT
>NW_004524595.1:10936551-10942624 GCF_000260255.1 Octodon degus | reverse complement strand
GACAGTATCCCATCCATGTTGATTTATCACAGCCAGCCAGGAGGGTAGTGGATACTATACCACTCAGTTGTGGATAGAGGACAAAATTTCAGTTCTTAAGAAAATATAACCACACTTTGGGAGTGGAGCAAGGGCTTTTCCTAAGTACGCTCATAAGGCGAGTTTATGGCATGTTGATCCATACAGTGAAGGTCATAAACATTCATCTTGTGCCTCAGTTTCACATATTTGTGTATTGGGGCATAAGAATGTAAAATCTGCCTTTTATCAGAGGTGATTACCAATGAGAAAAGGCTGTACTGAACCACAGGGTAGAGGATGAGACAGACTAGATTTCAAGTTTCTATCCTCTGTCTTGGGATTGTATTATTGATCAAATAAGCCTTGCTAGGAGAAGCAACATTAAGCCCTAGCAAGTCTGAAAAACTAATCATCAGGGAATGGATTAAAGCCAACACATGAAGATTAAAAGAGAGCATTATCACTCTTAGAGATTCTTGGATAAATTACAAAATTCAATTTAGAGGGAGTCAGAAGCTGATTGTCATATACTTAATGGTTCCTGAACACTCATCTTTGTGGTAGAGAAGTTTCACTCTGTCTCCAAAGGACAGGATGAATTGTGCATGTCAAAATGGGGCTGCCTAGTTCATAGGCCAAAGCATTCCTCTCCATTCAACTGTCTGGGGTAGAAAAAGTGATGTGTCTCACTTAGTCAGCAAAGGGAAGCAGTAATGTTCTCTGTAGAAGACTGAAGTAACTCCTCAGGTCTGAGTGCAATAGGCGAGGAGAGATGTGAGTAGTGATGACAACTGACAATTTCTAGGGGGGCAGTGCTTTTATTTGCAAGATGGTCACCTTTTGCAGACAGGTCAGTTTAAACATCTGAGTTAATGTGCTGCAATCTATTAAACTATTTCCTAAACAAAGGCAGCACACAAATGAAACTTTGTGTTTTGTTGGTGTATTAAATATTTTGGCTTATAGCTTGCTTGTAACTAAAAGCAAATAGTAACATTATGATGGACTTGCCTGTGTGGGAAATGGATCTTCAGCAAGGGAATCACAAAATATTTACACTTCTAGACGTGAGCACTCCCAACACAGCACAGTCTGCCTTTGGATTTCATCCAACTGTGATGGAAGAATAAAAAATTCTGTAGCATCAATGTGCACTTAATTGTCAGAGGGAAATAAAATTACAAACTTTAGTAATACCATAAAAATCTGTGCTGTTATGCAAGAACCTAAAAATTACATGCTCTCTAAAGGAAAATCATTATACTATAGGGACTCACAAAAGCTTTGCAAACAGAGCTGCATAATCTCACAGTTAAGAGCAGTTACTTCTGGCTGAAAGAAAGTAAAAACAAAACACAAAAAGCAATCATCGTCAGATGGAGAGAATAGATGGATTCAAGGTGACTTTGGGTTATTCTGCTGTTTTTAGCCTATTGAGTTGGATAAGTAGAGTGAGAATAATTTGTTTTAGGTACATATAAATTTAAACTGTGTGCTATTGTTTGAATTGAACTCCAATTAGCACACCCTTTTACATTCTAATAGGTGGTTCAATCTTCTGTTTAAAAAAGGCAATTGGATTCTCTTAAAGATGGTCATAATTGAAGGGCAAAACAAAGGAGAAACAGCATGAATGATTTGCTCATATAATTAGAGTGATTTTCTTAAGAGTAGGAGCCGTGCATCTTCTCTATGATGGATGCCAGGGAAAGGGCACTGAATTTTGTTAACAGATCTTCTGATTTAGAGTTTGGGCTTGTTTTGTTTGCTGTATTGTAAGTAACACAAGATGACTTCAGATGACATATTCAGGGTTTTAATGTGCATGGAAAAGTTAATGAGTTTCAAGTGTCCATTTGGGGTATTATCCATTCACTTATCTGTCTAGTCTCTTTTTAGTGCTGAATTCTCTAGAGAAGATCTATACAAAGCAGCACAGTGAGCCCAGCTATTCATGTTATAAAAGTCCAGATATCTGGAGCAGCTCGATAATTCTAAAATCATTATCTGAAGTTCTTGGGGAGCACTTACTCAGTCAAAGTTGCTTGACCAAGGCAAAACATTTGGTCCATATGGAGACTACTTTTTATTTTAAGGTATTTAGTACAGAATCTACAGGGTCTCACTACACAGATCAGACTTGTAGTGATCCTCCTGTTTTCAGCCTCCCAAATGCTGGGATTACAGGTGCCTGCCATCACGCCCAGTCTCAGTTGCCATCTCAGCGCTCTGTGGGGGAGGGGCCGGAACTGCAGCTGGGGATTGAACCATGTTATGGTTTGTGTATAGGTGTCCCCCCAAAGCCTCATGCAGTCTTGGGGCGGCTTCTGGAGTTTGTGATTGATTACTGTGGGTGTGGATGCTGCACCTGCCCTGGGGCAGGTAATTTGTATTACAATGTAAGGAGGGAAGAGAAGCTAGCTGCTTGAGCTGCTGCTACCCCTCCCTTGTGCTCTTGCTCTTTGCCACCACCATGAAAGGTTGCTTTCTGCTATGTGCTGCTCTGCATTGGATCCAGATGCATATGGACTGAAACCTCCAGTAACTTTGAGCTAAATAAACCTTTCCTTTATTCATTTTGAGCGCTGGGTATTTGTCCCAGCAAAGAGAGAAAAGCAACTAAGACAAACCCCAGTAGCTGCACCTGCCTAAGCAGGCACTTTAGTCCACTGAGCTATCTGGCTGGTCCTAAAATGGAGATTATCCGGAAACAAGCTACTTGAATCCTAGGGTTGACTGACTTGATACAGTATTGCTTTGAGCTTGTTTTCTCCATAATAAATTGAGGTTATTACCTGCTTCACGACTTTATCAAGTTTATGAATAAATCTATGACTTTTGTTTGTTTTGTTTTGCTTCATTTTGTTTGTCTTGGCAACAATTTTAGTGGAAATTAAAAACTTGCCAGAAGAAAAAGACTGAGTCCTACAAAAGTGTGTAGAAAATAGTCCTTATCCCTACAATGTCCAGGATAGGTATGTAGGCATGTTTTGTTTTATGTGAATGTAGCCCACTCAATATAGTCAAATATATTTGTATCAATTTTTCTTGATCTTAAAAGTAAATTCATCTGGATGCCCTGTATCTCCTCTGGCATGATCAGTTACAGAGTAAGTGAAGGAATCTGCAGGAAATAGATCACTGTCTCTGGGAGACACGGTAATGCTGACAAACTTCAGAAAATTGCTGGCTGATCTTACTGGGTTATGAAAGTACTTATTAGTACTGAGATTCTTATAAGAATAATGAATCCCTAAGATAAGTTCACATTTAGCCAAATATATCAGTGATGATTTATAGAAGGAAATTATCATTGTGTTTAATCAGAAATTCATTTATAGTAAGAGATTCATAATGTTAATAAGTTACATTCTGTTGCATGATGCATGTGGACTGTCTTGAACCAACTGTATGAGAATTAGGAAAGGAGAAACTCTATAGCCAGAGTTGGCTCTTCTCTTAGGAAATAAAGCAGACAGAAATAAATCAGTCCCAAGACAGCACTGTATAGCGCTGGAGTCGTGACTGTTAGAGGGACAATTTCTGAAGTCCTTTTGGGGCTTCTGAAAGCCAGCCACACTTGGGTGTTTTGGTCAATCAGGAGAGCCCTACCTCCTCTTCTGTAATCAGTGGAGCATAGATGCTTTTCTCTCTTCCTCCTTTTGCTTCCTCTCTTTTCTTCTCTCTCTTCTAGATTCAAATTCAGCATTTTGAGGCCCAGCCAAATCACTCAAAACCATTTGAATTTGAACACTGCATGTTGGCTATATTCCTGCTAGTTATTTCCTGCAAGAAATGTGACTCCATTAGATATTAGGGAAGCTTTTGCATTTAGGACATAAATTTCCGCCCACAGTGCTAAGTTTGTGCATCTTTCCGACCACAAGCAGTCATTACGTATTACCTTTCTTACTGATGTAAAATAATATTTCATTATTTTTGTTAGCATTTCTTTACTTACTAGTGAGTTTAATAGTTTCTTCTTGTGTTTATTAGTCATTTGCCCATTTCTTTTCATTACCTTCAATGTCTTTGTTCTCACACTCTAGACAGCCTCTTAAGTTTTAAAATGATGTCTACTTTAACCTGTCTGTCTCAGTTACTCTTTTCTCATTGCTGGTACAAATACCCAACACCCAAAACGAAAGAAGGAAAGATTTATTTAGCTCACAGTTAATGAAGGTTTCAGTCCATATTCAGCTGGCTCCAAGGCACACTGTGGCACAGAACAACCATTTGTGATAGTGGTAAAGAGAAGAGAGAGCAAAGGAAGGGTCAGTAGTTCAGGCACCTAGCAAGTCTCTCTCTGCTCCTCACATTGTAATGAGATTACCCACCACAGGGCCAAGAAGTAGTCTTCAAATCTACAATAAACAATCAAACTACAGAAGCCACCCCAAGACTGCATTAGGCTTTGGCGGAACACCTATACACAAACCATAGCATTCTGCTCCTGGACCCCCAAAGACTCATGCACATCCCTTTATGCAAAAGGTATTTTAGTCCATCTCTAAGAGTTACCGAAGTCCTAACAATTTCAGTATTGCTTAAAGGTCCAAGTCCCTATTCTCCTCCAAAATCTAAGGCATATTCCCCCTGTACAAATGAAAAGTTTAATACTTCCAACATTCAGTGTCAAAAGATGAACATTACCATTCCAAAAGGTACAAACAACAGGGGAATACAAAGCTTTGTGACTAAAGCATGTCCAAATCCAACAGGACAAACATTAAGTCCTGTAGTTCCATGTGGAACATCCAAAGCAATCTGTGGCAAACTGTGAGCTCCATGTGACTCTACCTTTATGGCACTTCTGCTAGTAGCTCCCAAGGCTTCTCTCTCAGGCCTGCTTTGCTCTCTTCCTGCAGCTTCTCCTAGATGATCCATATTTCTGGCTTTTCTAAACTTCTACGATTTGCACTGACTAGGCTTCTCACTCACAGCTTTACACACTGTCCTCCCAGGGCCACAGTCTGGCCTCTAAGGCCTTCTGATGTCTAGGTGGAAGCTTCTTAACCTCAGAACTCCTTCATTCTGCATGCACCTAAAACCAACACCATGTGGATGATATCAAGGTCTGATGCCAGCTCGAGCAACATCCAGGTTTTCTTCTCTCTTGACTATAGGGATCAAGAGTCTAGATTGCTGAGCACTCTGAACCTGATTCTGAGGGACAGATTATCTATGTCAGTGCCATTCTGAAAATTGGTTTGGCCACCACTGCCATTCTGGAACATGGAGCTCTGTGGTTTTCCCCCAAGGCAAAGTCCTCACCCTTGTAATTCTGAGGCTACAAAGGATGGAGACTTGTTGTCTCTTGTGATGATCTCAGGCCATCTTTTCTATTCTCTTGTTCCTTCTCAACAATGAAGATTCTCTCACCCCTATCTTTACATTCCATAGCTTTATTGGTGCTTCTGTTCTGGCCAAACTCACATTTTAAATCATTCTGCTAGGTTCTTGATCTTGATTCTCAACATAAATCTGACTACAGGCCCCCACCAATAGCCATACCAGTGCCTCAACATTCAATTGCTTTGAAATTTCTTTTGCCAGATTAATGAGTCTGCCACACTTAATTTCAGTCTCAGATAAAGTTTCTGGACATGAGCAAAATGCAGACAAACTTTCTGTCAAGCAATAATGCACACCATCTTTTTTTCCTTTTTCCCAGCAGAAACCTCCCAGCCTGTTCTTTAGAGTCGGTCTTTCTATCAACCTTTTAGTTGATAGAAACTCTGACCAGAATTTCCCATACAGACCAGCCAAACACTTCAGGGCCATGGTGTCTCACTCATACCAGCAATCCTATAATTAGGTCAAGAATCAATCACAAACTCCAGAAGCTGACCCATGACTGCATGAGACTTGAGGGGGACAACTAGATACAAACTGTAATACTATGGTGTGATGCATTTAATTCTTCCAGGAAGATATCCAGAAGTAAAATAGCTAGGTTGACCTGTAATCCTAGTTTCTTTTCTTTCTTTCTTTCTTTCTTTCTTTCTTTCTTTCTTTCTTTCTTTCTTTCTTTCTTTCTTTCTTTCTTTTC
>NW_004524595.1:10926515-10936451 GCF_000260255.1 Octodon degus | reverse complement strand
AAAATCCTATTTCAATTTAGAAGAGTGAATGGTTGTGAATTTTGGGCGAGGGCAAATAATGCATTTTTACTATAAATATTTGCCTTGTAATCACTTTTTCATCCGCTGTGGCAAAAGGAACCAAATCTTTTCTATACAATGGTCACTATATAAGATTTACAATAGTAATGCATGCTGTTAAAGTTTCTTTCAAGTCTATCTATCTATCTATCTATCTATCTATCTATCTATCATCTATCTATCTAATTTTTGGTACTGGGAATCAAACTCAGAACCTTGCACATACCAGGCAGGTGCTTATGCCACTGAGCTATCTGCCTGACCCTTCAGCTATCTTTAGAGGTACTAAAGTTGGGAGAGTTGTAGGAAGTAAGATCTCTGTACACAGTCATGCTTTCTGCACCTTTTTTTTTTCTACCCATTTGTTGTCATGGTTAGAATCTCTCTCAGACCTACCACACACTGCTTGCCATGGTTTAGATGCATATGCCTCCTCCCAAATTAATGGTGAAAATTAACCCCCAATGGAGCAGTATGATTTAGTGGTTTTATGAGTTCTTTAGATCATGAGGGCCAGGCCCTTGCATGGGATTGGTGCCCGTTTGTAGGAGCAGCAGTGGACTGAGCCTGTCTTGGCTTGCCAATCACCTACTCCATGAAAATAATGTATCTATGTGCAAACAATGTTGAGAAATTCCCAGAGAAAGATGAGAAAGTGGAAATCCTTTCCCCTGATTTTGCCATGCAGAAGTCTCACTTCATGAAACTAACTTTGGGTATCTCCAGAAAGAATCAGAACTGAAATGAGGGGGTTCTTCCTACTTTCAGAACATGGATGAGAAGGAAAGCAGGGCATCATAGAACTTGACTTCCTGTTTCTATTCTCCTGCCCCACAGGTGTAGTGATAGACAAGGACACTCTGGCTACCAAAAATCTTTTCTAGAAGTTAGTTTATGGAAATTTAATGAGTAAGAAACTAATATATCCTCAAAAATATAATCCCATGATTATATGAAATGCTTATCAAGCTGAAGCTTCATGAGTCATTATTTCAGGATTGCTCAGTGTCTTTAATGGCTCAATTTTTAGTACAATAGTCCAAGAAAATGATTAAAAATCAGTAGCCACTGATTACTCACACTCTGTTCATCAGCAGATTCAGAGCTGTTCCAATGGACCAGAAGTTAGGGTGTTATTCCTACAACATCTAGCAATGGCTTTGTCAATGGTTTGCGTTAATGTAAAATATTTACAATATAGCTATTCATTTCTTTTTTACATTTCATAATATAGATTGATACAATGTGAAATTCTTAAAATCTCATAAAATACAGATTTGTTTCTTATGTTTTGGAAGGTGGTAATATTCCTGAAAGAACAAATTGTGTAGATAAAAGGAGAACTCTGGGCCGGGGAGATAGCTCAGTGGAATAAGTGCTTGCCTAGAAAGTGCAAGGCACTGAGTTCGATCACTGGTACTGGAAAAAAAAAAGAATGGAGGAGAATTATGTAGGTAATTACAGCCCCATTTCACAGATGGGCATCTCCTATATACCTAGCAAACAAAAACATATTTGAACTGTATTAAAAAAGATATATTTCACAAATTGCAGTTGGCCTCTATTAAGTTAATCAAATTTATGTCTTTCTGGGTTCTGTCTACCACTTTTCCTGTGAAATGGATCATCTCAGCTAACTCACAGCTCTTATCCACTACCATAATTTTCATATATACTTTCCTATTACCTTGAAATAGTTAAGCAGTACTTGAATAATCAAATCTGTTCTCAGCTTCTGAGTGTACCATTGCCTCTCAATTGCATATTGACAATGTCCCATCCTTAGTCTATGTGTGGCCCTCCATATCTAACAAATGAATGTGGGGCATGTGTTACAATAACCATGTTGAAAAATAAGTAGGTGGCATGATTTTAATAATATGTGATGTTTAACTTAAAATGCTCAAAGTATTATCATTTTAACATCTAGTCATAGTCAAAATGTATTTTGCATTCTATGGTTGTCAGAAGTCCTAGAAATCCAGTGCACTTTTTACATTGGTAGCACAACTCAAGCTGGAGAAGCCACACTTCCAAAAATCAATAGTTGTGTGCTAACACATCCAGCCACAGAACCACAGGACAATGTTTTTCAGAGATGTTCTTTGGACTAGAGGCAATGGAATTATCTAGGAGAATTTTAGCATTGAAAATTATTGGTCTCCATCCATGGCCCACTGCATAAGTGATTCTGAAATTGACCCAGCAATCTGTGTTTCTTACAGGTCTTCCTGGGCATTTTGATTGCTTTAGAGAATTTGAAAACCACAACTCTAGAAATTCTTGGAACTTCAGCAGAGGAACTCACGGAGGATTTTCCACAGAAGAATAATTTTCATACCATAAAGCATCACTAAGAAGTTTTACAAAAACAAATGGATAATACAGATTTTTATAATTTAGAGAGAAACAAATGGAATTAATAATGAAGTTTCTTTTTCATTTTTTAATGCTCATCCACTCATAAACTTTTAATATTCACAAGTACAATGATTTTCAACATGACGCAAATCCAGCTCAAGTGCAAGAAATATGTTGTGCATTTGTACAAAGTAAAGAACAGGCTGAGCAACACCGAAATGTTGAGGAACAACACACAACTGTCTTTTGGATTTTGTCCTTCAGACAGAATAAGATGTTGTTTCTTCTCCAGTCAGTGGTTCTTTGCTCTCTGCCTGATGCCAACTCCCTAGAGAGGCAAATTTTATCCTGGGAAATGCAAATTATTTTTGTTTCTTTGGGATAATTGCTTACTTTGGATAATATATGCTGTGCATTAATAATGAGTACAGCAAGAGTGTGCAAACATGCCTTTGTTTCCTACATGAGCACCAGGAGAGCAATGCTTGGGTAGACTTGCCTACTTCGTCAACACAAGTTGTATTAATCTAAGTTCGATCACATTAGTATTGCTACCGCAGTTTCTCTTCAGGCCTTGGAAACAGCCAGCTTCAACCTACTGCCTTGTTTACCAAGTGGAATCAGCAGATAATTTCACGGTGGTATGGACAGCATGAAAATCCAGCTCAAGTTTCATAAATCCTGCATTAAATTTGGCCAATTTATAAGTGGGCTGCCCTCTCAGCCCTGTCCGGAAAGCTGCAAAATCACCCCAGAAGTGGAAGATAGAACTTGTGGAATGGAAAGAAGCACACACCTCCTCCCACTAGCTACTACTTTCATGGAAGGATACAGAGCTTCCTGTGATTTAGTCCAGATAAAGAGAGAGAAACATGCCAATCACAAGCCCTCATTTCTAAGTGGATAAGGAGCAAATCGTACCATGAGCAAACTGATCAAGAGCCAGGTTCGCTGAGATCTTATTGGTAAAATTACAACACAGCAGGTGTCCCTAGCCAAGAGGGAGGTTAAGTTTATTTCTCTTTATTATTCTTTATTAGCAGACACCTAGTTGAGGAAATATCTCACATTGAGATGCTGGTCCTAAATTGGGGGAAGTGAAAAGAAATGGAGTAAGGAGGAGACAAGTAGAATGAGAAACTTTGTGAGAAGAAGGACACCAAGTGTGCCTGGGCTTCCAAAGGGTAGGCAGCTGACCTCAGTGCATTCGGGATCTTTAAATCTTATACTGTTCAGTGTACAGAGTGTTTCATGAACTATTAAAAAGAGTATTTTTAGTGAGCACTTTTTAATATAAATAAAATGCATATACACATGTGCCTACACACCTTCAAAGAAAAATATGACATGATGTCCTTAATCAGTATTAGTTTCCAAAACAAATTTTTTAGCTTTGTTCCCTTGGACAGCATAGAATTTTTATAAACCTTACTATTGAATTTGTTGAGACAATCTGATAAGTGGCCACACAGGGCTCCTGGTCTCCAGAGATTGGGATCCTGATTGCCTCTGTGTGCTCCTTCATCATAGTCAAGCACAGCTATTAAACTCTGCAGTCCAATGAATGCAATGACTAAGCTACATGAATGTAGGGAAAAACTTAATTAAGAAAAGCAATAGAAGGCTGGCAAGATAGCTCACCAGACTAAGCAACTGCTTTGGCCAGCACAGGGACCAGGGTTCTATCCTGGTCCCACAAGCCCTGTCAGCCCTGCCCAAGGGGCACACTGAGCCAGTGACAGAGTCTGGGTATACTGGTGCACACCTGTAATCCCAGCACTGGGGAGGCTGAAAACAGGAAGATCTTTGTGAGTCCAAGCTGCATAGTGAGACCCTGTACCAAATACATAAAGAAATAAAATAAAATAAAGAGAAAAGGAAAGGCAATAGGGACTCCAAATTTAAACATGTATAGGGATTTAGGAGTGAAAAGTCTGACAACTTGTTCTTCCCTGGGCACAAACTCACAAAGTAGTGATCTCAAGTGAACAGATCACCATATGTGGATGTTTCATTGTCCCTTCTTTTTATTTTTAGGAGAAAAAGTATAAATCAAAATTTCAAAACAAGATAATGGGAGGTTAACATTGTTTACTACATAGCACACTGTTATCTTTAAATTCATCACTCAGAGTACAAGATACAAGCATTTAATTTTACAAGTAATGTTAGCACAAAACTTTCTTTTTCATGAATTAAGAGAAAGTAGTAGGATAACATATATATATATATATATATATATATATATATATATATATATATTTCTCCTTCCTCTTTTTCTTCTCCCTCATTCTAGTTTCTTTTGCCTTTTGAACAAGTTTCTTCCCATTTCACATTTTGGATTTTATTTACTTTTTTGGATTCTTATACTAAAGGAGACAATACTATATTTGAACATGTGTATCTGGTTTATTTCACTTATCAATATGGTCTTGAGTTTCATGCATTTACCTATAAAAGTCACCAGTTTATCCTTCTTTGTGGCTGAGTAGTATCCCATTGTATAAAAAGAGCACATCATTTTCTTCCATTTCTCAATTGATAGGCATTGGGTTGTTTCCAAGATTTTGCTATTGCAAATTGTGCTGCTATAAACATGAGTGCACATTTATCTTTGGGGTACAACACTTTTAATTCTTCTGAGAAAAAACCTAGAAGGGGAATACCTGGGTCAGAAGGGACCTCTAATCCTAGATGTTTGGGGAATAGCCATAGAGCTTTTCCATAGTGGTGGCACCAGTCTACAGTCTCACCAATAGTGCAGAAGGGTTCCTTTTTCCCTAAAGCCCCATCAACATTTGTTGTTTATTGTTTTCTTGATAATAGCCCTTCCTTCTGAGACAAGATGAAATCTCAGTGTTGTTTTAATTTGCATCTTTAGGATGACCACTTATGTTGTACATTTTCTCATGTATTTATTTGGTGTTTGCACTTCATCAGAGAAGTATGTATTTATCTCAGATGACCATTTATCAGTTGTGTCTTTAAATATGGGAGGTATGATTTTTTTGAGTTCTTTATATGTTCTGGATAGTAATCCTTTGAGAAACAGTTGGCAAACATTTTTCTGACAATGTTCGTTATCTCTTCACTGTGTTGGTAGTTTCTCTTCTTGTGATAATATTTTTAATAAGATGAGACCCCAATTGTTGATTCTTTGTGACAGTTCCTATGCAATCAGAGTTTTATTTATAGTCTACACCAATATACTCAAGTGTTTTAGTGATTTTGTCTTTAGGAGACTTATTGTTTCTGTTTTAATATTTAGATGTGTGATATGATCCATTTCAAATTTAGTATAGCATTTGGAGAAAGACATGGGTCCAATTTTAATCTTTGGCATATATATTGCTGGCTTTTCCAGCACCGTTTACTAAAGAGGCTATCTTTCTTCCAGTGAATATGTTTGTCAGTTTTGTTTCAGACAAGATGGCTGAGTATGGCTGACATTGCTGTTTCTGCATCTTCTAATCTGTTCCATTGATCTTCAGTTCTGTTTTTTTTTGCCAGTACTATACTGTTTTTATTGCCATAGATTTATAATATAATTTCCAATCAGGGATTGTTTTGCCACCTAACATTACTTTTTGCCTAGTATGTCTTTGCTATTCTCCATTTCTTCTGACTCCAAATGGAGTTTAGAATTTTTTTGTAATTCTGTAAGATGTACTGTTGGAATTTTAATTGGAATTGCATTAAATCTATAAAACAGTTTTGGAAGTATGGCCATTTTCACTATATTAGTTTTTCCTATATAAGAGTAAGGGATATCTTTTCATTTCTTGACATCCTCTTCAATATCCTTTTGCAGAGTTCTGTGGCTTGCAGTGTCAAGTCTTTTATATTCTTCCTTAGACTGATTCCTAGGTATTTTAAATTTTTGGATACTATTGTGAAAGGTGATATTTAACTTATTTGTCTCTCAGTAAGTTTGGTTTTTGTATATAATTGTTTTTTATGACATTTTTTATTTACAACTTTATTGGCAAAAAAGAATAGGGAAACACAGGGCACTGCAGCTGATCCCGTTGGGTTCATGTTCCATTGCAAACGTCCATCGAATTGTTCAAAGAAATACAATACTGAATCTGCGTGGGCAGCTCCCTCTATAACGCACAGCACTCACGTTCTAGGCAGTCTTTACATCATATAAATACAGAGGAAAAGTAATCACTCTTTGATGGGCCTTTTCAGTGTAGACTTGGTTGCTGATATCAACACATGCCCAATAAAAACCAAAAGCTGGAAAAGCAGTTACACTTCCTACTCGAGTGGACAGTTACAACAATCACTTTCTGCAGTGACCTTTATATTTCAATTTACCATGAACTACTATGAACTTACTATGAGATGTAGCCAAAGTCAGAAAAGAAGACGCAGGGAGAATGTTCCTGTTTTGAGGAGAGCAAGCCCTCCACAATCAGCATGGGAAATGAACTGTTGATCCTGTTGATTCTAGGTGAAAAAAAATGAATGTAGTCAATTTCAGCTCATGCTGAGCTGACTTAATCTTTTCCTTGACTTGTTTGGTGCCATTCTTCTAAATCAAGTGTGTTTAGTTCTTCTTCTAATTCATCCAGATCTTCCCCGGTAAAAAGATTTTCATCCACAGGAACAGCTCCAACAGCTCCGTTTTCCTGTCCATCCACTTCGCTGTCCTCTTCCAAGTCACTGCGTTCACCATTTTCAGCCTGGTCTCCAGAGGCTTCGCTTAGTTTATTTTTCATCTTTGTCTGAAGCGTATGTGCTGAATCTTTCGAGACTGGCTACAGTAATGCCTGTCTCATCCACATCTCTTGGGATGTACAGGCTTAAGTCTATGTCATTTACGCTCATGGAATCATCAACCTCATCAGCACCTGCTCCCTGAGTGTAGCGCGTGTCATCAGCTTCCTCATCATCATCATTGACCAGCTCAGGGCGGAATTCAAACACCTCACGACCACTGATCACCAGCGCCTTTCCTGCTTTGAAGTCAGCTTTCCTCCTTTCCATATCTTGTTCAAGTTTATCAATCTTTTCTTGTCTTTTCCTTTTCTTCCATGCAAGAAAAGATTCTAGAGTGATTTTCACACTTTCTCTCCAGAGTGAGGTCATGAGAGAACTTGCACTTGTCACCTTTAGTACACTGTCCTTGCTTGAAGAAGGCACACACCACGGACTTGGGGTCTGCACCTTTACTTATTTTTTGAGCAGCAACTACAGGTTTGAACAGCTCATTTAGTTCTTGCAACTCTTTTTTCTTGTCATCTTTCTTCAACTTCTTTTCAGCTTCACTTTGTGCTACCTGACGTGGATTTTGTTGACCAAATTTAACTTGATGAGTGACAGCTTTGATAAACTTCTGTTGCTTTGCTCCTTTCTTATTCTTTAGACCAAAAGTTTTGTCCGTGATGATGTTTTCCCATAGCATATTTCAGAGCAGCAAACGGTTGCCATAATCAAAAATTTTAGGACAATGTTGATCTGAATGGGATTCATATATGGCAGTGCCTCTGTCCATTTCTTTTCTTTTCTTTTCTTTTCTTTTCTTTTCTTTTCTTTTCTTTTCTTTTTTTTTTCTTTCTTTTCTGGTGAGACTGGAGATTGAACTCAATAATCTTCTCCTTCTTTTTCTGCTCCGCCTTTTTGCTGCCCCCGGCCTGAGCCTGTTTCTTGGGGGGCATTGCGGAAAGAGATGGCACCGGCCAGACTTAAGGACAGACGGACGCCGTGAGGGAACTCGGCACCTCAGCAGGAGAAGTATAATTGTTTATGTTTTTGTTTTGTATATATTGTTTTTGACTACTGACTTTATATCCATCTATGTTACTGAGTTGATTTATGCAATCTACAAGTCTTTTGGTGGAGTTTTTGGAGACTTCTGTGTAAGATATCGTGTCATCTGCAAATAATGATATTTTTAAATTTTCCTTTCCTACAGTTACTTCTTTTATTTCTTTCTGTTGCCTAATTACTCTGGCTAGATTTTCTAGGACTGTATTGAATAAAAGTGGAGTCAGTGGAAGCCCTGGTCTTGTGGCCAGTTTTAGTGGGAAAGCTTTCTGTTTTTGATCATTTAGTATGATGTTGGCTGTTGTTTTCTCAGAGATAAATTTTATCATATTGTGATAAGGACCATCTTTTCTAGTTTTCTGTAAGATTTTTCATGAATGAGTGCTGGACATCAAGAAAAGCTTTATTTTACATCTGTTTAAATGATCATGTGGTTTTTGTCCTTGGATCTGTTTAAATGGTTTATTACATTTATTGATTTAGGTGTATTGAACTATCCATACATTGTTGAAATGAATCTCACTTGTTCATGGTGTATATGATTTGCTGGGTTGTGTTTTCCACTCTCTTATTAAAGATTTTTGCACTTTTGTTCAACTGAGAGATTGGCCTGTATTCTCATTTTAATTGATTCCTTCTCTAGTTTTGGTGTCAGGGCAATGTTGTGTCCTGGAATGAATTTGGGGGTAATTTTTTCCCTTTAATTTTATGAAAGAATTTGAGAAAGAGTGGAATTAAGTCCTCTTTAATTTTCTTGTGGAATTAAACAGTGTTTTGCTCAGGGTCTGGGCTTTTCTTGGTTGGTAGAATTTTAATTACATCTTTGGTTTCATTGATAGATAGAAGCATTTTTAGGGTTTTCATTTCTTCTTGATTCAGTTTTAGTAATTCATACATATATAGAAATTATTTTTTTGTATTTTCCATCTTATTAGAATATAAGGTTTAAAAGTAGGTATAGATGATCTCTTGGATTTCTGCAGGGTCCATTGTGGTTTCAACCTTTTCATTCCTAATGGCACGGATTTGAGTCTCTCCTTTTTTTGTTTTTCATAAGGTTGACTGAAGGTTTGTCAATTTTATTTAGTCTGTCAAAGAACAAACTCTTCAATTCATTAATTCTTTGTAATATTTATTTAGTCTCAATAGATTAATTTGTGCTTTGCTCTTTATAATTTCTTCCCCCATAGGAGATATTGGCTTGGGCTTCTCTTCTTTTTTGAAAAGTTTGAGGTTTATCATTAAGTTGTTTATTTGTACTTCTATTTTCCTGATATGGGCATTCACTGCTAATTTATTTCTTTGTCATGATTATTTAATTGTAAAAAACTGTCTAATTTCTTCTTTAATGTCATCTGTGAGCCATTGGCTGTTAAGGAAGGTGTTATTTATTTTTTATGACTTTATATTGTTTTTGTGGTTTCTTTTGCCATTGAATTTCAATTTTATTGCACTATAATCTGATAATATATGTGTGATAATTTCAATTCATTTAAATTTACTTAAGTGTGTTCTATGAGTTAACTTGTAGTCAAACTTGGAGAATAAGTATTCTGATGTTGTGAGGTGGAATGTTCTGTAGACATCTACTGAGTCCATTTGTCAAAATTTTTGTTTAGTTTTAATATTAGTTGTTGATTTTTGTGTAGTTGATCATTCTTTTGGTGACAGTGGGGTACTGAGATCCTACAACGCAATTGTACTAGTGGTCATTTGATTTTTCAAGCCAATTAATATTTA
>NW_004524595.1:10890536-10926415 GCF_000260255.1 Octodon degus | reverse complement strand
CTGTAAAAGGCTCAGGTCAACAACTTCTGACATTGCCAGTCCTATGGATAACACACCAGTATTATGGACTTCTGGTCTATATTGGATTATTTTGCTGAATTCACATACCTACAATATTTAAATGTCAATGGAATACCCATCTCTGACAAAACTAAACAAAAAAGGGGATACAAATGAATGACCATTTTGTATCTCTATATAGAAAATAGTTAGGCTAGAAATACAGTTACTTTCTCTTAATTCAATGAGAAGAAAGATTTGTACTAAGAGTGTTTGGACAGGATATCATGTCTGCATCTTGGACGATGAATAACCACTATGAAGACAACAATATGCAATGTATTAATTATTGAAATTGTCGTACTAAGTGCTTTTGAAACTGTCTCATTGCTGTTTCTCCTTAAAATTAATAAAAAATATAATTTTATCTTCCTAATAACTATAGCTAAATTTAGTAGTTAAATTGGATCCCACAAATTTTGACAATTTCTTTTTACTGATAAGTTTCTATGTTGTATGATGCTTTTCATAAATATAAGATTATTTACTAGCATGAAAGGTTATTTACAGATGCATGCAATTTTGAAAGATATTATTATTTAGTGCCGGATTGATAGCTCAGCGGTCTAAAGTGCCTGCTTAGGCAGAGAACAGCTGCAGGTATCAATCCCTAGTGTGTCCTTCCGGCCCAGTCCTCAGGGCATGCTGAGATGGCACTTGAGACTGGGGGTGGTGGCACACACCTGTAATCCCAGCGTTTGGGAGGAAGAAAACAAGAGGATCGCTATGAGACCAATCTATGCAGTGAGACCCTATAGACCCTGCATCTACTGTACTAAATACAAAAACAAACAAACAACAACAACAACAAAAAAAGATATTATTTAGACTTTTTGTATTTTGGTCACCATTGGGATAATAATGCTTTCTTTTCCTTTTTTATTTTCTTTTACTCTCTCTCGTGCCTGCCTCTTCTGTCACTTGTACTATTTGCTTTATTTCTCTGGATAGTTTATTGGGATTTTCCTTTTTAATGCATAATTCATTTTCTAAATATCATGCATGTAGTCAATCAATAAGAATATGTGTTCCAATTTTCATGAATGTAAGATCCTTAACTTGTCACACAGGCTGTATTTATACATGTTATTAACCATAGTTTCCATCTCCCTATTTATTTTAGCTTCTGGATCTGTTTATTCCCGAGACGAGCAAGACAAATGCCCAATAAATTGATAAATTTATCTCTTTAGTTTGTTTTTATATTGAGACCATCTTACACTATAGTACTAAATATTTATGACTTTTTATTTTCCCGTTTTTCCAATTTAATGGTGTTTTATATCTGTTATGGTTTGTGTCTAGTTGTCCCCCCAAAGCCTCATGTAGTCATGGGGTGAGAACTTCTAGAGTTTGTGTTAACTCATGATCCACTGGGATTATGTGTGATCCAAGGCTGGGATTATGGGTTTTAGTACTGCTGGGATTGCCCATAGGTGTGAGTACTTCCCCTACCCTGGGGCAGGTAATTTGCATTACAATATAAGGTGGGAAGAGAAGCTAGCTGCTTGAGCTGTTGCTACCCCTCCCTTGCTCTCTTGCTCTTTGCCACTGCCATGAAAGGTTGCCCTCTGCCATGTGCCACTCTGCCTTGGAGCCAGCTGAGTATGGACTGAAACCTCCAGCAACTGTGAGCTAAATAAACCTTTCCTTCCTTCATTTTGAGTGTCAGGTATTTGTCCCAGCAACAAGAGAAGAGTAACTAAGACAACATCTCTTGTGGTTTTCTTCTAAAATTTATATTTTCCTGATGCAAATATTATTTCTCTAAATGTCATTTGGTTAATAATATTAGCATGACATTTTTTTTATTACATATTTTCAGTTCGTAGTGTATTTTAAATATTTCAGGTGATATGTTTTGAATATTAAAAATTTTAATATGAGGTGTGTTTCATCTATGATTTTTATCAAATTATATGATCATGATTATATTAGAATTTGTTCATTTTCTTTTTATGTCTTTTTTGTTTTCATTAGTAATAACATATTTATTTTATTGATTTTCAGTTTTGCTTTTATATTGGTTATGTCTATATGAAAAAGTGTCATGCATATATTTTCATGTTTTTTTAAGATGAATTTTTATTTATATCTTTACACTAATAAGTTAGAAAACCACAAATCTTTCCGATCTCTTTTTCTCCTCAAGCACTCATCATCTCCTCTGAATTTCATTTCTGGATTTGTCGCAAATGATAGGGTTCTATTTTTTCCTTTCTCTTTTACCCTAGCTTGAGGAGACAACTCTATTTTTTCTAGAATAGCTAATCATTCTTACATCACAGATAGGCTGTAACATCCAGAGGAGTAAAACTCCTTATTTTGAAACCCCTTCTAAGGGGGTTTCATGAGACTCCACTTCCAAGGCCAGCATGCCCGAGGATGTTTTTACTCATCCACATATTTCTTTACACTTTTTCGTAGTGTGGTATCAGAGGATGTTCTCAGGGTCTTGTATATAACAGCACAAGCGCTCCCACCTTGAGCTCCAGCCCATGCCGCTTGCCCTTACATTTTCAGTGGTAATTTAGTTAAAGAAACAATGCTAGAAACTGATGTCAACCAATCTCATCAACTTTCTTATAGACAACCTGAGCTCTTTGAGTAAACGTCTCTTCATATTTTGTATTTCAAATAGAATTAGGTAGAGATGTTTCTTTATCTATCTTATTGACCTCTTCTGGATCCTTTTAGTCTGAGGCCTCCCTTCTTGATTTTTAGTGCTACAGAATTCTCTCTCAATTTTCTTCTGCAACTGTTCTTTGTGTTCATTCTTTTTTATTGTTCTAGAACTCTTACAGAGGTTGGGACTTTTATTGCTGGCATAACCCAGATTTTCTGACATATTCTCTGTCTTTATCACTATCTGGGATGTTCTGAGAGCATTCCTCATTGGTATGTCTTTGCTTAATTGTTTACTCTCCCGCTTTACCCATCTTGTTTAGACTACTAAAGTGATTTTAGATATTATATTTCTCATTTTAATATCCCCAGCATTTTTGCAGGTTTTATAATACGTGTTTGCCATTGCCTAATAATTACATGTCTTATATTTTAACACCCTCCCTCCTATCTTTAAGAGCATTTATTATGCTTATTTTATAGACTTAGATCATCTGTTCCAATAATTATGCTTTGTGTATCAGAGGCTCTTTGTTTCATGGTCTTTCTTGGATAATTATAGTAATCTGCAGGTGTGTACAAACTTGGCACATCAACTCATATGTTCCTGGATGATAGTTACCCTTTCCAGAAGAGCATGAACAAATTTGTGTATACCTTGTGAGTTTAATGGGGGCTTCAATAAGCCCCAAGATGGCTACCCTAGGTAGCTGAGCAAGCTACAGTAAGGTAACCTACAGTAAGTCTTCTTCTCTGCTGTCTCCACTTTTTCAGGCAGATCCTTTGACATACTTATTACTAATAGACCATACAAGAAGTACTGAATTATCTCCCAAACCTTATAATTACATTTTATTATATATGATCCCCACTTCACAGCCTCAAGGAGTGTTTCTCCTGCTCCTCTTGAGAAGCAAGCAGACATGCTGTTAATTGCCCATGGAGAAGGTCACGTAATAGTGAGTTGCGAGTGGCTTTTAAAAATAGAGATTAGCTCTGTATGACAGCCAGCATGGAAACAGGAACCTCAGGATTACAGTTTCAAGGAGCTGGATTCTTTACTCAGAAGGCTTTCTTTTCCACTGTCCAGCATCTGATGGGCCTGCTCTTGCAGTCAAGCCTTGATGGCCATCTGATGAGACTCAGAACAGAGGACACAGCAAAATTAGCCTGTACATCACAACATACCAAAATGGAAATAATGAATATGTGCTACTTGAGACCTGTAAGTCTGTGGTGGTTGGTTATGAAGCAATAAAATCCAGGCAGCCTCCATCTTCTCTTGGCTGCTCCTCCTGGTTACCACACTCCCAGGAAGCACTCTGGACAAGGTTTGCCCGTTCTCTATCAGAGGAGAGCACCCTCGGGGAAGATTGTTGTTTTACATGATAGCCACATTTCCTTAATGTTTGAGGAGGCAGAGGGACTGAACAGATATCCCCAGATGTTTCTCATCACCTCTGTTCAGGTAATAATTGTCCAAGATTTTATCAGTTTTTAGACAACAATAAATTTTGCTAATTTCCTAAATTTCAGAGTTTCCACCAGCATTCACTTTTTTGTGTGTTTCTGAAGAAAGGCTTTCTTGGGCCATCAAGATAGCTCAGTGGAGTAAAGCACTTGCTTAGGCAATCATAGGCTAGCTTAGGGGCTGGGATCAAGCCTCAGCATGACATGCCTTGCTAGGCCCATCCCCAGGGTAGGCTGAGCTGGCCAGAATCCTGGCATGAAGACGCATATTTGTAATCCCAGATCTGGAGAGGTTGAAAACAGGAAGATCACCATAAGTCCAAGCTCTGTAGTGAGACCCTGCAACAATATGTAAAAAGGGCCAGGGAGATAGCTCAGTGGAATAAGCCCTTGCCTGGCAAGCACAGGTGCCTGAGTTCAATCCCTTGTTCCAAAAAAAAAAAAAAAAAAAAAGAAAAGAAACAAACCAGAAGTTTTAAAAAAGGCTTTCTTACATCTGCGCCATAAAATTGAAACAAAACAAACATTGTTGATATGATATTGACATGCTTTCTCTTCAACACTTTGAAGATACAAAACTTCTGTGGCTTTGTTTCCAGGATTAATATTGAGAAGGCATTTGATCAAACTGAATTTCTTCTTTTAAAATAAGATTACAGGGCTGGGGAGATGGCTCAGTGGAATAAGCGCTTCCCTGGCAAGCACAAGGGCCTGAGTTCAATCCTTGGTTCCGGGAAAAAAAAAAATAATAATAAGATTACATTCTAGAAGCATGTCAGTTTCCCTACAACTTATGTGTCTTCTTATACTATATATCATTTTTATTTGTAAGCTTCTCTAATTTTGTCTTAATATTTTCAGATCTTGAAAATTCTCTGAGCCTTATATATTTATGTATTTCTACATCATCATTTGTTTTATTTATTATTTTCTGGTATTGTTGTAAATGTTTGAGGACATATTTATTTATTTATTTATTTATTTATTTATTTATTTTTTGTGGAACCAGGGATTGAACCTAGGCCCTTGCGCTTGCCAGGGAAGTGCTTATTCCACTGAGCCATCTTCCCAGACCCACAGACATTCTTATTTCTATCTATAAGCTGTCTTATATTTGTTAAGTTTTTAATATTTCTATTCTTTTATAATTTTATAATGCCTTCTAAATAACTTCTTTGAATCTGGTCTTCCTGTTCACTAATTTAGCTCTGACTTTATTATTTCTATTAACTCTACATCCTGTGATTTTTAATATAACATATAAAATTTTATATTTTACACTTAATATATTAATCTGTTTCTTCCTGATAAGTGCTTTTTACGTCTTTTTTATATCCATGTCAGTCACCAATATATCCTGCACTATCTCTTATAAGATACTTGATATGTTTACTTTTAAAATGTTGATTTCTCTAGTACATGAAGTGAGAATCAAGGGCCATATATATTATTTGGTATCTTACCGTATTATTTTAACAACTGTAGTCAGATCCTTATGCGTCCCTTAAAGTCTTTTTCCTTGCCTAATGATGTTGCCTGGGGATGTGGGCTTCTGCTTTTCTCTACTAAAAAAAACCTTTGTAGATGGCACTGGCACAGTCATGTGCTGTGTACCTTCAATTTTCTTTTTCTCTTAAGAGAACCCTGGTGCTTACCTAAGAATTATTGTTTTTTTGTTTTGTTTTGTTTTGTTAAACTATGCTTAGCACTCAGAAGAGGAGAGAGAAAAGATGTTTAGCAGCTGTTACTCGAGGACCTTCATCCACCCTCACTCAACCAAGGTTCTGCTTGGCCTTGTTGTTTTCTATGTGAGTAGAAATCCTCTATCCATAATTTCTATATACACAAGAACTGGCTGAAGGATCTTGCACAATTTTTTGGAATTTCCTGTCTTTGTACAGTAAAAATGATTATAACTTTTACTGTTACTGTTGCTGTAATATTTAATGGAGATAATTTATACAAAGTTATTAGAACAGTATTTGACACATATTATGACCTATGTGCTCAGGTAGCATTGTGCTTCTCATTCCTGACACTTCTATATATTTAATTAATGACCCGAACTATGACGTATCCCTTCTATCCATACACAGAACCTTGACTCTCTGCAGAGTACTGCGAAGCTACACCAGCACCTCTAATTTCCAGGACCTCTTCATGCTTCCTTGTTGTCATCTATGTTTCTAGCCATCCCAGAAACGTGGAAAAAATTACTGTGAAACTGTTCAGACAGAAATACAAACAATGTTGTATCTTAGTGGAATTAAAATAAAAAGAATTTGAGACAGGATTTCACTCTGTAGCCCAGATTATCCTTGAACTCACAGGAATCCTTTTGCCTCATTCTCCCAAGTGCAGGGAAAACAGGCAAAATTGTTAAAAATCTATAGTGTCTTAAGCCCACAAATTCTAGGTCTATAAATCTTTGCCTGGTAGGTAATGTGTGAACCCAAGTTCTGTTGTGTACAGTGTTTCCCTTCAGTGGTTATAAAGAAACTATAACCATTATGCCATCTAATTCTGTATGATTCTTCAAAAAGGCAAGAGAAAGGCTTATGAACTTATTTTTAAGAAGAAATAAATTTTAAGTCTGGAGGAAAAAATTAACTAAATCTAATTGGCCTCCATTTTGCAGACATATGATTTTAACCTAGGTGTTCTCACTTCTAGTGCAGTGCCTATACCACCTATGCTATCAGAATATTAAAATTTCTCTGGGAAGTGTGTGAGTGGACTAGTGTTTGTTGACATTTCAGAGTTCCTAGTTTGGTTTCTTTCCTCCTTAGTAGACTTGGGCTCAGGGTAATCCCTACCTTTTCCATCAGGAAGAAAGCCTATGATATGTTATTCACCTTTAACTAAGTGTAGTTGGGGCCAGACAAGAATGGTGGAAATGACTATCACAATGGACATTTTCTTTTCCTATAGTTCAACTTCTGATCAATGCATGTGAACTCATACGTCCTACTCTGAGTTACACACAGTGTGCTTTGTAAAATTTTCTAGTAGTCTTGGAAATCTGATAACTACAGATATGGTAAATCAGCTAAAGGAAATGGGTCCTCAGCATTGAATCTATTACATGAGTTAGCCCACTAGGTTTTATATACATTGTTAGTATGAGACTGTTCTGCTTCTTAGAGGAGTGTGTATGAATTCTGAGAAAATATACTAGAAAGTTTCAGTAAGTACTGGAAATTAAATTGGTGCCGATTCCTATAAAGTTAATATTGTAAATGAAGCCTAGAAAACTAAGACACACAAAGCCATTAGCAAATATGCATATGCTAAATATATTTCTCAATGCTTATGTGCATGCCAAAGGAAGTCAAAGAAGTTATAGCTCTTATTCCTTCATTATCGAGACAGCAATTTGTAACATGTAGTCATCAGTGAATGCTTTTGCAGAGTAAAGAAGGCAAAACCAATCTGGGCAGATAATTGTAGCTGGATCAGGTTCTCTGGAAGAGACAAATTTGAGTTATTTAAGTATGCATAAGGAAGAGGGCAGGCATTCTTAATGAGGTGTAGAAATAAAAAAAAGAAGAGAGCTTAGAGAAGAGGAAGGTAAAACATGTGGGCAGAAAGCCATCCATTATCAGAACATAACCATTGTATAAAGCACCATTGAATTTACAATAGTCACATAATAGCTTCTTAGAATCTGTAAGCTATACCTATTTCTGTTTGATTTTTGAATGAATGACTAAACCTTTTCATGCTGACAAAATATGGTCATTTCTTTTTTATCTTTGCAAAGTAAAGATAATTCTTTTTATAGCAATGTATGTACACCATTGGGAAAATATTTTTCCCCATTTCTTGCAATTCTAATATATATATATATATATATATATATATATATATATTCATATATTCATTTCTTTTTCTACTTTTTATTTTTTAACAGAATACAAAATGGTAGAAAAAATAAAACAAACATTAGAAATGATACAGAATTTCACAGAATACGAGGAATTTGACAATGGTTATTGTATTACATAAAATTACCTTCAAGTAATTTGTTTAGATTACCAGATATAAACGTGCAAAATTGGATGTAAAAAAGAAGCATTAACTACTTTGAATAGATCAGCAGAAATCACCAGTAC
Organism: Octodon degus; assembly: GCF_000260255.1. NCBI lineage: Eukaryota > Metazoa > Chordata > Mammalia > Rodentia > Octodontidae > Octodon > Octodon degus. The sequence goes on along the minus strand of NW_004524595.1, from coordinate 10,918,145 downwards.
AGTTATCCAAGCTATTCTGTGTATATACACAGTATATCTTTTTCCTTTCTTTTGTCCTTTTCCTAAGTTCTGTGGTTTACTTTAGAACTCAGTAATATGAAGTGATATGTAGCTACCAATATTAAGTATGAATTTGATACCTGATGTGCCTGGGACAATTCTGCATTTAAGTTTATGAAAAGACTAGTCACTCACGTAAGGACTTGGAGCCTCTAGCATCCTATGTAGGGTGGAAAAGCTCAAAATGAAACAAATTCTTCTGCTGTGAGGAAACTTGATGTCTCAGAGAGAGTTATCGGCTAGTATGAGTAGCTGGAGGATATAGATCAGAGATATTCTACCTGAAGTAATCAGAGTTTAATTAATCTTGAAGAACACAACAGAAAAATGTGTATGATCCAGGCCAGCTGAAGATCTTCAATTTCAGCAGTGACTCCTGGGATTTTCATATTCAGCTGGGATAGGACACTGAGAGAAAATGACTACAGACGATCAGCAGGCCTCATGACATCATCTGTGGCTCACACACAGGGCAGGGGTGGAAGTCTGAGAATAAGCAGAAGTCTTGAATTTGTGCTCTTGACATTGCTAGTATGTGCAATTTTATCTCTTTGCAAGTTCAGGAGGAGAGCTGTGAATATCTAGCCTTGAGAAGGAATAAAGCACCAGACCATGACAGGCATAAGCAGAGTTTTGTGTTTTATTTATTCACTCTTAAGGAAAAATCACTTAAATAAATTAAAATTGGTTTCATTCAGGATCCTTAAAGAGTCTATTTGACACATTCTCAAAATCCAAAATCCTTGCCCTTAACTGTCCTTATTTTAAGAGATAATTTATCTTTCTTGTGAGTATGTTTCTGGGTGCAAATAGACCATGCCTAAATTTGGTGACCTTATCTATAGATCTGCACATGAAAGTGGTTGAAGCCATAGAAGAACTAGAAAGGCTTAGGCTTGATCAGGTGACCTATAAGGTGCAGAGGAGGCAGGACTGACTCAGGGATCCCCAGGGACATTTCAGCAGCTGTTTGGATTTTTCTTCTTAATATATTAGCTTTTAGATGTGAGTGTAAATTCACCTATAGAAATATATTAGAGAAAAAAACAGAGAGAAAATCACTAGGACCATACAACCATCTATTGATTTCAGACCTTGTCAATTCAACCATTCATTGAATTTAATATCAGACTTGTTTTCTTTTAATTAATAAACCAATCAATTGATTTGTCTGCTTTTTTGAGATGTGTGCAGGAAGTGAGGGCACTCAATCTTCAAAGCTCAATCAAGCAGCTGAGTTGAGGGAGGGCTGAAGGTGGCTTTTTGCTAATGACTTAAGAAAAAGCCAGTCACATAATTTTTATTTGAAACTTACTGTTCAAAGTTTCATATGTAACACGTGTCCAGGAATAATAGTCACCACACCATATCTGCCACAGTTCTTTGAACTGTCCTTTCTATATTATATAATGTGCTGCAATTCTTTAAATTCATGGGGTTCTCAAAGGCAGCAATGTCAATTTCCTACTCTGAAACAGTTCTGTTAACACTTGGAAATTGCTTAAAGTAATAACTTTTAGTATGCTGCTGTTGCTCACATTGGTCACATAATTCAACATATTATTAATAATTCTCAGTTCCCAACTCTGAGTTAAACTGAACTCTGACCTTGATGAGCACATTCCTAAGTTGGCATGTGGAGGTGGCTTTTTACGCCTGGTACGCACTGCACTGAGGACAGCATCGTAGAGGCGACCACGGAGGGGCAGATGCATCTTGTCTTTATGCTTTCATGGAAACATCTTCCCATCGCAGTTTACACTGAGAATTTACTCAGGCTGTAGTTTGTATTTTTCCCCCCTGAGTCCTGAATAAGATTGGCTCAGGGCCTGAACGCTATGCAGTTTTTCTTGTTCTGGCAACCTACGAAGAGAAGGTATTTTGCAACTTAGCTCAGTTGTTTTTTAATGTTTGGAAAGAAATATGTCTTCTGTAGTTTTTTTTTTTCTGTTGAATAGAAACATACTTTCTCAATGTACAGAATTGCCTCTTCCATATTCATACTGATTTGCATTTGAGTCCAAAAGCAATACAATGATTTTATTCCCTGATAATTCGCAAGCTCAAAAATTAGTGTGAGCCACAGTCCCTATAGGATTCCAGTGAAATTGGATTTGCAATAACTAAGGGAAAACACAATAAAATCTTCAGTGTAGAAAGAAAAGATTTATGCTCCCTATTTACCTTTATTGTATGTCCTGGGGAGTAATCATCTTTGACATTTGTAAACTACCCTTCATGCAATAGTCCCTCAGGTCTTCCTCAGTCTAGAGCAGCTCTTGGAGTGTCAGTTCTCTACTCAGTGACACATTATTATCTCACAGTGGGAGGCCAGAGCCTTTAAATGGGTGGTAAAAGCACAATGTGCTTAAAGCAAAAACTGAAAAAAAATCCTTGAGGGGAAGAAACTCTGGTACTAGGAGTTTTTTACATAAAGTACACTGGCAACATGAAGAGCTGAGAGGGAACATGTACCTCTAAGGGCAATTCACTCCAGGGAAATGATGAAGTATGCCTCTGGGTAGTTTCAAGTCTATGAGAAGAAGACCATAAAAACCTGGTTAAGGTAAACATCAATGTTGATGTTAGGAGACCAACAGACTGTGGTTTACAGTGGAACAAGTTTTCTTAAAACCATACCCTCTTCTTAAACAGGAAATCACACTCTGTAACTGTTACCAACAAGGCTATTTTGGGTACAACTTCAACAATGATGAGTACAAATGACAATAATCATTACCCTAACTTCTTGTGGTGTCTCACACTGTCCAAAAAGGCTACAGTTATGGGAATCAAGGGGATACTGACTAATATTACTCTTAATAAATTACATGGTAGAGCAGCAGTGGCACTACCTCACCAAGTTGATGTGACAGAATATGTAAGTATGCAGATGATTCCTACTCTGCAGAACTCAATCTTACTTTTAAGTCATTTGCAAAAACAGCTGTCTGATTGTAATCTACTCTTTCACAGCCTTTTAATTATATCAGCTTGACTCTCAGTTTGCAAATTCAAAATAATCACCTGTACATGAATATTTTAAATACTTTATATATGTATATAATTTTATTTTGTTTTTCTTCATACATTTCTGTAGCTGAGCAACCAAAATAGAATTACCTACTCCCAGGTTCTTATATTTCACTCTGCAGATTTTCCAATGGCAAAACTTCTCTATTGTCTTTGGTTTCAGTGTTTGGAGAATAAGTTTTCATCTTTCATTTACATGTTCAAACTTTTTAAGGGGGCAGTTACATTATTTTGAAACAGCATTCAGTTTTCCCAAAACACATAAAAAAATAGAAAATTCTAAAATTAGTCAAAGGAAAACAAATATACTAGGCATAAAATGAAAACAAAAGATAATATCATTCAACCTCAAAGAAAAGTGAAGTCCTTCTATTTGCAACAAAATTGGTGAAAGTGGAAGACGTCATACTAGTCACATAATATAGATGCAGAAAGATACTTATCAGATGTTTTCTCTTATAGCTGGAAACTAAAAAGAGAAGTCAATCTAAAAATAGAATAGTGAGTTCTGCAGACTGGGAAAGGTACAGGGGTTCATGTGTGGAAGACTGGTGGATGGATATGCCCGATGCGCACTGGACCCAGGCAAAGAAATATCACAATGAGTCCCTTAATATGGTTTAAAAACAGATACAACGGGAAATACAAAATACAGTAGGTTGCTATTCTGTAGTAATTTAAGGAACTTTTGGTGAAATAAAAAATGTGAGGTGAGTTTTCACAAACAGTAAAAAAAAACCTTTCAAAATTGAAGGAGAAACAAGTACATTTGTAGAGAGTCAAAAGCTGCAAGAAAATCTTGTTAGCAAACTCACTTGATAAACACAGTAAAGAGTCTTCAATAAGAACAAAATAACATTGAAGAATGAAGAAGATGTATAAGATTTTCTCATTTAAGTCTCTTTTAAAAGACATTACATTTTTATGTATTTAGTACAGGATCTATAGGGTCTCACTACACAGATCATACTCACAGTGATCCTCCTGTTTTCAGCCTCCCAAGTGCTGGGATTACAAGTGTGTACCACCATGTCTAGTCTCAATCGCTGTCTCAGTGCACCCCATGGGTGGGGCTGACACAGCATGCTGAGGATCAAACCCCAGTCCCTGTGTCTTCCTAAGCACATGTTTTAATTGGCTGAGCTGTTTGGCAGGGTCTAAAAGATAATACCTAATAAAAGCGATTATAGGGTTTTAATCTATGGAAAAATAAAATAAATTGCATCAAAGAGATGAAAATCAGGATGCAGAAAAGATTTACAGATGTCTATTGCCTATTTAATAACTTGACTTTTTGCTATTGACTAATTTTGAGTTCCTTATATGTACTGATACTCATACACTATTGATAGAAATACAAATTTATGCAATCACAATGGTAAACAGCATGATAATTTTCCAAACATTAAGAATAGAACTACCATATGGCCCAGCATTCTAACTATTGGATATTCATCCAAAGGAAATAATGCCATTATGTTGGAGAGATACCTACACTCCTATGTTTATTATAGCACATATAAGAGCCTAAAATAGAAACAATCTAAATGTTTACCAAGTAATGAACAAAAAAGAAAATCACAGTGCAGTACTACTTAGCCATACAAAAAGGATGAAATTCAATCTCTTGTGGCTAGATACCAGTAATGTACTATATATATGGAAGAGCTGAAAGGGTTGTGTATGATTTCACCCTGATGAAGGGTTTACTTTTAATGAGATAATAATATTTAATCCACTTTAAACATTACACAATGTGTATAGCTATTGAAACATCATACAGTGCTTCATTAGTAAATGTATTTATGTGCTTGTGTATCAAATACACACAAATTTAATTAATAATAATTCAAAATAGACTTCATATGGAAATGCCTAAAATCCAGAAGATGAAAAAGTTTTGGAAAAGAATAAATTTAAAAGGCTAAGATAATTGATTTCATATATTCTCATAAATCCGCAGAGATCAAGATAATGTTGTAAGGACTGGCCAGATAGCACATCGGACTAAAGCATCTGCTTAGGCAGAGCACAGTGGCAGGGTTTGATCCCTAGCAGGCCACGCTGGCCCCACCCCTGGGGCATACTGAAAGGGTGATTGAGACTGGACGTGGTGGCACACTTCTGTAATCCTAGCTCATGGGAGGCTGAAAACAGAACTACCATGAGTCCAATCTACATAGTGAAACCCTGCAGACCCTTTACTAAATACATAAAAAAAATGCTGTAGAGATAGTTAATGAAAACAATGGATCACAAGAAAGATTCCAGAAATAAATCAGTTCATACATACAGAAAGAAATTTTGAGATGTTGAATGGAGAAAGGGTAGTCATTGAAATAAGCACAAGTGGTAAAGGAACTTTGGTGTAATTTTTAAAGAATATAAAATAGAGATAAAGAAAAAGACAGCATTAGAAATGGTACAAGATTTCACTAAACAAAGTAATAGGAATGCAACAATGGTTGCTGTATTACATGATGCTACCCTCAAATTAGTTGTTCACATTACCACATATGAATGCATAAGATTTGATTAAAAAGAAAAGAATAGTAAAGAAGTTATAAGAAATTTGAAAGAAGAAAAAAATCTGAGTAAAAAAATAATAAACATTGATTGCTCCTTTCAAAAGACCAGCACAAATCCATGATACAATTATACAAACTATCTTACATATATAACCAAACATATCTGTTTCCCTTCTTACATTTGTCCTTTTCCTCATCCCAGGTTTTCCTTCCCGCTGAACAATTTCTTTCCCTTTCATGGTATTTGTTGTACCTTTTGTATTTTTATTCCTCATTCAAGCTCTCACACTAGTGAGATAATATGATCTTTGCCCATGTGTATCTGATTTTTTCACTTACCAATATCAACTCTAGCTGCATCCATTTATCTATAAAAGTCTTGAATTCATCTTTTTATAGCTTAATAATGCTCCATTGTCTTAAAATAACATCTTTTTTTGTCCCTTCCTCAGTTGATTGACATTTGCGTTGTAAGATTTAGCTATGATAAATCATACTGCTATAAACAGGGCTGCACATATATCGCTGTGGGTGTGCAGGGTTGAACATATAACGATGATTTCAGTTCTTTTGGAAAAATACCTAGGAGGGAAACAGCTGGCTTGAAGGGGACCTCCAATTATAGCTTCTTAAGGAATATCCATACTGATTTCTATGATGGTTTTACTAGCCTGCACTCCCACCAACAGTGGAGAAGTGTTCCTTTTTCCCCACAGCCTCTCCAGCATTTGTTAAGCCAGTGGATCTCATAGAAGTTCTCTCTAGCATTTGTTACTGGTAAACTTCTTGATGATAATTGCTTTTTTCTGGCCTAATATGGTATCTCAGTGTCATTTTAATTTGCATCTAGTAAGTGACCAACTATGTTGAACATTTTTTCATAAATTTATTTTCCATTTGTACCTCTTCACTTATGAAGTGTAGATTCATCTGAGAGGACCATTTTTGGATTGGGTCTTTGAATTTTGTCAGCCTGATGTTTTATTAATTCTCTATATGTTTTAGATAGGAGTCCTTTGTCTGACGGTCAGTCTGCTATAATCATTCCCGACTTTGTAGATTTTCTTTTTGCTCTGTTGGTGATTACTTTTGACATCCAGAAGCTCTTCAGAAAAGATGGGATCTCAATTGTTGATTCTTTGAAGTATTTCTCATGCAATTTGGTTTTTGCTCATGAACTTTTTACCTACCACAATGTTCTTAAGGATTTTGCCTACTTTCTCCTCCAGAAAATTTAGTGTTTCAGTTTTAATGTTTAAATCTTTGATTCATTCTGACCGTAGTTTTGTGCAAGGTAATAGACAAGGGTCTATTTTAAGCCTTCAGCATGTGGAAAGCCATTTTTTCTAGCACCATTCAGGAAAGAGGCTATCTTTCTTCCAATGAACATGTTTGGCCCTTTTGTCAAAGATAAGATGGCTGAGTGTGCTTGTATTTATGTTTACATCTTCTAATCTGTTACATTTATCTACAGGTCTGCATTTTTTTCCAGTTCCATGCTAATTTTATTACAGTAGCTTTACAGCATAATTTCAAGTTAGAGATTGTGAAGCTTCCTGCCTTTTCTTTGCTACCCAGGATTGCTTTTGCTTTTTTAGGTGTCTTCTCGATTTGAATAAATTTTAGGAATGTTTTTACTAGATTTGTGATGTATAGTGATGGTATTTTATTCGGGATTACATTTAGTCTGTATAACAATTTTGGAAGTTTGGCCATTTTCACAATGTTCGTTCTTCCTATCCAGGTGCAAGGAACATCTTTCCATTTTCTGAAATCCTCCTCTCTCTCTTTTTTTAGAGTGCTATAATTTTCACTGTATAATCTGTTACCCCATTTGTGAGATTGATTTCTAAGTATTTCATTTGGGGGTGCTATTACGAAAGGTGTGGTTTCCATAATTTCTCTCTCAGTGCATTTGTTATTTGTGTATAAAAATAATATTGATATTTGCCTATTGACTTTGTATCCTTCTATGAGGAGCTCTGTGCTATACCTAAACTGCATCAGAACATAAATTTGGAATTTCATACTCCAAAATATCTAGAAGAAAATATGAAAAACATCCTTTTTATCTGCAATAAGCAATACTACAGAAATGTAACAGTAAAAATGTAACCTAAAATGTTAATTAAAAGAGCTTCACCAAATGCAAGGATTTTAGAGGTTCAGAAGAAATGTTAAAGAATGGATGAAATAAGGCTGGGAGAAATATTTTCAAAACATCCATGTAAGGAAGGAGTTATATCCAAAATACATAGAAATCCTCTAAAACACCCAATAATAAAAAATCACAGTTTAAATTGTGAGCAAAATTTTAGACATATACTCCTCCGAGGAAGATATAAAGATGGTACATGAACACATTAAAATATTCTAAATATTACATTGAAGGATTTTAAATTCAAATTGAAATCACAAAAAAGATACCACCACTACAAACCTGCTAGAAAGGCTAAAATTAAAAGAGATAGAACATAACAGCTGCTATGAATGTGAGAAAAACTAACTTCTTACATTGCTGGTGAAAATGGAAAAAGTATATATTTTTAATACAATCTTGAAGTTTCTTAAGTCTTTGGAGTCCATTCAGCCCTCTATGCCTAGCTTTTACCCAAGCAAAAAATGTGCATATAAGAAAACCATGATGCATAGAAGATAAAAAATAAAAAATATGAAAGCAGTTTACATATTTTATGACTTAATTACATTAATTAATGGAGTTTAACAGATATACAAAGAATTTTTGAATTTTACCATTAAAATAATTTTCAGCATATTTTCTCAAAATTTATGATTACTTGCACAGTTACATTTTCTAGTAATTTTCATTTCAGATGGATTTGATTTAATGTACATTAATTTGGCTTTATTTTCTTTTAATCTAAAGGACTTTTAGGATGGGCTTTCTTGCAACAAATTTCCTAAACACGTTTGGTTTTATTTTGCTTCTTTTGGTATTTGATTGTTTTGTGGATTGAAACCAGAATTTTGCACTGAGCTACACCTTCAGACCCTTCTTTTTCTTCTTCCTTCCTCCCTCCCTTCCTTCCTTTCTTCCTTTCTTCCTTCCTTCTTTCCCTCCTTCCTTCATTGATTTTTGAGACAAGGTCTTGATATATTGTCAAGGTGGGACTCCAACTGTCAGTCCTCTTGCCTCAGCTTTCCTTAGTGTGGGGAATTCAGGCATCTTCCAACGTTCTCAGCCCTATAGTTTTTCTTGACCTTGTGTTCCCTTTGTTTTACCTTCATGTATGGAGGATAAACATGCTTGTTGTTAGTTTTTTTTCTCAAAATGTTAACTATCCCATCCCACAGCTGTAAGATCTATCATTTTTTTATTCTAGGTGAGGTGGTGACCATATTAGTTTCTGTGCAGGAAGAAGTGATTTTTCTTTGTCCATTTTTCAACAGTTTTATGTATACTTTAACAAATATGAGCTCAGTTAATTTTTCTGGCTTATGGAGAGGTTCTTGAATACTCAAGTATGCTCTTCCTCAAATGTTGAAAATTTGGTCCTAGTTTCCAAAAACTAGCAATTCTTCTCAAGACTTATTTTCATTAAAAATATTATGGTAGGCATGACATTGTATCCTAAGTCTTCTGGTCTTCTTCACTTTATTAATTATTTTGATAGTGTAAATGTTGGTCTCTGGGTAATTTCTATTGATGTATTTTCAAATTTTCTCACTAATTTGTACCTTAGCTCTACTATTGAGTCTCATCTTGTAAACTACTTAAAAAAAAAACTCGCACTTATTTTTAGGCCTCCAATTTCATACTCTTACATTATCTGTTCATTGGGAATTTTTCTTAGCAAGCCATTGTGCATTTTTCTAGTTTTTATATATTATTTCTCTTATTTTTTGAACATGTATATAACTGCTGCTTTGAAATACAAGGCTTTTAAGTCTACATTTTGGTCTCAAGAAGACAGTTTCTATGCCCTATTCTTTCCACCTTGATTATTGACTGTGTTTTATTGCTTCTTTCTTATATTTTGACACTTTTGATTGAAAATGGGTAAATTTCACATATGATATTGTAGCAACTTGATTTTTTCCCCTCATTTGTTGTTACTGTTCCTTTTTGTCTGTTAGTTAAATTATATGACTAAATATCCAAAAATCTGTTTCTCTTGCTGATATTTTCTGCTCAGCACTACTTTTAGCATTAAGTTTATTTATATCTCATCAGAGACCATCTGCATGACTGCATATCTTAGTGGTTTGGCTAATGGCTGGTAGTACTTGTGCTCAATACCTTTGGTTATTTAATATCTTTCTTCTTATTGTAATGTATCTATGTGATGTTGTCACATACACTTTGAATCTTCATTGTCTTGCTTTTACATTAGCACTTTCCTTATCTATTTTTGTATTAATTCAGTGGCTTCTTTTTTCTCCTGCACATGTGCAGAGAACCAATCAAAAACTTTATTTCTGTTTAATCCATCAACTATCCTTGTTTAAAATTTCAATATAATGTGCTTCATTTGATAGTTTTACAATTTTAAGATGTTAAGCCACAAAGATCCCATTATCACTAAGACTTTCAGAGGTATAGCCTAAATCTGTCTTTCTCCCCTGCCCATTTATTCAGAATTCATTTATGTTTAAAGGCTTCTTTCAGCGCACATGTGTACATTGTGTGTCAAAAAATTAAGTGCCAGAGAGATACCTCAGCAGTCTAAGTGACTGCCTGGCAAGTGCAAGGACACAGATTTGATCCACGGTACCATATAATGTACTGGCCATGAAACTGGGTGTGGTGATGCACAACAGTAATCCCAGTGCTAGGGAGGCTGAAACAGGAAGATTACCATGAGTTTGAGCTGCATATGGAGACCCTATACCAAAAAATAAAAAAAGAATGAACTAAAATGTATAAGGTATTAATCAGACCCTCATGTGCAAACATCATATTGCCTCCTGAGTGTGAGAACTTGAAAGAGAAAAATGGAATCTGAAGGGTACAATAGACACTAGGAAAAAAGAATAGAGGAGAAGGATAGGAGATGGAGTGGGGGTAGGAGATTTATATATGTATGTAAGCAGGATGGTTTAGGCACCTGTACTGTGCATTTCTTCTGGTCTATGGAACAGAACAGATAATGCTGAATTTATATTGTCTCTTTTCCTGAGTTCCTTATACTTTTGGTCTTCTTAATTTCTTGTACATTTCTTTCTTTTTCTCTTTTCTCCTTCACTTTTATGCATATATCTGATGAATAACTGGCTGGAAGACAACAGAATGTATTACAACAAAGGCTGTGTAATTCATATTATTTTGTTAAATGGAATTTTGTATCACTTGAAAATTTTCTGTTTTAATTCTAATTTGTACTGTCTTAAAAACATAACTGGACAAAGCATGTGTGTGGGTAGTCATATTGCTAGTTATCAGAATGCAGTAGAAGCATCATTGCAGAAACCATGGACATTAGAAATGTGATAAAGAAATGCTATGAAAAATTTCATAGCCAGATAGTTGTTAATCTCCATAAAGCAAACCATTCCTTAAAAGACACAATGGCATATATCTTGATAACTTTTTAATTAATTTTATTGAGAAACAAATGGCAATGAGACAGCTTCAAAGCAGGTTAGTAGGAGAGTTACAATAATTAATATATTGCATATCGTTGTCTTTGTAGTAGTTATTCAATGTACAAGATGAAGACATGATATCCTGTCCAAACACTATTAGTACAAATCTTTCTTCTCATTGAATTAAGAGAAAGTAGCTGTGTATCTATCCTAACAATTTTATATATACAGATAAAAAATGGTCTTTTATTTATATCCCCTTTTTCAATTTAGTTTTGTCAGAGATGGCTATTACATTGCCATTTAAATATTGGAGGACTGTGATTTCAGTAAAATAATCCAATATAGTCCAGTAGTCCATATTAGTGATGGCTTATCCTATAGACACTGGCAATGTCAGAAGTTGTTGACCTGAGCTGTTTGCAGCTCAGCATATTAATATGGCTTTATTTTTTATACTTCATTTTTATACTTTTGTGCTGGATGATTAAGACAAAGATAAAGCAAGACCTACATAAAAAAGTAACTTTTGTATCTGCCATGGTCAGTCAAATCTCCTCTGGATTTACCCTGAAACACTGTACTGCAGTTTGTAGATCCTTTGTCAGTGTCAGCCACATGGATGACTCACGGCCATTGCTTGACCAATTTACTCTCTGTGAAAGCCTAAGAAAATGTTTCCTCTCCATAGGCACACTCTACATAGTCAATCACATTCCTCTGTGGCCTGATAATCTCCTTGATCAGAAAATTTGGGATACAACTAAGTTACAGGATGTTACGGTACAGGTTCTCCTGTGTCCTGAGTCCTCACTGACCTTGAATGGCTATGGACAAAATGTTGACTCTTCTTGCAGCCCTTCTTTTTACTAATTTTTGGTCTACAAACTTAAGTTGTTAACCCTCTAGAAAAGAAGATTAATGATATTATTACAATATAACATAGGCAGTTGAGTTTAACCTCACTATCTGTCTGAATATAAAACATCTTAGACAGCATGGAACGGGTATTTTCCATCAATTATCAATATGTTAAACTTTAAATTCCTACATATTGTGAAGAAAAATAAATAAAAAATATTAAAAAACAGTAATACACAATTACGTATTTTTTCACAGAAATTTAGAAATCTAAACACATACGAAATTGTAGCAGAACATACCTGTGCCATTTGTCCTGTCTCTTGTTCTCATTTATTACTTTTTTTACAAAAACAATCAGTTACTTGAGAGACAGTATAGCAGTAATTGATATAACATTAGAAGCAGTACATATTTGGAGGATCAGAAGGACAGTCATTGCAAGGATAGGCCTATGATTACATATTGCTTTGTTCATTGCAGTTGTTTAGTTCACAGGTATCAGCATATATAGTTAGGCAGGGTGAAAATCCTACCAATTAACTGCTAGTTTCAAAAACAGGCTGAAGATTCTCAGGATCATTGCCTTAATCTTCTAGTGCATATAAATGTATGGCTTTGCCCCTGTCATGTTTCCTAGCTTTTCTTCTTGTGCTCTCTTCCTTGTATAATCCTTAAATTCTCACTCTCTTTTTAATTCTGTTGTGCCTTTCTATTTTTATTTCTTCTTCTGAGTTTTTACACTACGGAGAGTGTATGATATTTACATATATGGGGCTGGTGTATTCCACTTATGAATATATCTTCAAGTGGCATTCAGTTTAATATGAAGGTTTTAAGATTATCATTCTTTATAGCTCTCTAATACTCCATTGTATAAAAAATACCACACTTTTTTCCATCTATTCCTCATGTGACAGGCATTTTGGTTGTTTCCAAGATTTGGGTAAGACAAATTGTGCTGTTACAAACATAGGTGCACATATATCACAGATACAATGTTTTCAGATTCTCTGGGAAAATTCCCAGTAGGAGATAGCTGTTTTTTTTATTTTATTTTATAGTATCTGTAATAAATGCAAAGAAATCAATACAAACAAAACTTGGCTTTAGCAAACTGTACATTACATAAATATCTTTCTTTACTATAAAATTCAACTTCTTTTTCACATAAAGCCTTCCATAATTTTATTTATTACATCTAGTTTTTCTTTATATCTTTTAAAAAAGTGCCTTTTAGATTTACAGCTTGTGCTTCTAAGCGAAGGTTAGAACATCATGCCCCCCCCAAAAAAAAAGTACAAAGAAAGTTGCTACATAAGCTCTTAAAAATCATATGTTACAAGGTTCTAAAATCTCTTCAGCACTGATTGGTTGGTAGATTGTATTATACTAGCATGGTGCTTGGGAGGGCTGTTTCTTGGGTGGACGGAGCAGTGCCATGGGAAGCCGCCCAGATGGTCCACTCAAGCCCTTGGCTATGTGTTGATGGGCCAAAGGCCCAGCATTCATAAATCCACGGTCATTTTGGGTGTCCTTAATCCAGGGTCATTTTGGGTGTCCTTACTCAATGTTTTAGGCTCAGACTCCCTCAGACTTTGTTAGCTCTCCTCTTTTCACGTTGTTTCATCCATATCATAAACCATGACTTGTACTCCAGACACAGAGGAGCAAGAAAGCTGCCTCAACAAGAGCTTCTGCCAAGATTGAGGTCCTCTTTGATTAGCTGGTTTGAATAGGATTTCCAATCCTAGTTTTTTAAGGAGTCTCCACACTGATTTACATAATGATTGAACTAGTCTACATTCCCACCAGCAGTGGAGAGGTGTTCCCTTTTCCCAACAGTCTCTCCAACATTTGCTGTTGGTTGATTTCTTTATGATAACCATTCTTTTTGGGGTATTGCAGTGTTATTTTAATTTGTATTGCATGGATGGCTAGTGATGTGGAACTTTTTTTATGTGTTTATTCGCTTCTACAATTTTGTCCTCTGAGAAGTGTGTGTTCATCTCGGATGCCATTTCTGGATTGGGTCTTTAAATTTTGGGCCCCTAATGTATTTTAGTTATTTATAAATTGTAGAGAAAAGACATTTGTCTGAATACTTATCAGTGAAGATGTTTTTCCAATTAGTGGGTTGTCTTTTCACTTTGTTGGTAATTTCTGTTGATTTGCTAAAACTTCTCAATAAGAGTTGGACCCAGTTGTTAATTCCTTCAAGTATTACCCATGCGATTTGATTTTTGTGCATGAACTCTTTCCTACCTCGACATCTTCAAGAGTTCTACTTAAGTGTTCCTGTTTTAATGTTTAGATATTTAATCCACTTTGACTTTAGCTTAGTGCAAAGTAATGGACCTGGGTGAAGTTTGAATTTTTTGCATTAGAGAGCCAGTTTTTCTAGCACCATTTGTTAAAGAATCTGTCATTCTTCTTGTAAACATGTTTGGCCCCTTAGTGGAAGATAAGGTAGATGAGTGTGTTTCTAGTGGCTTTTCCTTCTAATCTATTCCATTTATCCTGAGGTATATTTTTTGCCAATATCATGCAGATTGTATCCCAGTAGCTTTATAATATAATTTCAAGTCAGGGTTTGTAATGTCTCCTGCCTTGTCTTTGTTGCTCAGGATTGCCTTTGCTATTCTAGGTCTTTTCTGATTCCAAATAAGTTTTAGGAATGATTTCTGTACTTCTGTGAGTTATGTTGGTGGTAGTCTGATAGGGATTGCATTAAATCTGTACAACAATTTTGGGAATATAGCCATCTTCATGATGTTATTTCTTCCTATCCAGGAGAAGGGAATATGTTTCCATTTTCTCAAATCATCTATGATCTCTTTTCTGAGATTACTGTAATTTTCATTTAATAGATCTTTCATTTCTTTAGTGAGGTTAATTCCCCAGTATTTCATTTTCTGCAATGTTGTTGTAAAAGGTATTGTTTCTCTCATTTCCCTCTCAGAGTGTTTGTTATCTGTGTATAGGAATGCTTTTGACTTTGTATCCTTCTATGCTACTGAATTCGTGTGTCAATTGTAGTAGCTTCTTCATGGAGTTTTTTGGATCTTCCAAGTAAAGTATCATGTCATCTGCAAATAATGATATTTTAACTTCTTCCTTACCTATTCTTATTCCTTTTATTTCTCTCTTCTATAATGGCTCTAGCTCATGAATCCAAACCTATGTTGAATAGGAGTGGTGACAGAGGACATTCTTGTCTCGTACCAGATCTGAGAGTAAAAGATTTTAGTTTTTCCCCATTGAGAATTATGTTAAATATTGGATTGGCACAGATGGATTTTATCAGATTGACGTACTAGAGGCCATCTATTCCAATTTTATGTAAGACTTTGAACATGAATGATTGTTGGACTTGTTAAAAGCTTTTGCTGCATCAAATAAGGTGATCTTGTAGTTTTTGGATTTGGCTCTGTTGATACAGTGTATTACATCTATAGACTTGCATATATTGAACCAACCTTGCATCCCTGTGATGAATCCATCCTGGTCATGGTATATTATCTACCTGATGATTTGCTGTATTCTGTTTGCTAGGATATTTTTTTTGAGCATTTTTGCATCCATGTTCATGAGGGAGATTGGCCTGTAGTTCTCTTTTCTTAGTTACATCTATTCCTGGTTTTGGTATCACTATAATACTTCCCTCCAGGAACAATTTTGGGAGGACTGCTTCCTTTTCTAGTTCAATGAAGAGTTTGAGGAGTATAGGGAATATATCTTCTGTAAATTTCTTGTAGAATTCAGCTGTGAATTCATCAGGACCTGGACTTTTTTGGTCGGAAGTTGTTTTTTTTATTATTATTATTACATGTCATATTTCATTGACTTTCATTGTGTTATTGAGAGTTCTTTATCCTCTTGATTCAGTTTTGGTAATTTTTACCTTTCTAGGAATCTGTCCATTTCTTCTGTTTCTTCTACTGTGTGAGAGTAAAGATTCTCGAAGTAACTATTGATGATCTTCTGAATTTCAACTGGGTCTGTATTAAGTATATCCTTTTCATTCCTTATTTCTTGTATTTGAATTTTTCTTTCCTCTCTTTGATGTGGTTAGCTAGGGGCTTATCAACTTTATTAAGTCTTTCAAAGAACCAGATTTTTGATTCATTAGTTCTTTGAACTGTTTTCTTCATCTCGATTGAATTAATTTCTGCTCTAATCTTTACTTCTTCCATTCTTTGGCTTTGGGTTTGGTTTGCTCATCCCTTTCTAGATGTTTGAGGTTCAGCATTAGGGTGTTTGTTTGTTCCTGTTCTGTTTTCCTAATGTGTGAGTTCACAGCTATAAATTTTCCCCAGAAAACTGCTTCCCTCACATCCCATAAATTCCAATAAGTTGTTCTTGAATTTTCATTGAATTGTAGATATTGTTCAATTTTTTGTTTAAGTTCATCTGTTATTCATTGGTTGTTGAGTAGTATGTTGTCTAATTTCTATGTATTAATTTTTTTTCTGGTTTCTTTTGTCATTTATTTCCTTTTCTTTGCACTGTGGTCAGATAACATGCATGGAATAATTTCTGTTTCTTGCATATAGTTAAGCCTGACCTATTGCCTAGTACGTGGTCTATTTTAGAAAATGACCCATGTGCAGCTGGAAAAATGTATATTCATCTGTGGTTAGGTGGAACACTCTGTGTATGTCCACTAAGTCTGTTTATTTGAAACTCTGTTCAGTTCTGCTACTTTTTTGCTAATTTTTTGTCTGCTTGACCTATCTTTTCGGGTATAAGGTGTATTAAGGTCTCCAGTTAAGATTGTGGAATTGGATATTAGATTGTTCATTTCCATTAAGATTTGTCTTATATATTTGGGTGCTCTCTTGTTTGGTGCATCCATTTTTATGACTGTTACCTCTTCCTCTTGAATTTTCCCCTAACTAGTACATAATTGCCTTCTTTATTTCATGTGATTATTCTTGGTTTAAAGTTGAGACTGTCTGAGAATAGGATTGCTACCCCTGCTTTTTTCTGAGGTGCTGGGGTGTGTAGTGTTGTTTTCCATCCTTTGATTTTCAATATATGAACTTCTTTATGAGTTAAGTATGTTTCTTGTTGACAGCACATTGTTGGATTTTGCTTCCTCCTCCACTGTGCCAGTCTATTTCATTTAATTGGGAATTGAGTCCATTTACGTGGATGGTTGAGATGCATTGATGTATATTCAACATGTTATTTACCTGCTCTTGTTTAGTCCTTTTTCTCTTGTGTTTAATTATTTGCCCTAATTTTGGGTTCCTTCTGCTCTCATTTATGGAGTTCTGATAATTTTGGTTCCTGCTTAGAACATCTTTTACTAGTCTGTGAAGGGTTGGCTTTGTTGTAATAAAATTTTTTAGTTGTTCTTTGTTGTGAAAATATTTCACTTCTCCATCAACTCGAAAGAGAGCTTTGCTGGGTATACTAGTTTGGCTGGAACTTATTTTCATAGTGGACTTGAAGTAGTCTGCTCCATGCTGTTGTTGCCTTCATTGTGAAGAGAAATCTGCCATTATTCTGATGGGTTTTCCTTTAATTTGATCCATTTCTTTTCTCTAACAACTTTCTGTATATTGGTTTTGTACTGGATTTCTTGGATCTTGACTATTATATGTCTTGGTGTGTTTTTAATTGGGTTGATGCTATTTGGAATTCTGTATGCTTCAGTTAACTGAATGTCAGATTGTTTCCCCATATTTGGGAAGTTTTCTGCTATTACTTCTATCCATATTGTTTTTATATCATTTGTATTGACTCCTTGTTTTCATTGATGCCTATTAGTCTCATGTTGTTCATCCTTGCATTGTCTTGTAAATGATGAATTATTTTTCCTGCATTATAGTTGTTTTTAGGAGATATTTTCTTATCTTTTCACTAGCTGTGATGGTGTCTTCAAGATCTTAAGTTCCTCTATATATCTTTGACTCTGCTTCATTCATTCAATTTTTTTTCCTATATTGCTCATTGAAGGATTCCATCATTTTTCT
Source organism: Octodon degus (assembly GCF_000260255.1). NCBI lineage: Eukaryota > Metazoa > Chordata > Mammalia > Rodentia > Octodontidae > Octodon > Octodon degus. The sequence continues at coordinate 10,900,132 of NW_004524595.1, read as the reverse complement.
ATTATCCTCTATTTTTTTAGTCAGTGTCTTCTTGAGAAGCATTTATTAATTCTTTCATTATAATTATCCTTTCTTTTTTACTTCAGAGATTGTTTCTGATCTGAGTTCCTCTATGTTTCTGCAGTTGATTCTTTACTTCACTGTGCCTGGGTTGGGTCTGGAGGGATCCAGCAGGCAAAGAGGAGTTCAGAAGGTTTTCCATACACTTGCCTGGCATGAGCTTGGGCTGTGTCTGAAGGGGTTGGGAGAGTGAGGTGGAAGTTCTCACTTACCTGTGGAGCCTGGGCTGCTTCTGGAGGAGTTCAGAGGGGTACTGAGAGCAAGCCTGAAGGTCTTACTCACACACTGGGCTTGGGTTGGGTCCAGAGGGACTCAGCAGGAGCAGGGGAGCATGCCAGCTCTCCCACACACTCACTGGGCCTGGTCTTAGGCTGTATCTCTGCCTTGATTATTGATTGTGCTTTTCTAACTCAAAAGGACCACAGATGTAAATTTAAAATGCAAAACTGTAAAAGTCATCAAAGTAGGATGTCTATATAGCTCCTAAGTAAAACTGCTGCCAACATGTATGAGACTCTGGATTATGTCCTTGCCAAAACATACATAGGCAGACAGCCATCCATCCATCCATCCATCCATCCATCCATCCATCCATCTATCCAGACAGACAGACACACACACCACCACCACTACCACCACCACCACCACCACCAGCAACAACAACAAAGTTCATAGGAGAGATTGCAGGGGAAACTTTTGGATGATGCTGCGTATGGCAACCACCTTTTAAACACAACACCAAAAGTATTGTGCATTTAGGAAATAATAATTGTGACTTTATTAAATTAACAATGATCATTCTGTTCTCTTAGTTTTGAGATAATAAGAAAGTGTGTAGAATGGAAACATTTTCAAATATCATACATGTTTATTCAAAACACAAAAATGACACTAAATACAAGATGAAAACAAATAATTCAACTCTAAAATGGACTGAGGACCTTTTCAGACACATCATCACCTAGCTACATAGAGAAATGATGTATATGAACAGAAGCTTCACAAAGGCTATCGCAGAACTGCAAGGGAGGGCAAAGATGAGATACTCTGAGCACCTTTCAGCATGGCCAAAATCTGGGGCTATCACAAGACCAAATGCTACTGAGGATGTGTTTATTCATTTATTTACTTATTTACTTTAATGTATTTGGTACAGTGTCTCATTACATGGCTCCGATTCTCAAATGTCATGAGACATTTGGTACAGTGTCTCATTACTTAGCTTCTATTTTCAGCTTTGCTAGTGCTGGGGTTATAGGTGTGCACCACCACATCCAGTGTCAGTGGCTGACTCAGCACGCCAGAGGTGGGGCCAACACAGCATGGGGTGCATGGCATCGAACCAGTTCCGAACTTGCCTAAGGAGGTGCCTAGTCTGCTGAGCTATCTCACTAGCCCTGTTGCTGCTGAGAATATGGTGTGACAGGCATTCATAGCAGGTAAGAGAGCTAAATGGTATAGTTTTCCTAGAAGACAGTGAAGCGGTTCCTTACAAAACTAAACATATTCTTTTTTGTTATTTACTCGGTGGAGTTGAAAACTTATGTCTACACAAAAGTCTGTGCATCAGTGTTTAAAACAGCTTTACTCATAATTGCCCCAACTTGAAGCCAAACAAGATATCTATTCATAGATGAGTAGCCAGCCTGTGTATATCCAGATAGTGTAATATTATTTAACACTAAAAGGAAATGAGCTATAGAGTCATTAAAAGTCATGCCAGAAACTTATATTAATGAATGGAAGAAATCATTCTACACTTGTCTTTTACTTAGGTGTCAGTCTGTTTTGGTTAATCAGAACTGCAAGCTCAGGGTTATCGAGGTGGAAATCTTTGCTTTTTATTTCTCATGGTAATTACTACTGCTATATAATGCTACTAGGTGTATGGTCTACAAAAGCTCTGCTGTGAATCAAAGAAAACTTCTCCAGGATCAAAGAAGCTAGATTTCATGGACTGTCCATTTTTGCCTGAATTTCACTATGCTCACAAAGTTTAAGTAGGGTGGGAGGCACCTGCTCCAAGCAAAATACAGATCATGTGCTCTTATTGTTTACTCTTTCCTAAGATCCAGAGATAATTTATGAATAAAGTTTTCTCAACTTGTGCTAAACTTTTGGTTCTTTTCCACCTCTTTGATATTCACGACAGTGTTGCCCACATTTCTCCCACCCCCTGGAACTGGAGATCGAACTCAAGGCTTCTGATAAGCCCGGTAAGCACTCAGTAACACTGAACTGCTAATCTTGCTTGAGGTTCTTACTTATTTTTAGAGAGAATTTATTGGGCTTCTCATGTTACCAAAACACTGGCTCAATCACTGGTGCTTTAAGTAGCAGCCTAGGAAACTCTGAACAAGGAGAGTTGCTATATATGCCAGCTTTTTATAGATAAGTTTTAGAATTATTATTCTGAGTGTACTGCTATGAACATTTGTTCTAGTTTAAAGGATAAATACTAACTGGTTTTTAATTTGTATGGGTACTAGAAGAACTTGTATTTTCTGGGATTCCTGGAAATAAAATACTTGATATAAAGCTTCTACTAACATTTTTTTGATCATCGATTGCCCTTCCAAGCATCAAAGAAGGCCTCTAGAGTATTAAACATCCAAAGTCTTTCTGCATCTCCAAGGAAACAATTGTCAGGGACTCTTTCTGTGTGAATGTCAGTCTAGCTTTCCGAGAGCTGATGCTGTTCTTAGTCAGGGAATATGTCCATTTTGTTGGTAATAGTCTTTCTGGGCTATTACCAGAGATTTATGAGTTCAATCACATTCTTTTGGTGTCAGCATCCTGGGCTCATACTCTGTATTCTTTTCTTGGGCGATGCAAGTTATTATTTTTTAACTATTAAACACTTCCAAAAACTGACCCTGAACACCTCATAATAGCACACATGGTCTTTAATAGCACTGCCTAAAATTTTAGTCTAGAAGGCACTTGAAATTACTAACAGGCTGTTTTGTTCTATCTTTTCTTTTGAGAGAGAGAGAGAGAGAGAGAGAGAGAGAGAGAGAGAGAGAGAGAGAGAGAGGGAGAGAGAATGCAGTCTCATGGACATACTCAGAAATACTGTTGCAGTGTGTCTGATGCTTTAAAAGATATACCCTTTTATCATCTGTGGCATATTTCTTAATCTTCACTTTCGTTATGTCAGGCATGACCCACAGTTATATCTAACCCACAGTGTTCAAACAGCTATGGACATTGAGTAATGTGGCCCTACAAGATAGCACACTTTTAATACTGTCATATGATTTTTGGCAATATTTTTTCATGACCTGATTATGTGGTGCTTGAGTGTGGACTCTATAAGCAACACTAGAATGCCTTGTAGACGAGGGTGCAGGACAGTGTGCCAAGCCTCTCTCCTGCATCCAGCACACATCTGGTCAAACTGAAACCCACAGGTGTCAGATGTTCCATGCACTTGTGCAATGTGGAGAGCAAATCACAGTAACTTCTCCTAATAGTATTTTCAACCTACCTACATTTGTGCATGGCTACGAAAGTGGACTTCTGTTATTATTAAGCAGGCATGTAAGTTTTCTTAATTAACTTAATAGGTTAAAATATTAAGTATTAATAAAAGTTAAAATATACATTAACTATATTATGCAATATTTATGCAGCCCAAAACACTTGTTCTTCACCCAAGGTGAGAGGACCTGGCAACCAAAATTTTGGATGCCCAAGTCTAAATGTTTCATTTGGATCTTTCTGTCAAGATACCCTTATTACTTGAGTCATTTTTACACCACCCTGAAATGTTGCTCATGGCTCCTCTGGTTCTGCCTTTTTCATCATTTGAAATAGCATAATTATAACCAACATAAAAAGTTATACCTGTGAATCATAGGCATTCAGCAAAGTTAAATTCCTCCTTTTCTTGAATTTTGAGTTTATCTGGGGAGTCAGTTACAGATTAGTTACAGATTTAACAAGAACAGACAATAAGGTTGTGATGCCTAGATTTCAGACGATCTCATTGTTTGGTAATCCATTAACAATAGTTTCATAACTATCACGCATAATGTTCTAAAAAAGTACATAGGCAGAGTAAAACACATACCACCCCATGTCCATACTCAGATGTGAATCACATACAATGCAGCAGACAGCCGCATATCAAAAGAGAGATTTCATAATTCATTCAATTGCTGTAGTAAACACCAAATCCAACATGTAGACCCCATATCACATCTGAATCCATCAAATGTGCCCATTTTGGAAGTTTGTCTCATAGAATTTCCCTACAGTATTCTGAAAGTGGCAACCTTTCATCTACTTTTTATTAATTTATGTCTTCTCCTTGAATATTTGCTTCAGTTAAGAAATTTAATTGCTATAGAAGTAAAAAAAATCTTAACTCTACTATTAAATAATTAGATAGATGCTGACAGAGTGACTCATTAGCAGAATCCATTAATCTCAGCTGAATAGAAAGAACCAGATGGAATTGAGAGGGAAAGATTCAATCCTTTCCCGGAGTTAACATAAGGACTACTCAGCTCAGGCAGGAGGGTTTTATATTTAGGTTTGGCTAAGAAAATCCAGGTCACATTATGTTCTTTTGGGGATTACTAAAGAAATGAACAGTGCAGAGCCCATCTCTTTTTCTTAATTCTCAGGGATATAAGAACAATAAAAATCTTAACATCCATAAAAAGCATTTTCCAATTCTTTATACTATAAATGGGGTGATAACTTATAGTGAACTCAGACTTAGCACACACACACACACACACACACACACACACACACACACTAAACCTTTCTTGTGTAAAATGCCTATTAATTTCCTATCAAAGCACTCACAGTCAAATTCTGTAAGCTTTTTAAAATAGTGTTGAGTAAACCTTACCCAAGCCCGGCACTAGTTTCTCCTCCAATGTGGAACACAAGGTTTTGTCAAATTTAGGGTAAAATATAGGGGGCTGCATTTCATCCAGTTTTGTAGAAAGTTTTAATGACTGGTCTCTTCTAGAATTGCCTGGGTGATTCACTTAATCTCTCAGATTCCTTATCTGCAAGTGGAGAAAAATAACAGTGAGTGAGTTTATTGTTGTGAAGATTATATTATATGAAGGCTCTAAGCCAGTAGACCTTGCCTGGCCCTTCACTGATGACCAAAGTTGCCTGTTTTTTTGTTTCTTTTCCCACCACTGGTGGAAAAAGAGCATGAAACCAAAAGATAGAGGCTTTAAATGAAGAATATTGAGTCTCTGAGAGGCAAGATCTTTCAAGATGTAATAAGCCAGCTTTCACCCCATGAGAGCAGTAGAAGTCACTGAAGGGTAAAGAGAGTTATTATAAAAAAAGCAATAACCCCTGTACTGCGGAACTTCAATGACTCACAACAAACGGATTCATAAGGCACTCAAGACCCAGGAAAAGGAAAAAAAAATGGAGGCCTGGATTTCCCATAGAACAGGGAGTTGTTCTGATTGGGAACTCAGACACAGTCCTGTGATTAAGCCTGTGTGTTGCGAGAACCCAGAGGGGAGGAGTTCTGGTCTTTTCTTTTTTTCCCACTTTAGTTCCTTCATTATGGAGGTAATTCTTTACATAGCAATTCAGATGAGGCCAAAGACAGATATAGATGAGTTCTCCTAGGGCAATTCTGTTCACTCACTTCAGATTAGCTTATTTGAACAGTGTGTCTAGCTGCATTTGCATTCTGGTTGAGGGAAGAAGTGTGAAATCAGTAGATAGTAGATGGAAGTACTAATAATCAGCATACAGTAAATAAGTACACTGACAATGTACTCAAAATTTTGGTTTACCCTATAAAATTCTTGAGTTGCAGAGGCACTTGGGTGTCAGCAACTGTCTACAGGTTTTCCTCAATGTGCACAGCTACCATTATCCTTGAAAACACACGTTGGTTGAATAGGGTATCTGCTGAAAGGGCTATTTGAGGTCCTCTGAGGGCCAGTGAAAATAGGAGGCCTTGACAGATATTCCTAATAACCATACAAAAATATGCATTTCAACTTGCATTGTGTCTATTATTCTGACAAATGTTTCATACATCATAGGTGCTCAGTAATTTTTGCAAGCAGACACCACAGCTTATTTATGTCATTTATTTTGAAAAAAATGTATTAGCATATTCTTTCCAAATAATTATGTAAACCATAGAAGGCAAAATCAAAACATTATTAACCTTATATACCCAGTTCCTTAGAATTGAATGCATAATAGATGTTCAATAAAATGTTTTATTTTTTTCTGAGGAAACATGTGCCCTTGATAGCAGTGCTATGGAAATATCCCTTGCTGGCTCTGAGTCATCTTGAAGCAAAAAAAGTGTGTTATCTTAGTTTCCATGAGAACTAGGCTCCAGGAGTCTTGGATCTTTGTTTATCACTCATCTACAGCCAAAGATATTCCGCAAGTGTTTCATTCTATATGACATAATTAATATTTTCCTTTGCAAACAAAAGCAGTCACCAGATTGTTACTAAAGCTAGGTCCTGAATGAACGTCTCAGCTCAAAGTATTATTTACAGCATCAGAGACAGAGGACATCATGAAAATATAAAGTGACTAGGCACTCATAAGCCTTATCAATGCCTGGTTAATTTAATCGAATGATTCACAAACACTGAAGGTGAAAGGCAAGAGTGATCTTGCTAGGATTAAGTGTGCCTTTAATCTATGCATTGGGTATGAATAGGAACATTGCAAGAAAGGGCATTCTGAAAGCTGGGGAAAGGGATGATGGAAGCAAAGATAGAAGCAGAGGTATTTATGCATGTCAACAGAGCCGTGAGAATGTCTGGCCATGTCTGTAGAAGCAAACACCAACAGCATTTATAATATTAGTGATTCTAGTCACTTCAGCTTTTAAATTCATTATTCTGCTCTATTTTCTTCTTTGTCAGAACCACGCTCAATTTTCCCCCCTCCTAAGAGACTATGATGGATTTAGAGACTGATCTCTATTTTCCCATAATAGTCATTTCCATTTTACTGGAGCATCTACTGTAAGCCAACAATAGACATAACAAACAAGAGAAAATTCCTACTTTGAGAAGCTCAGTATCTATGGGGAAAGGTGAAGTAATATAACTTCAGATTGGTAGATAAAACGTGGTGAAAATGAACTCAAACAGAACAAAGGAAGATTTGTACACATGCAGTAGAGAGAGCATAGTACTCCAGGCAGGAGAGGCTCAGGCACGTGCAACTAGAGAGAAAACTAAGAGCCTTTTCTCATTTACTGTTAGAACATATTAAGTAGGTATAGGAATACTTCTGAAAATGTAAGGGCATCAATACCAACACTCTGCCCTCACCACACTTTGAAAATGGCCATGACTTTTGATTCCACAGGTGTGTTCTTCCTATTCTGAGAACACTTCTCTGATGATTGCGTTTGTCAGTCTATTGATTTTTGAATCTCTTTTCTATCTTACTACTGTAATGATCAGTGTTGTCAATGGTTATTTAGTTTAGTTGAATGGTTTATAAGCTCTGGAGGTGAATGACAAGAATTACTTTGCTATTTTTCAGAACCCTAAATAATGCATTGTCCAACTTTCTATGTATTAGAAAATTTATGTAAAATAAATTATACTATACTTTTCTGACACCTTTCTCATTTGTTTCAGTTTGTGTTTTATGTATATCACTACACTGTGTTGATGTACTTATTCACCCTAATTGGATGCATATTTACATTATTTTTACTATGGGGATATCACCTGCAGTACTGCTGTGACTAACATAAGCCATGTTTTTGATTCACAGATATAAAACTTTAACCAATGGAGCATGTGTATAAGCAGAATTTAGTTTCAAGGTGTGTTTATGTCACACTTTCTTATACTGGGTAATGCCTGTTCTCTAAATTATCAATTTATGCCCTGAGCAGTAGTGTATGTGAGATAGACTATTAGTAGCATACATATACCTTATGTCTATTGGGGAAAAAGTATGTAGTCATCACACTTCATTCTTGAAAGATAAACTTACAGTGTATACAACTCCATCAATCTTTGACTATTTTATTGCACTATAATCTATTATATTCTTGAAGTGCAAAAGTTACTACCATCCTAATAATTGTCCCTCTGTAAACTATCGGCTTTCTACTATGAAAAGTAGTAGTCATCTAGTCATCTCCTCATTTTTGGCTTTAAATTTTCTAATAAGTTCAAAATAGGAGGCCAGTGAGATAGCTTGGCCATCTAAGCACCTGTTTGGAAAGTGCAAGGATCTGGTTTTGATCCTTGGTATCTCATGCCTTGCTGGTGCCAGAGCTGTGTGCAGTGTGCCAGCCACTGAATCCAAGCATGGTGGCTCACACCTATCATCCCAGCACTGGGAGGCTGAGAGAGAAGAATCAGTACAAGTCTAAGCTGTAAAGTGAGACCTTATACCAAATAAATAAACAAGCAAAACAATAAATAGGTGAATGGTTTTCCTGAAGCTATTGATTTTTCATAATTTTAGAAAATTTTCATCCATTATCTCTATCTACCTACATATCACTCCTTTAGATACCATATATATCCTTATTTGGGAATCAAATTAAATGTGTATGAGATGTTGTTCTAATTTATATCTGCTAAACTCATTTTTTATTTACCTATCATTTTGTTTTACAAATTTTCCAATACTACAATGTTTTTATTTGGGAAAGATATATTATGTTCTTAAAATATATTTGTTGTGTTACATATTCTTATGTTTAAATTTTCCCTTTCAAATTTATTTACTTCTTTTATTCTTTAAAGAAAATAAAAAATAGTAAAAAAAGTTGAAACAATACAGAATTTTGTTAAACGTAATGACAGGAATTCAACAATGCTTGTCACATTGTGTGTTGTCTTCAAATGAGTTGTTCAGATTTCCAAGATATAAGTATACAAAACTGGTCAACAAATGATCAAAAATATTTAAAAGAAGAAGAAAAAAGTTAAGCATTGTCCCTTTCAATAGACAAGCAGAAATCAGCAGTACAACTATCCAAGACAACCTGTGTAGATACATATATCCTTGCTTGCTTGCTTTTTTCTTTCTTTCTTTCTTTCTTTCTTTCTTTCTTTCTTTCTTTCTTTCTTTCTTTCTTTCTTTCTTTCTTTCTCTTTCTTTCTTTCTTTCTTTTGTTTGTTCGTTCGTTCGTTCGTTCGTTCGTTCGTTCGTTCGTTTGTTTTTTCTTTCTTTCCTTTTTTCCTTTTACTCAACAAATTTGTTCCTTCCCTTTGAAACCCTTTCACAGTTATTTATTGTACCTTTCAGATTTTATTTACTCTTTCAGATTCTTACACTAGGGAGACAGACAATATGAGATTTACACATGCAAGTCTGGATTATTTCTCTTAGGTGTATGGTATCTAGTTGCATCCACTTACCTATAAAAGCCTTGAGTTTATTTTTTTTCCAAAATTTTATTAATAAACAGATAGCAATGAGAAAGTTTCAAATCAAATCAGAAGTACAGTTTCAACAAATAATACACTGCATATATTCTTCTTAGTGGTTAATTGCTGTACAAGATGCAGACTTGTGATCCTATTTAC
>NW_004524595.1:10879417-10883654 GCF_000260255.1 Octodon degus | reverse complement strand
CCTCTGCACTTGTTACGGGTGGGCTTGGGTTCTGAGGTTGCATTTTGTTCCTTCTCGTCATTTTGTGTAGCACTGTCTTCTGACCTTTGTTGTCTATCTTTGCTGTAGTTATAACCTTCGCACGTACTGAAGTTCAGGTGCAGCTCTACAAAGTTTGGACTTATCCAGCTGCGTCTGGCTTGGATCTGGTTGCTGTGCTCAGCTCCTTCCCTCTGCTGCCCTTGAGGGTGAACCTGTTGTGCCCCTGTGGCGAGACGTTCTGCTCCTGGACTAGCTAGTTGGATCTATCCTCTACACTCTCTGCAGGGATTGCAGCTGCAGGAGTACACCCAGGTGTGTATGCTAGGCCTGATCTGTACCTGGAGGGGGTAAGGTGAAGTAGGGGGAAGAGGAAGCTCTCCCACACACTCACTGGACCTGGGCTAGGACTGCGTTTGGTGGTTCCCGGATGTGGCAGAAATTCCTACTCAGCGGGCAGGGTGGGGGAGGCACTGCGGAGTGGTGGGGGGTGGCCCAAGGGGGTGGGAGAGGGTTCGTCCCACGCTGCACCTGGGCTGGGACTGGTCCCACTGGCGCAGGGTAGCAGGAATCTGTCAGCACGCTCACAAGACCTGGTCTAGGACTGGGTCTCAGGCCTTGAGTTTAAGTCTTTTCTGCAGCTAAGTTATAATCCATTGTATAAAAATACAATATCTTTTTATTCATTCCTCAATTGATGAGCATTTGTATTGTTTTCAGTATTTAGCTATGACTAATTGCACTACTATAAAGGTGGGTGCACATATAGCACTATGGTACAATGTTTTCAGTTCTTCTTAAAACAAACCCAATAAGGAAATAGCTGGGTCAAATGGTACTCTAATTCTAGTGGGGCGAATGTTGTTTTTTATTTGTTTGTTTGTTGTGTTTTGTATTTTGAGGACTCCCTACACTGATCTCCATAGAGGTGTAACAGTTTACACTCCTATGAACAATGGAGAAGTGCTCATTTTATCCCACAGCCCCTCCAGCATTTGCTATTGACTTCTTTATGATAGCTATTCTTTCTGGGATGAGCTAGAATCTCACTGTTGTTTTAATTTGCATTTCTTGAATGACCAAAAATGCCCATTTTATAAGTTGGTTTATGAATTTAGGGAGCTTAACTTTTTAAGATTCTTTACATGTTCTACGAAGATGTCCTTTGTCTGAGGGACATTTAGGTAAATTTTTCCCAGTTCATAGGTTTTGTTTTTGCTCTGTTGCTGATTTCTTTTGATGTACACAAACTTTTCAATAGTATGAGATCCCAGTTGTTGATTATTTGAAGTATTTCCATGCAGTTTGGTTTTTGTTCATGAATTATCTTTCTACCCCATACCTTTAAATTTCCTACATATTTTCTCTTTCAGTAGATGTAGTGCTTCTGTTTTAATATTTAAATCTTTGATCCATTTGGACTTTAGTTTAGAATTCACTGCAAGGAAGATGGTGGGATTCTCCATATGAGCAGAGTTTTGCAGAGGAGAATCCAGGATTTGAAAGTCATCATTTCTAGATATCTCCATTCTCTAGTTTTCAGGTTCTGGAGCTCTTTCAGTGGTGTCATTTTCATGTTCAGCCTCCCAGCCAGCAGGCCTCAGGTCTGGTAGCTCAGTTGTTCCACTCTGTTAGGTGGACTTCTTCCCTGTCTGGCTTTACCTTCCTCAAGGTGGGTATTACTTCCTTTATCTTGATCAGAGAATGAGAGTACAAGGGGGACATTAGTTCTGATCCCTAAGCTTTCAGATGCGGTCTCACATCTCCACTTTCTCTTACCTCAAAAAGGAATAACACTGCTGACATGGAAAGGTATATACTGACCTCTAGGTGTTTGCCCCCCACCCCGAAGGAGAGACAAGATATCTCCTCTTTTTATGTATTATTATTATTATTAATTATTATTATTTTTGTACTGGGGATAAAACTTACAACGTTGTGCTTGCCAGGAAGACAGTTAAGCCACTGAGCTATCTCCAAAGCCCCTATCTAATTTAGTTTTGTAGTTTTTCCTACCCATTCTTGGTTTTGTCCTATCCCATACTTCAAGTTTCCATTGCATTGGCTTGCTGCTTATTTTCATATTGACAAGATAGTATTCTCCCAATAAGCAAAATTAAATAAGAATTAAAAAATCCCTTTTGTATGTATTAAACTCAATGATTTATGTCGTTTCATAATTCTGACAGTTAAGTAGTTGTTCCTATAACTATTATCTGTTTTTGATGGATGCTCTCATTTATGATATCTTTTTATCTGTGTCCAGTAATTTTTGACTATGATGTAATAAATAAAAACTATTATTATTAATTATTGAAGGTCATGGTTGAAGGAACAGACAAGACACATATGTTTTGTATTTGCTTTGGTGAATGTCTGAACCATTATCAAACTGGAGCCCTTTATTATTGAGTATTTTGAACTATGGCAAATAAAAGTCTGGAAAACGGTTATTGCACAATGAGTACTAACTTCATTGTAAAAGAGGCAGAAGGGGATATAACTGCAAGCTAATGATCTCAAACATTACCCTTTAAGACTTTGACAGCCTTATAAAAACAGAGAAATACATTGCAGGTACATTATTTGTGTGTAGGGTAAGTTTATTCATTTATTTTGAAGTACTGAGGATTGAACTCAGGGCCCTACACTTGTCAGGCAAGTGCTTATGCTGCAGAGCTATATCTCCAGCCTGGGCTAAGTTTTGTTGGCAGGAATTTAGACACTAAATTTGAGGCAGGAAAAATTTAGGTTTCATTCATCAAGTGGCTCTTTAGTACATTATTCAGGTGAGAAATGATAAACCCTACACTAGAATAGCAGAGGTTTAAAAAAGTAGGTTAGAGAAGTGATTTGGGCAGTGTAAAGAGATAAGTATTGTTTTTGCTGATGAGTCAGAGATGGCTGATACCTAAAAGGATACACAGAGCTTAGAAGATGCTCAAATTCCTGGAGTTGATGTTTGTATAATGTGACCTTTTACATAGGAGCCTCAGAATAGAGTGAGTTCTACTCATCCTCCAAAACATCATTCTGGGTCAGTTTTGAATCTTGGAACACATTTAGGATATTGAAAAGTTGTAGCTAGAAACATTATTCATTTATTTTTTATAGCTATTTATTTGGTCAATATGTGCCAGGCTCTGTGTTATGTTCCTCTGCTGTTTAACGAAAATATCAATTTAAATATTGTAGGTAAAAGTGAATTTAATGAATTTTCCTAATGGAAAATATTTGAAGGGATAGTATGTAAGAGTCTTGGGGATGCTGCAGTTTTAGGGGTTGATGGAGCAGAACTATGAGAATGAAAAATGGAAGGGTGGCAAGTACTTAGTGGAAAATGAGAACAAAATTACAGATTCTAAGGAGGTATCAATTTTAAGAATGAAAGAATAAGTAACATAAAGATAAATAGCAGAATTAATTACATAGTCATTCAAATTGAGCATGAAATTTGCGTAATAAAGGTCATGCAAAGTAGTGGTTGCCATGAAGCTCAAAGATAGTATCAGCTGCAGAATGAGATGATCTAAGCAGGTAGGTTGCTTTGCAAGCTAAGGGCAGCATAATAGGTGGATGAAACAACTCATTTAGTGGAATGATGAAGGAGGAAAAAGAATTAGCTTGATAAGGGCTGGCGAGATAGCCCAGTAGAATAAGTGCTTGCTTGGCAAGCACAGGGGCCTGAATTCAGTCTCAGTTAAAAAAAAATAGCTGGATGAGTTCTAAAATGGTCTGAGGAAAGTTTAGTTTTTAAAAATATTAGAGATTTAAGTCTTTTTGTGACTTCCAGTGGAAAGAGCATTAAAGTAGGCTGACAGAGCAGAGAAACAAAATAAAAGAAAAAATACAGAGTAATATTCAAGATACAAAGAGAGGTTCAAGAATACAGAGGAGGTATTAAATAGGAAAACTGATCATGTGAACTGCAGCTAATATTTGTAGAAAAGAGGGAAGAATGTTGAGGAAGTTTATTCCTTATCAGTTCTGCATGCTCCATCGTTATTTAAATGACACCATAACCTTTTTCAGTATCATAATCATTATTGAACTAACGTACTTCAGTAGTTACAGAATGCCAACTGATGTTCTATGCTAACATTCTTTTTAAGGTTTTAATTTTTTTTTCTTTTCAAAGTTTTATTGATAAACATATAGCAATGAGACAGTTTCAAATCAAATCGAAAGTACAGTTTCAACAAATAATACACTGCATATA
>NW_004524595.1:10865973-10871992 GCF_000260255.1 Octodon degus | reverse complement strand
TAAGGCATAGATAATTTAAATGAATTGCTCAATGCCTCAGTGCTAGGGGGAGCTCAAGCAACATACTCTACAAACCACACCTTCTGTAAGATTTTATGCAGCTTGATATAATCTATTAATTAAACTAACCATAATGTCTTTGCATTGCTTTTTCTCTAGGTTCTTTTTTACTATCTTCCCTAAGCGTGACTTAGAGTAGCACACATTCCTGGTATCCTAAAATTATGGATGGTCTGGATTTCAGAAGAAAACAATATGAATCATGACTATTGGCTGTGAACACAAAGCCACTGAATTGTGGGTTTTAGCTTCTCAGAAGCTTGTTCATTCAGTGTCAGAGACAGCTGGGTCAGTCTGGGGAGACAGCAGTTGGTAGAATGAAGTAAGAGGAATAAGATTTTTGGGATACATCACTTTAAAGAGAATAACATGTATTGGGAGGGACCAACACATGGAAGAGACAGAAAATTTGAGAGAATGTATACTAGGGAATTGATTTTTTTTCAGAATAAAAATAAATAAATTTTTTCACCTTCCACATAGAGATGGCATAAATGTGTTAATTACTGTGAAGTTGATGCATTTTTTTAAAGGATGTTTGAATAAAGAGTCTACCTGTAATGGAGGTATTAACTTCATCTTAATGGAGGAATTACCTGTGTATTTTTATTTAGTCTATGTACTTCATGTAAAAGAAACATGTCTTTGTCTGCTTGTATGAAAACTGTGGTACAACTTTCTCCATGTTGAAAGTTAATATTGTTTTAATGAGTTGGTATCATATTCCGTCAAGTCAATGTAAGCTTAACATTGGACACATTAACCATTTCCTTTTTTTTCTTTCATTTAAAAATCCATTTTAGAGCCAGCCAACTAGCTTAACAGATTAACGCACCTGCAAGCAGGGACAGGGGTCGGGGGTTCGATCTCAGGACATGCTGTGCTGGCCCTGCCTCCGGGGGGTGGGCATGCTGAGACAGCAATTGAGACTGGGCATGGTGGCAAGTGCCTGTAATCCCAGCTCTTGGGAGGTGGTAAACAGGTGGATCACTACGAGTCTGATCTAGTAGTGATACCCTGAACACCCTGTAGACCCTTCTCTAAACTACAATAAAAAATAAAAAAGTAAAAATCTATTTAAGTGAACACTGTGATGAAATTGATGATTTATATAACATTTTATTTTCAATGATTTCTTTATGATAAATGTTTGTAAATATGGTGATTAGATCATAGGCAATTGGCTTTTCATAGTTTTTGCTAAATGTTTCTAGTTTTGATTTTCTCCTGGAAAGATAATTTATGAATCTCATATCTTCTTGGGAAAGCCAAGAAGAACAAAGAGTTGTTTAAATAATTTATCATACCTTTTGCAGCAGAACTATTTTTGTTGCTTCAACTATCTCGAGCTCCTCAATTTTTTGCCTCCTCTTGGCCACATATACCCTATTAATTTCTAGGAGTTCTTAGGCACAGGGAAAGGGATGGCAGAAGTGGGAACAAATACTTTCTTTCCTCTAGGATTATATAAAGAACATTTACTCAATGCACAATCAAATGGATGATTGCAGGAATGGATTTAGATTTCAAAATTAAACACAACCAGTCACTCTATGGTGTGTACATTGGTTCATCAACCCAGTTTTTCTTTGTCTTGTGATATTATAATTTATAGTTATTCTCTTTCATTGTTGTCTGGGTAAACATGAACAATTCCATAAAGGCCTAAGAGAAGGTTCTCAGATATAATATTAACACAAGGTAGAGGAAACAAATTCTGCCAGACAAAAAGCTAGCTACTGGTGACAGGATTGGCTCTAAGCTTCCACTATGTAAAATGTAGTCTGAGGAGTGTAGTGATTCATGGCACATTCTTGTAGCCCTGATGATCCCCTTCATAAAGCAATGAGGATGAGTTCACAGGACTTGCAGCACACCTCCAGGTTCTCATCCATGGGCTGGATCAAATCTGGAAGGAGCTGAGAGTCTGGGGAACGACTGTCTCTTTTTGCTGGATGGTCTAAAGGCACAAAGCTGCGATCTTGAAGAAGTTTCCATTTGTTCCAAACTTCCTAAAGGATTTGAGCTGCAGTATTCTGAATTTTGACTGATAATTCCATCTACAGAAAAACACTTACAAGTCTTGCCTTCAGAAATTAGTCTCTATTTGAGGAGTTTTCTATTTATTCTTTAATATCAGCACTCAGGTATTTATACAACCAGTGAGTGGGCACTAAAAGTAAAAACATGGCCTTTGGATCACTAAACCACTACATTCATGGAACATGAATAATCTGAATTGAATATTTCTAATGCCACAAGAGACAGATAAATGGCTGCAAAATCTCCCCTGTATGGTTGTTCAGACGCAAATCTGGGAGAGAAACCCACCTCATATGGAGAAGGACTTTCTTTAGGTGATTAGGTTGGCATTAATTTTATGTAAATGTGTGAACACTTTTAATAAGGCTCTAGAGGTATTACGAAGTTTGCAGAATCTTTCTATTAGAAAAATGTTTTATTTTGCTTGATAACACATAGAAAAGCCCTTACTGTGATTAGCATTTGAATAGTAGGATCATCTTAATACTCTTGTTATTAATATGACAGATTTGATTTTCCCAAAGGTGACAATTGAACCCCATTCTCAGATCAGTTAATCCATGTATTTATGTAAATTGAACCTTACTACCTTGTAATTTGGTTCTGGAGTACATCGGATTTCTACCTACTCTGTGGAGCTCAAACACCAATTTAAATCCCCAAGTTACTGGACTATGTTCTCCAGATGTGAAAATGTAGGTTTGTTCCCTGAGTTTTGATAATCGATACATGTTTTATGCTGGCAAACAGCAGTGTACGTCATTCCTGGGCTCTTGCGGCTATGTGAAGCTGCATCGACTTTGGAACCCCGTGATTCAGTTGTGACTAATGTATTTAAAAATTAATGACAGTACCTGAGCACTCACGGGTGCCTGCTCTGTGGAAGTCACTGGTAAGAATTAGGACCAGAGAGAGAAGGGAGAGGAGAGGAGTTTATTTTCACTTCCTGTACCTACTTCTTGTGTTGGATATTTCATGTTTTGTTTCTCTGAACTTATCATTTCTTTCGCTTGCTATCCAAGGAGTCATTGGCCATTGGCTTCCTCCTTGCAGGACTGCTGCCCTACTATGCTACTTCCATCTTCACTGGGCCACCATATTCCAGAACATGTCTGGAGACCTAGTCCATGCTTCCTGAGCCTGTACTGAGCATGAATACTCAGAAAAGACATTTCATCTCTTAGAAAAGACATCTTCCAAATGTGACCATCCACTTTCTAAAAAGCTATAGAGAATGTGTATCAACCACTGTGCAGAGCCCATAAATTCTGATAGTACATATCAAGAAGAAAGACAGACTGAAATTCAGAGTATTGAAAATATCACAGTCTCTTATCGCTGGTGGTTCCTGCACCTTGGCCATTCACTCTCAACCCCTACTTTAGGCCACTATGTCCAATCATTGTTTTCTCTCCAGCAAAATTCCCAGAGCCCCTACGTGGCACTTTCATCTTGCTCCACCTTTGTGGTCAGCCACTACTGTTTTAACAGTTAATGTTTCAACTTCTGTAGGAAGGTAAAAACACAGAGCCATCTTTTTTTTTTTGGTAAGTAAGATATAGACTGATTGATAAGAACAAATTCAGATAGATCAGAGTGGTCACACATTTACAAGATGAGGACAGAGCCAGAAATGAACTAAGACCCTACAAATATTGATTCTAATAACTTCTCAGAAATTAACTGATATACAGCTTGAGAAACTTAACCCAACTTTTTGCTTTTTATTTTTTGTTTCCCTGCAATAAAATAATATGATATGAATGCTCTAGATAAAACTTCTGTAAGATAACTAAATTTGTTTTAATTTTGACATATTGATATTGCATATTTTATTAGACTATTAATAAAAACTACAGTGCAACCTCCAAACTTAATAACAAAATTATTAGTCAATGCACATTAAGAAAGAAATGAGATGTATAAGGAGGAATGTATAAAATACTCTTGACTGTCTCAGTATTTTAAAACAGAATCATGTCCTTGTCCTTTAAATAAATGGCACTCCTCCTATTGTTTTGAACACAATCATCTTTTGCTCTTGTTAGCTATTTTTCCACAAATAGTTTCCTGATATACCTGTGTATCAAATGAAATGACACCTAAATATAAATTTTAAAAGAAAATTTACATTGCAAATATGGTACAATGTTTGTATCAACATTATGTTGACAGTTTTGATTTTTTTCAATGGTGAATGATGGTTTGCCAACCCAAAGCTGATGGAAAAGAACTTGTATACAGTAAAGGATACTACTGAAGACTTCTGTTACTTTACACATCTGAGAGCCTCAGTCTGTACACTCTACTCTGTGGTTTGTTGACTTCTAGAAGCAAATTCCTTGGTGCAAGAATGATAGCTGAGTGAAGAAATTGAAAGTCTTGGCAGTAAAGTTTTGATAAAATGGTTCTTGCAAATAGCCAGCGGCAATTCTGCTGAGCATTTGGAGAAGCAGGTGAATCCAGCTTTCAAATATTAAAGAAAGAAAAAATTCTTTCTTCTCTACTGGTCTGAAGGAAAAAATGACATGGCCTTGCTAGACCTGAGAGGGAGGATCACAACCTACTGCTGGCAAAGACTGGGTAACAGGCTAGAGCTTTTGTCATGTCACTCTGCCAGCATGCACCCTATTGCTGACAAAGACATTGACCTCTGGTGGATTTGATTCACTAAAATAATGAGAGGCCAGAAGGAAGTATATTTGCATAATGTAAAGAGTGTATGTGTTACTGCCGGAGAGGCATGTCATGTATAATAAAAATGCTAAGCATTCTGTCCTTCCTAAATAAATGCATAACCCGAGGGTCAGTCACAACCAAAGTACAAATCCTCAGAGCATAAATTGGATGCAATCTGGTGAAGTTTTCAGTCTTTTTAGGCATTTCTAAAGCTCTCCCTAGAACAAAGCAGGGAATATGATAGATATGATGGAAAGAGCTTGGAGTTAGAAGGCAAACTCTTCTTTTATAGTTGTGTACTGTGACACTTTACAAATGCCGTTTACTCTTTCCACGCTTTAGTTTCTCATGCATAAAATGAAGACAACGCTGCTGTGGGGGCTGAAGAAAGCAAAAATGCAGAGAATTTTTAAATTGTCATCATTTTTGTACTGGATCATCTATCTATTTTGTTTCTGTCTGAATCCTCCAAGAAGCAGACATAGGAAACATGTAAAAAGGTAAGGGCTTTACTCAGGGACTTGCCTATGGAGCAAAATAAGGAGTGATATGCAGCAAACTGGGAGAGAGAGACAAGAAAGTTTGATGATGAATGTGTCATAGGCCCTTTCCTGGTCCGAGGACTGGCCAGGCTGTCCAGGAATCTGCGCACAAAGATGGCAGTTGTCAAAGTTCTGTGTCTCCTGAGAGTGAGAATATCTTAGTGTCTCAGCCTAATTTGGTCATGACTTTGGTGTAAACAGAGCAACAGATAGCAAAGTTCAGTAGGTGGGGCAGTGCTGCTCTCTGTCTTGTGCTTAGTCTGGCAAAAGTATTCTCATGGCTGCTGTGGATATTTTATAGTCAATCAGGTTTCTCAGAAATGACCACCTGGGTGGCAAAACAGAGCTAGCTAAGTGAAACGAGGTGAGTTAGAGAAGGACCAGAATGGTGATCGTGGAAGTGGAATATGGTTTAGGAGTCTCATCAAGAGTGTTTTGTGAAAAAATAAAATTCAATTAAATTTTTAAAAAAGAGTGTTTTGTGAAAGAGTGAGTGCAGGGCAAAGGAAAGTGTCAGACAGAGGTTATGTCTGTCTCCTTAGCTGTAAGAACACTATAAATAGTGGTGTATTTTCTTACAGCGGAAGATGAAGGTAAAAAAGATATCCAGGTAGGGGCGGGGAGATGGCTCAGTGGAATAAGTGCTTCCCTGGCAAGTGCAAGGGCCTGAGTTCAATGCCCAGTTCAAAAAAAGA
>NW_004524595.1:10855215-10865873 GCF_000260255.1 Octodon degus | reverse complement strand
ATATCCAGGTAGGGAAATTGATTGCTCTCTGTTAAATGTTTATAATGAGATACTTATTGGACATTCAATAAAACATGAAAAAACATAATTAGACAGCAATGGAAACTTAAGGAAAGGTGGTAATATAATTTGGGAAATCACTGAGACATAAGTTATATGCAATTCTATGCTACTTGATAAGATTGCTAGAGAAGTAAAGATGTCTTAAGACCAAGTTTTGGAGCAGTTTAGCTTTGATAAATCTGGAGGAGGGAGGAAATGGGCACAGTCCATGAAATGAAAGAACCAGGAGAGTATCATGTTATAGAAATTGAGAGGAACAATCAATTCAGAGGGGGAGAGAAAATCAGTAATATCCTATGGCAGTTTGAAATTAAGAGAAAAGATTGAAGAAGCATCAATTTAACATCAAAATATAAATCTCACTTTAGGTTCCCCATAGGTTTATACAATTGCATTCATGAACAAGGCCAGGGCCATGCAGCCCAGTCCTACGTGGAGCTCTATTATATTTAGGTGTTTACATTTGTATTAACCCACTATCCATCATTTTATATGTGCTCTGATTGTGCATTCTACATTAATTGTGTTAAAGTTTTTGTCCTTTGTTATCTGCCAAGTCTAAAGTTATCATCAAGCATAACATTGTTCACAGAGGACGTCCCTTAAGTGTGCCAGTTGATGGGGGAAGACTTGCCCTTGGCATAGGGTGATAAGCCATATTTGTAACCCAAGCAGTAAGAGCAACAGTTAACCACTGCCACTCTGTTCAGTTCAAATGCATGTTTCATTTCATTGGTAAAATTGTTTCCCTGGCCCTTTCATGCTTAAAAAGAATCCAGAGCACACTTCTGAAATAAGAAGGAATTAATTGGGGAAACTCACCATTGTTTGAGCCCTTTTAAGCAATTCTTTATCCTCACATTTGCAAGGTAGAATTTAAGAGTTTAAATTAACTTAACTTTGTGACAGAATATAATCTTTAGACATGCTTTCTATTTCATGGTTCATTTCTTCTGACCTATAGTGCTCAAAAATGAGTATTTTCTAACTGGGAGTTACCAATTATGAAACTATAATGATGATTCTCTAAAACCAATATACGTGTGGAGTGTAAAGAACCCTTGCTGTTTGCATAGTGAAGGTGGAGCTTGGGCCCATCAGTATCATGGAAGGAATTTGAAGATGAATCATTTGCTTCTCCCTATGTAGACCTTTCTTATTATACACCAGAAAATCCCAGGTGTAAAGGCAGACCAGGCTTTTATTTATTTTACCACCATTTCGTATAGGAAACAGGTGTTAGTGACTCTGAAAATGAAGGATACATCATCTGTGTTGCCATAGTCCATCGATTCTGAGACAGCTAGGACCTGAGGGAGTTTGGCCTGGAGAAAACACTGATGACATGTGGACTGCCAATAAATATTTGATGTGGTGTCATGTGGAACAAGAAGCAGGCCTGCTCTGTTTGGCTCTAGTAAGCAGAACTGAAACTAATATATGGGAATTGTATGGAAGCAGATGTGGACTCAAGATTAGAAGCCACTTTCTAACAGAATTATTTGAAATAAAAGAGGGTAAGAGCATGAAGTGATCAATCTACACAGGCTGAGGCACTAAATACTGACCAAAAGACTTAACAGACTTTTTATATTGTATACTTGCTGGAAGTAGATTATTTCCAATGCATCTTCCTGGGCAAGTTACTGAGATCTTTTAAAGTTTGTAAAACATTGGAGGACATTAAGCAGTTAGGACAACACTTGCTATTATTTATCTTCCTTTCCACATGGACATTATTATCAGCATGTTATGATAGTTCCAATGAAAATTGTCCTCAAACTGAATAATTCAAGTCTAGTCACATGGAGGGAGATATCTTCAGAAACCAGGTTATTTCTATTCATATACAAATACCTTTATTAGGCTGGGCATGGTGGCACTTGCCTGTAATCCCAGCTCTTAGGTGGCTGAAAACAGGAGAATCACTATGAGTCCGATCTATGTAGTGAGACCCTATAGATCCTATAGACCCTTTCCTAATTACAGAAAAAAATAAAAAATAAAAAATGCTCAAATACCTTTATTTATTCAGTTTTTCTATGTCATTATCTTTTCATCTAACACCACTTCTTTTCCTTATAAAATCCCTCACAATTTATATGCATTCTGTTACCTCATTTGTGCAGTATATATCATTATCTTATAAATTTAAAACTGTTAGATTAGGATGAGTTATAAATAGTATTCTTCTTTAGATAGGCATACACAAGTATAACAGGAAAATAATTACTAATAATTAGGAAAACATGATTCCATCAAAGAAGCAAAACATTACACTAATTAATGACTCTAAAGAAACGGAGACCTACAAATGGTGCAAGAAAGAATTCAAAGTAATCTCAGAGAAGTTCAATAGGTTACAAAAGAACACACAGAGTCATATAAGTGAAATTGGGAAAACGATACATGAAAAAAATTAGAAATGAAACAAAGAAATGGAAAGCATAAAAAATAATTCCAGAGAGGAGTATAATGGCCAAAGTTACAAAATCAATATTAAAAACTTCAATAGTAGATCAATAAAGCAACAAATCCATGAGATCAAAGAAATTCATTTGCAGTTATTCAGAGGAACAAAATACAAAATGAAAATGATTTGAGAAGTGGGAGGAACTTAGAGGAGACATCTAGGCTACCGCCAAACCCATGGATATGTTACAGCAGCCTTGGGAAGAGCAGAGAAAGGAAGAGGGGAAGAAAGCTCACGGAAAGAAATGACGACAGAAAGCATTTCAAATCTAGAACGAGAGATGGACATCGAGGTCCGTGAAACTCAAAGAACTCCAAACTTAATTACAAGTAGATCTTCAGTGAGATACATTATAATTAAATTCTTAAAAGTCAAGAAAAATAGGACTCTTGAAAGTGGCCAGAGAAAATCAGTTCATTAGAAACAAAAGAACATGCCCCACCATAAAACTGTAAGCAGATTTCTCAATAGAAATTTAAAAGTAAAGAGGGTAGATCTGAACTGCAGAAAGAAAGAAAAGCTGTAAGTCAAGAGAACTATCCCCTGCCAGGCTATCCTTCAAAAGTCAAAAATAAAGTCTTTCTCACACAAATAATGGCTGTAGGCTTACATTACCACTAGACCTAACTTTCAAACTAAAAACATGAGTTTTTAAAGTTAAAATAAACAGACATTAGCTAACAGTCTGAAAGTATATGAATAGTATAAAACTTAGAAAAAAGGAAAAACATAGCCAAATTTAGAATTCTCTAATTGTTGTATGTGAATCACTGGAGTTCTAGAATGAATATTAAATAATAATAATAATAACAAACATTGCTATAATAATTTGTCACTGAACACAATACATGAAAAATGAAAGCTACAATATTAATAATATCAACAAATATGGATGGAAGGTGTAGAGATTTTCTTTGTGGTTGAAGACAAATTTTTTCAACTTAAAATAGGCTATTATAATTATAAATTGTTTTATGAAAGCTTCAGGAGAAATTATGTGCTAGATATACAAAAAGAAAAACAAACAAAAAAACTCCCAAAATAATCACATTACAAAGCAAAACAGCATGAAGAGTAGGACAAGACTACAGAAGAGTTAAAAAAAACCCAAAATTTCAACAATAAATTCTTAGATATGATCTGTTCTTTTGCATTAATGGTTAACTTAAATTATCAATCTGTTGGCTTGCCTACATAATTCAGAAAATGAGATTTTTTTTCTACAAGGTAAGATATCACATATTTTAATCTCATGGTCCATATAACATTTATCTTTAGTAATTAACCTGACACTGTAGCATAAAAATACTGATCAAAAATGTAAACAAATTAATGTGGCTTTATTTCAAGAAAATCTTATTTATAAAATAAAATTCTGGGGCTGGCAAGGTGGCGCAGTGGAATAAGCACTTCCCTGGTGAGTGCAAGAGACTGAGTTCAATCCCCGGTTCTGCAATCAATCAATCAATCAATCAATCAATCAATAAAATTCTGTACAATATTTTTGTGCAGGACATAGTTTGTCAAACCTAGGTGTTTCAATCTCTGTTAGTTTCGATAATTTTGCCTTTGTCTTGGTTAGTTAAACCATCCTGGTTCTTTATTTGTCTTGTAATTTTTTGAGGTTATTGTCTGGCATTGCCAGACAATGCAAAAATAGTTGAAATGCATTGTATGATTGAGTGTTTCATCAGAGATTTCTGCTTTTCATGCTATTATTGTTATGATTTAGAACCAGAATGACCCCCAAAATTTCATTTCATTAAGACTGGAGATTTTGAATGGTTATTAGCTGACTTTCTGGCAGGAGGTCAGAAGAGCTGGGCCATTGGAGGCATGACTGGAATGATATATTTTCCTTCCATGTTCCTGGTTTTACTCTCCACTTCCTGGCTGCTGTGACATAAACTGTTTTCTTCTGCCATACTCCTCCATTTTTTCATCCTGCTTTGGGGCTGGCTAACCATGACAGAAACCAAGAGCCAAAATAAGCAACTCCTCCCTTAACCTATGGGAATCAGTTATTTTGTTCAAATACATAAAATGGGAGTCTGCTTGTTGAATCTAATCAAAAGGTTAGCTGTATTTGATTGGATTTTAGTTTAAAGAGACTCAGTCTATTTTGGCTTATTTTTGTTCCTGTGGATTTAGTCTCCCAAAATTGCTTTTCAAAAACCTTTGGGATGTTTGTCTCCTTTGCCTTGCAATATTCAGATTCATCCCTCAGGATGAGTGGTTTCCTGCCCATAAGTGTAGCCTCACTCTGGAAAAGAACTTCAAAATATGAAAAATTTTGAGGAAAAGAATGTCAGTGTTTGAAGTAGTCCCTTCTTTGGAAGGTCTTTTTTTATTCCCTAAGTAAAATAAGACTCAGATACCTCTATACTGTCTCCTAAAATGGTCAGTTCTGTCTCTGCAGCTCCATATATCACAAGAATCCAGTAAATATTTTGTGGGGAAAAGGATATTCATTTGAAGCTTTTAAGTTTCCAATGCAGTCTTCCTTTGGTGTGTTGTCATTTAAAACTTTCCTAGTTACTGTTCCCTACAGTAGAGACAGCTTTCTTGGCTAGTTTAACAGGATCCTAGAATTACTCCCAAGAAGCTAAATGCAAAGCAACCATCACCAGTCTATCTGAAAATCTTTATCTCCACTGTATGTACTTCACGTCATCAAAGTGCTTTTTGGCAAAATTTTATTTTTGTTTGCGAACTCTGCATCCATTGACAGGAACAATGATGGCCATTTTTTCCAAAGTTGTGGAAAAACTTGTTTTTTTGGGCTAAGGTACTGCTGAATATACACACTGTATCAGTTAGGGTTCACTAGAGGAATAGATGTTCTATAAATTTATCTATCTATCTGTCGGTCTGTCTGTCTGTCTATCTATCTGACACTTGTATTTACACCTGGCAATTTTGAGTTTATATGTATATAAATGAGTTACTAAGTAGGCTTACATGGACCAACTGTGGAATCATAGGTGGAATAATGCAAGGCCCATTTAAATGCTGAAGAACCAGAAAGTCCAATTGAAAGCCAAAGGCCTAGATCTCACATCAGAGTTGAGTCCACATCTGTGTCAGAAAGCCCAAGGGTCTATACTGGAAGTCTGTAGGGTCAGTGCCGGAAGGCCTGAAGGAACTGGAGACAGACATCTAAAGGCAGCAGTACAGGCCAGAGGGCCTTTAAAAGGTCAAAAGAAAGATTTTCTTCTTTCCTTCGTAAATCTGTCTATACAATAAGTCTACTGGTTGGTGCCAACTCAAATCTCTCCTTCCTTTGTGGCTTACATGTTAGTCATCTACAGATACCTCCAGTCTTGTGCTCCACTACTTCACTAGGTGTTTCATAAGCTACTTAAACTGACATATCACAATTAACAATCACACATGCATATGTGATATCTAATTGTCATCTATTTATCTATCTATCCATCATCTGTGTTGTTCTAGTTTCTAATTTTTAACTTAATTACTATAATTGAAAAATTTGAGCCACTTTTAAATGGACATTGAAAGTTTTATTCAAACATTTAAGATGACATTGTGTATTAAGTTTTTAGTAATGCTAATCTAAAATGATGAAATGAAAGACATGGTATTTAATTTAAACATTAAGCTATGTATCAATCAATTCAGTCAATCAGACAGTTTTTCTTATTGAACAGCTGTGTACTTTGGACTGGACTTGGCTACACAGTACCTTAATCAAAAGCATGGAAACAATCACTGTTTTTGTGAAATTTAAATTCTGATGGAATAAAAAGTATGTTAACACTTTTATCTTTTTTTCATTTAATCTGTAAATTGCTCTTTTTGTTTCTTATTTCTTCTTTTTCCTAGACACTTCGTCTTTCCCTACTGATTCTGTTGCCTTTGAGGTCTTCATGAATTATTATTTCTTCACTCTGGATTGGATTTATGCTTAGAAAACTCTTCTCTGTGCCAAGATTTAAAAAGCCAGACACTTGTATTTGTTTCTGGCACTTTTCAGTTTACATTTTCTGTCTAATATTTAGGCATAATGTTGATAAGTATTCAGGTTTCTCTCCTTACGTAAATGACTAATTATGCCAACATGTTAAATGAATTATTTTTAATCACTAAGTTAAAATGTCTTTACTATTACTATATATTAAATTTGTACATGTACTTAGATGTTAATAAATTCCCTATTCATTTGATTTTTCAATTTCAGATTTTTCTATATATATTTAATAGCCATGGACTTACGATATATTTTAATACTTACAAACTTCAATTTTCTTTTGATCAAGATATTGAAATTAATAGGTTTTTAAATGGTATTTAATTTTAACTGAGAAGTATATACTCAGAGACATAATAAATGGAATTGAGAGAGACAAGTGTATTTGGTTGAATATTTTTTATGTCATGATTAAAAAAACAACATTAGTGAAGTAATGCAGGTGTGAAAATGTGCTATGTGAGTGACTGAAGCGGGACTCTAGAGCTTTGCCAGCGCTCCAGGGTGAAGAGTTTGGGACCATTTTTCACAGAGTATAGGCTGACTACTCTGAGAAATTAGGCCCACATTTGAGATCTAAAGCAAAAACAAACAAACAAAAAACCTCTAATCTTCACTCACGAAGAATCCACTGCAGGTCACAAAGCTCTTTCTGAGTGTGTTCCTCCAAATGCAAGCTTAGCAGCCCAAGCTTTTTCCAGTTTTGCTTGCACTCTTTAGGGTTACTGAACTGCTGAGAAATGGGGAAGGCCTGAGATTGCAGGAGAAGGTATTGGACAGTGAAGGGCCAGGTATGTGGAAGACACACTTTTGAGAGTCTTGATGAGTTGCTGCAAACAATGAAGTGAAATTAAGCATACACACTATATGGTTTTGGAATTTTATATTCAATAGGCAAAAATTTATTTTGTCAAATTGCAATAAAAGTCTCTAGATTCTCACTCACAATTTCAACATGTGAATTTTCCCCAGCGAGAAGCATTTCAGGGAAGGTCACACTGCACAGACTGCTCCTTTATCCATGCTGGCATAGAGCCCTTGAGCCATTTCCCATTATTTAGAACACAACAGCATCATTTCAGCCTACCACAGCAAGAGAGCTAGGGAATTTTTTTCTGTATCACTCAAAAAAGGAATAGTTTGGGGTCCATCTCAGTGATTTCTACCACAGAGATGTAAAATATGTTTGTTATATGCATTGATCATTATTGATAAATTATTGTTGCTTAAATAATATACAATTAATATTATAGCATGATAAAGTCAGCCATAATTTGATGTATTTCCAGAATCTTATTTTTCTGATTAAAGTGTTTGACAAGCAATTTTCTAAGTACTCATAGATCAAACTATTCTACTCAGTTGTCAAAACCCAGGACTCTACCAATATACAGTACAATATTACTTGACATTGAGAACTTTTGGTAGATGTTTGTAAGTTCAGCAATCCTGAACATCAATGGTTGACACTGAATATGATATTTGATATTTTGGAAAGATCTTGATATCATCAGATTTGAGGGAGTATTGACAAGAAATTTGGTAAGACTGGGTAATGATTTTTATTACTTTCATTTAAAAATGTTAAGAGCTGTAATTAAAAGAGTATAAAGCGGTAAATAATAGAATCAAACTTAGCAAAGTTCTAGAGCATTAAACACTTTTGAATTGATTGGTGTTGCAGAATTAACAAAAAAGGGGGATACAGATGAATGTCCATTTTGTATCTGTGTATTCAAAGTGGTTAGGATAGATATATAGTTACATTCTCCTAATGAATAGAGTGATTTGTTCTAATGGTGTTTGTAAATAGGATATCATGTCTGCATCTTGTACAGCAATTAACCACTAGGAGGAGTGTATGCAATGTGCTAATTATTAGAACTGTCCTACCAATTTGATTTGAAAAAAAATAAAGGCTTTAAGACTTTTACTTTGTAAAACTAGTTGCCTTTGATCATACTAAAATAGAAGAGAGAAGTATGAATGTGTTTGTTTAGATGGAGGGATTCTGGACAATGAGTGTGCTTCAATAGAAAGGTAGAATAAAATGGTTAGTTTGGGATACACTGAGTTTCGGGTACTTACAGAATGTTACAAGTGACAGTTTTTGTGATCATCTCATTGTGAAGTCTATGTCATACAATGAAGTAAAAGATTATTATGATGAGTTATATTTCTTCCACTTCACTATGAAAAAGCTCCTTACAATGTAAAATGTGTATGTATGCAAAAGAACTTCTAAATTCTAGATCTGAAGTGCAGGCCACTGCCTTTTGTGGAATTTTAGTAAGCAGGTGTAAGAACAACCATGATGCAAATGACACAAGGCCTTACACTGGCTTTCGAACCCTACCTTCAGTCTGTAGGAACAGATGGAGGAAATTGAATTTCCTGGTTCCCTTTTTCTGATCCTCTTTTCATACTTTGCCTTCCTTTTGATTACCTTGCAACATCCAGTCACCCTTATTTTATAACCTTCCTATGCAACCGTCCATTTTCATTCTGATTTGAGTTTCCCCTTCTCTCATTTGCTAAGGCTTTTTCTTTGCAACTTCTTTATTGTATGCACAGTATTTTTCTTTGCATCCAACCTATGTATATGCTCAATGAATCTCACTAGAAAATTGCAAAGTTTTTATCAATTGCTTTTATAAGGGTTTTATTTAGCCATGCATACTCAGAAATACCCATCAGAATGTCTAAGAAGTGTGGTTTTTTCAATGATTCTATTCTCAATTCAGTATTGAATTGACTCAGGAATTATTCAGGAATTTATTATGCAGAGGCCCAGAGAGGAAAGATTTAGGATCAGTCTATCAGAGGGCCAATAAGACAGAAATGATAGGTATTGGAAGATAGGTAGGGAATTACATTTTCTTAGTCTTCTACTTTCACTTGAGGTCACTTAAGTAGTAAAAAAAAAAATTCTTTCTCTTACATTTCCTCTTGTGGCAAACGTCTATTATCCAGTTTGTGAATTTGGAAAAATGAAATGAGTTTGAATGGTTCAATCTCAACTTTTTTTTTGTACTTGTTGTTGTTTGTTTAGTTTGTTTGCTTTTTGTTTCCTGGTCTCCCACTATCAGATCAATATTTTTGGTTTACTTTTTTGAAACAAACTCATTTACCAAGTCAGGTTCTTTCTCTGCTGGGAAAACATAAAATTTTACATGATGTCCTGCATGTGGACAGTGAAGTAGCCTTAGTCAACGAGGAAGTATCTGCAAGCCGATATAATCACAGTTATATTTCTCAAGACCACATTCTCTATTCAGCTTCATAAAAAATATAGATGGCATTTTGATAATCATCTCATGCATTTTATTGCTTTCATTGGTTCCAAGTGAGAAGAGGTATCATGCTAGGCAGAACGCTAGATGGCCTCCAAACATTCCTACTCAGCCTGCGGTATACATAACCAGCATCATCTGGGAACTTTAAAGATGATCGACTTACTTCTTATTATTAGGTTATGTTATATGGAACAATTTACTTAGATTGGGAGATTATCCATGCCAGCATCATTTAATCACATAAGCCCTTTGAAATTAGAGAGTTTCTTCTAACTTGTAGTCCAAAAGGAAACCAAAGATTCAAGTTTCAAGATGGAATAAATATTCTAGCACTGGTTGGAAAGTGGAGGGGACCATTAGCATGGACTGAGTTGTATGGCGGATGGAGAGCAGACCTCAGTTAGTAGCTAGCAAGGAAACTGGGACATCAGACACACACACCAGTAAGAAACTGAGTTATATCAACAAAGGAATGGACTTAGATGGGGATTTACCATCTATTCTTCATACAAGAAATCAACCAACCTAACACCTTGACTTTGTCAACTCTGAGACTCTAAGCAGGGAATTCAGGCATGCCAAGCCAGGCTTTTGACTCCAGGAAATTTGAGGAGATAGGAGTATTTTTAAGATGATATTTTATGCATGTTTAGTTTTTAAAATATTGAAAAAAAAAAACAAATGAGGAGTCTAAAAAAATGGAGGCCTTAGTATATTTTGTGACCTTTATATTAGTTTATAAAAGTTGTAGTTCAGCAAAATGAACACTCATCAACAACATTTGCAGCAAACTAAGTAGCAGGTAGTTTATTGTGAATGACAAATATAAGTGATG
>NW_004524595.1:10802770-10851105 GCF_000260255.1 Octodon degus | reverse complement strand
GAGGGTCTGGCCCACGCTGCGCCTGGGCTGGGACTGGTCCCGCCGGCGCAGGGTAGCAGGAAGCTCTCCACACACTCACCGGACCTGGGCTAGGACTCAAGATTAGATCTTTTAAAAATATGAATAGAAACAATTGGTATAACCCTCTAATTGTTCTATTTGTTTCAATTAAATCATGTAATTATCTTCAGGAAGGGTTTAAAACAGTTGATTCAAGCTGTCTTCCTTTTTAGATACCTTCCCACAGGTAAAAATTAGGCTCAAGAGAAAGTTTCCATGGCCAAAGCATCCTAATTTTTTTCAATCATTTTCCTAATTTTTGATCCTTTTTTATGTTGGGAAGAAAGCACTAAAATGTTAGTAGAACACCACAGAGTAATAACAATTCTTGGTTACTGATGAACTTCACACCAGGGTATGATATAGAAAGTTAAATTTTGGGTGATTTCTAATGCTTGTACCATTATTAAGTTCTATCTGCTCTCACAACCTTGAATCTGTCAATCCCTTTAACTAGTCCTTGCATTTCAAAACACAAATGCATCCTGAATTTCCTAACCAGTTTGTACCTACTTAATTCTTCTGGAGTTCTTGGCCAGCGAGCTGCCTCTGGTTTTTCTGAGTCCTGGCTTAGATTTGAGCTCTCTCTCATCCGTGACTCACTTATTGCTCTCAGGCTGCCTTCTGGTTTTGGAAATTGTGTGGCTGCTGTTTTGTCACTCATTGTGGGTTGATACCTTTTCAAAAATTGATTTACTGCCACCATGCTGGCATTTCAGGATAAAGGCAAGGTAAATGCATCTGTTCACCTCACCATCTGTAACCACAATTTTGACCTCAATATTTAAAAAGCAGAAATTTTCAGGATACTTGCCCCTAAGCATGGATAGATAGTGACCTTTTCTGAGCTCACTTCTGCACAGAGAGCATATAACACATGAGTTTGGCTACCCATTGCTTCTTATCAAAATGACATTCCTTGTAAATGTCTGCAGATGTTTTGAAAATATTGCCTTGAAAAAGGGTTGCCATTGAAAAATGGAACTGGTTCAGCAGTGGGGTATTGGCATTGACTCATTTCTGTGTGTATATATACCGCATATCTTTATGAACCAAATTGCATACAGTTCCCTAGAACAATTAGGAAGAAAATTAGGAAGGGAAATAGAAAGGAAAGAAAGAAGACTACTTGACCATAGAGAGCTAGTCCAATGATGATGGTGGCAGTGATGAAGATTCTAGCAGTAGTGAGAACCACCACTGCCTCCAGTTTCGCTTCACATTTGATCAGCATTTGGGTTTTGCTACTTTCTGCTCTGACAGCCTACCATTTTCTCTGTTCTTTGCGCATGTTTCTTTGCTAAATACCAATGAAATTCATAGATCTTTGCAACTTTAAGATGTAACAAAATTCAGTGTAAAAGCCTGGCTTATATAACTTTGATTTTAGACCTTGACAACCAGACAGGATTTATCTCATGCATATGTATTAATTTTAAGTGCTTTTCTGTAACAGTCATTTGACATTTAATATACCATAATTGTATTATTAAATCTAAATGCATATTTGCAATTCTAAAAGCACTACTGAACTTTATGGGTGAAAATATATTCTCCTTCACCTTGATTTCTTACCTTTTCGAGTTCTTTCCTGGGCTTTATTCTATCCACTAGCCTTATCTTGATGTTGTCTGCTCTTTTCTTGAGCTTCAGATTCTCAGACTACTTTCTTTTTCCATTGCTTAACATTTCTCACCTCCTCTTCTATGATTCATGCTTATTCGTTTTCAGCTGTAATTTGAAAATGTCCATGGCTTCTATCCTTTTCGGATTAGTCCATTGTCCTACCACATCCTTCTTCCACCTGTGGGGTAGTTCAGGGTGTTGCTGTGAAGATTGCTTCTCAGCTGTGAGCTTTCACACAGTATGAAGATTCACCTTCCAAGCATTAAAGTGACCTCACAAGAAAAGGTTGCTTTAAGTAAGAATAAGGCCTCAACCCAGTCATTTCAGGATGGGAACAGAAGGAATCTTGAATGTAGAAAGCTAGATGGAAAATGACCCAATGAACCTTTGTGCCTTGTCCTGATTCAGCATGTGGACTGTCACTGTTTTAACCCCTAATGACAAAGTATTGCTGGGTCTCTTACTCTGTTCGGGTAGCCCTTTATTTAAATGTTTTATCAATAAATGTTATGTAAGCAACATCATTAATAATATTAGTAATTCAACCTTGTCGTTTTTACAAAAAAGATAAGAGGTACAGAAAAATTATGTCTTGAACCAAAGTCTAGTAGAAACTTGATAGTGTTGGCACCTGCAACTGCTTTGGAATACTCTCTTATCCTTCTTGCCTCTCATGCCTCTGCTTTGCCCACACAGATCCTCTGGGGCCAGCACCCACAGGAGACCTTCTGATTCCTCCCATGGATTTGTTAGCTTCATGCACTTGAATCTTCTCTTTTTTTGCCAGATACAACTTTTCCAGTGTTTTCTCATTAAATCCCAGCTGTGCTTTGGTTTGAAGCTTAAACATCACCATCTCAGAAAATCTTTCTTGCTGTTCCTCCATTGCTTCTCTCCTCCTGTTTGCTTAAATGCTACCCTTGTATGTTCCTCCAGCACCTCAGAAGTGGTGTCTTTGTGTTGTTGAATCATGTACTATTGAATTGGCTATTTTTTAAAACTGTCATCTCTCCTTAAAATTAACTCCTTGAGGTCAAGCTCTTCATATTATTCACCTTTCTGTTTCCAGGCAGGCAAATCCTATGGTAAAAGGATTTGAAATGTTTGTTGAATTATAAAATTGATGCTGTTAATCTCACCTCTTCTCAGAATCCCTTTCTTAGTACTACAAAACTTTATCAGTGAAAAGCATGTGGTCTATCACCTTTGTTCTTTTTCAATTGCTATCTTGTCTCCAGGCTTTGTTCTGTCTGCTTCTCTCACCCTGACTAGTATCCTCTATTCTTTGCCCAAGCTCAACTCCACAACTCTCTTTGTCGTCTCATTTTTACTACACTCTGTTCTTCTTTCTCTATAATTTATGTTCTTGCACTCTATATTGCTGCTTTTCCTCCTTTGAGGAAAAAGAAATTTCCATTCACTATAGAAATACCCAATGATTCCTGTAGAACACGTCCTGTCTTCCTCATGGCTATATCTCTCAGTAGCCTCAGAGGGAAGAATCCTTCCAAAAGAGACATTTATTCAATCCTCAGGCTCAGGAAGAGTTCATTTTAAGCAGAGCTCAGACTTCAATTTTATTGATGCCTGTCACCATCTACAAAAGCGATCATGAAAGGATCCTCAGAGGGAAGCTATTTGCAATAGTCATTATCTCTTCCTTGCATTGCCAAAATTCTTGACCTGTGGACTAATAAAGATGTGGTAAATAGCTACGATCACTTTCCTCCTTCTTCCTAGAGATTCCTGGCACTGTAAGTCATTACAAATGCATTTTCCCTATTCAGTTCCTCACTAAGACACATTTTACCCCACTGATCAATTTTAGGATATTGTAGTAATCATTTTATATCTTTTTTTGAGTTTTCAACACAGTATGAGGGATCATTTTCAGAAGTTGAAGGTTTTTTTTTCATAAAAATATTCCATTTTCCTTCACAACGGTGCCCTTCCTAAGAAAAGGATTATACTTTCCAGGCATGTTGCTCTTGCAGAAAAAATTTGGAGAGAGAGATATGTGTCACCTCTAAGTAGAAATTTTCATAGTTAATCACAATTCCTTTTCTTTCTGTCATAAAACTGACAAGGGTCACCATAGAATTCAGCTCATTCACATGGCCCTGGGAGTGAGAGCGCCGCAGAAAGGAGCTCCAGCTGACCCCTTGGAAATATGCAGCAGGAACAAGATATACTGTTTGGTAACTGAAGCTGCCTGGGTTGTGGCTGTAGCTAAGCTTCACTAGAGAAGACTGCAAGGGTGAGCTACCTGAGATGACCAGCACATGCACATCGGGCACTGTGTCTCATTCATGGAAAGGCCATTCTAATTAACCTCCGTCTACTATGAGGTCATCCTGCCTGATAGGCTGGACTTTGTCAGGGAATGGTCTGGAGCCACAGTAAGAGTCCTGTATGTGGAACACCACCCTCCAAGGAGCCTCAAGGATCCAGAATTATTACTGTGAGATGGCAACTCCTTGAGAGCCAACCCGCAGAGCTTCAGTATGAAAGCAAACTAACAATGATTGAAGCCACAGAACTGGATATGAGCCTCCAAAACTCAAACAAAAACAATTTTCTAAGTCTAGTCTTCATATAACGCATCCTTTAAAATGTATAATATGTTCTTTGGCCAAAAATACAAGAAGCTTGATAGCTTATATTATTTTCCGAGTAGGTCATCTAAATGGAAAAAAAGCTAGAAAACGTATAGAGCTTTAATGAATATTAAAGAAGTTCATGGATCATAGGCCCATAAAAATGATTAGAAAAGACAGATAAACTTAACCTGACACCAGGCTTCGGAGATCAAGCACAGGAGAGACAACCGTA
Source organism: Octodon degus (assembly GCF_000260255.1). Lineage (NCBI taxonomy): Eukaryota > Metazoa > Chordata > Mammalia > Rodentia > Octodontidae > Octodon > Octodon degus. The sequence goes on along the minus strand of NW_004524595.1, from coordinate 10,846,587 downwards.
CCTGCGGCAACCCATCTGAGGAGGCACACTCTCCACAGGGTGGACTTTGAGTTAAAGCTAGAGTGGCAATTATGCTCGCCTTAAAATAGCAAAAGAGTTTTTCATTCAACTGGTAGCAGTTTTTCATTTTGCCTTTATACTTGCCACATGAAAGCTACCTTTATATGAGTGTCACCAGCCTGTCTTTTTATAAATCACTGCTGCCTTGCCAAATAGATACTTACATTGGTAAGACTGTCCTTTTTTGCATAAGTCTCATAAATCAACATCACTGAACAATTCCCAGCACAGGTAGTCTTTTAAATTTAAAATCGGAAACATAAAAAAGAGACTGTTATATGGAGAAAAAAAAATCTCTTAAGAAATTCTGTGTGTTAGTTTAAAAGAATGAGAGAAAGAGAGTTTGAGTGAGAGAAAAAGATTCCTTCATTCAGATGCTCTGAATTATGAGCCAAGTGGCATAGCAATATTTGAAGGCAGAGTACAAAGTCAGAGAGTTTCTTTTATGGGTGGATAAAGGTTTGCATTCAGTGACCCTGCGAGGGAGGTCATCTTTGAGGTCCCTTCAAGTGTCACTGGATTCATTGGATTGCTCTAAAATGCATGTTCGTAAGAAATATAGCATGAGTTTGCTATCTAAAGAATGATGAATGGCTTCATTTCAACTAAAATACTGACAACTTTAGCTTACTGAATGCGTATTCTACAATGTATGCTTTCTAAATGCTTATAAGAGATGCACTGTTGTTACCTTCATTTTATAGACAAGAAAACTGAGGTCCAAAGATAGAAGACAATTGGGCTGGGCCACACAGCTGATGAGTGGCAGAGAAGGATTTACATATGAACATTATGGTTGCAAAGTCTAAGCTTCTTTAACAAAAACTCATTCTACCTACAGATGTACTCAAGTGCAAAAATGAGTTTCATGCCTAGTACCTTATGTTCTTTGATGGTCAGTGTGAGTGTTCTTGGAACAGCATTTCAGATTTAACATTACCCTTGATTTTCTTTGAAGTATTTTCCAAATTAGGTGTTATCTGGAATGAGATATTGAAGAGGACAGAATGGACCAACACTCTCAACAGTGCTGCACAGGACATCCTAAGATCCATGACTCATGCAAGGATACTCTGCAAGCCTGAAAACTGGGGTAGTTTGAGATGTTCTGGAAATAGGCTTATTCCTGTTTCCAAATTATTTCTACTGTATCATCTCAGTTGTATTTGATACGCCAGGTCCTCTCTCCTTAGTGGGATTACTATTCTGCAAAACAAGGAAGAGAGTGACAATGGCTCCATGGTATTGTTTGAGAAGGTATGGTGATTGTCCTTATTTCACTTCCCTCAATGCTAGCTGCCCCATCCTTCGCTTATAGGGTTCACACATCAAGATGAATTCTAAAAGATATCCTGTAAGACTTTAGTAGGAGGCTGAAGTATTCCTGAGTTCCCTATGCAAATCATAAGAAGGAAGAGGATCTACATCAATAGACGATTTAAATATAGAAGGAAAAGTTTCTGCTTTTTGGATCTTCAGAATAAGAGCATTTGAGTCAAAGTGGCAACATACATCTTACAAAAATGGTGTATATTAGTTAGCACAATGAGGTGGGTACTAGAAGATTGTAAACTTTAGTGAGACAGAATGAACATAAGTTATGGATTACATTTACATTATCTGGACAAAGCCCAAAGCAGACTTGCTCTCTACATTTTCCCTGCCCAGTTTAGGGAACAGAGAGCTTACCTTCGGTGACTGCGACCTCTTTTGCCTTTCCCTGTTGCTAAAGAAGAGGTTTTCTGCCAGTGAGAGACACAGAGGTTGAATGTTTATTTCAATCATTTTCCTGAATACAGATCACTTATCATTATATTCTTTCAGTCATAATTTTCTGCAAGACTGTGAAGGACAGGCATGTTTTCAATGTTCTCCAGGCTAATTCTGAGATGTAATTAGTCTCAGTGGGGCCCTGTTGTGCTTTTAGAGTTGTAGCATATATGCAAAAACACATGAAGTTTGCGTGAAGACACAGGGTGGTTATTGGAGTTACCCCCATAAATTATCCCCATAATTGCATTCCTGTCTCATGCTTGTATATGCAAATACAGGTATTTAAACACAATGAAGTATATTTTAAAACCCATTTCCAGGAAAGTATTTGTCTCCTTCAGTTAACTGTTATACTTTTTTCAACTATTAATATTAATCACCCTCTAATAAAGGTTTGTTGATTATACAAAAGATAAATACAAAACATTATTACAATAATGGTTCTGATTTTTGGTATATTTATATCTTTTCCCAGCTCATTATTATAAGTCTTGGTGTCATTTCTGAACATGATCTTTTTGTGTATGTCACCTTAGGTCAGCACTTAGTACAGATTATATGTAAATAATTTAATAAAAAAAATTGTTGCTCATTCATTGAAAACACCTAAACCAGATTATGTGTTGATTTCACATTCACCTCTCGGATTTCTCCTTCTTTCCCCAGGGTCTCAGAAGTAAGTGCTCCTGAGCCGCTTTCTTACCCCTCTTGTGATAATAACATATGACAAACATTAATCCAGATGGTCTCTGTCTCGTATTAAAATGGGTTTTTCAAGGAGGTACATTTGAAAGAGTTCAGATGTTATGTGCTATGTCATACTTTTTCACATAGCAGGCCTGAAAGTAATCATTTCTGAGGAAAGATGAAAGAGACCCAACACGTGGGACCTGAGAAATAATGACAAGTCTAGAAAGAGGACCAGATAAAAGGAGGGTAAAGGGCATTGTCAGTGTGCTACACAGAGGCTTTGGTTCTATCAGAACACATGAAAAAATGATGAAAAAACACACAAAGAGCACATGGAGCCTTTGTTCCTCTGTGTGCCTGGATAAACAGTGGGCAGGGAGCCAAAGGGTCCTTTCCCCTAGAGGAGGATTTGTGTGGAATGAGAACCCTCTCTGCCTCTCTCTCTCCTCAGCTCCTTGCCATTTATTTTTCATAATCTCCAGGGCATTAAAAGATTTTTTTATACAGCTTTGAGATTCCTTTTGCATCTCAGCCATACTATATCCAAGTTTTAGCCAGAAGTTTTGCTTTTGTGATTTCATTGGTTAGAGTTTGGTCTAAGGTTTTCATACTTCAGATGTAGTCCCATGTTCAGCTCTTCCTCACTTCATCAACCTGAGAGCCCTGCTCACCACCCATGCAGATGCTCAGCCATGTTCCTGAGCCCACCATGCACCAGGCTCAGGCTGCTTGGCCACCATGGATATGAGGACAGGCTTCACCTGAAAACACCAGCCTTCATTCCTCTCCCCTCGTCTCCTTGCCTTTTTGCAGGAAATACTGGCAGCCTTTTCTTCAGTTTCTGGGACAATACAGTCAGCTCTCTGTCGCTGGAAAACACCAGATGGAATGGATGGAGGCAATTTTGCAGAAAGTGCTCTGAGAATGGCTTCCTCAGTGGTCTTTCCAGCTGGAAGCGAGGCAGCCAGAAAGCACTGCATTCGCAGCCCAGTTTCATTGCCTCAAGAGCAACAGATGGCTTCCCAGAGCTCCTGAAGTCTGTGCTGCCACCCTGCATGAGTGAGCTGCAAGCTGCAGAAACTCTTCCGTCTTTGCGAAGAGCGGCTCAGACTCCAGGTTTCTTCTGTCTTGAGACTAAAGGCAAAGAGAGCACATGGAGTAAGAAAGAGCCAGAAGCGGCACAGATCAATGTTTAATGCTGATTCTCCATGGGCTCGGCCAACTGCTCAAGAAAGGGGCATCAGGGGTATTTATGATGCTTCTTCCTGTGGGCATAGATGAACAAGGTTGAGAAAATGGCCCAGGCCTCTTCCTCCAGAGAGATGTGGGTTTATGAAAATTGATTGCACAACACTGCCACACAACCAGGTATAGCAGATTTTTTTTTCACTTTTTCCTTGTTGTCTTTCTTTCTTTTCTTTTTATACCTCTTTTCATTTTGTAGCTCTGCTTCTATCAGCCAGTGGTTAAATTGCCTCTGAGGTGTTGGCGTAAACAGCTCCTGCCACTAAATACTTCCTGCTGTATTTAATTTTTCCCCTTTGTCTTATAATTTTGCTGAGTGTTGGGGACAGGAGCTGTAGGTAACTGGTATGGGAAAGGGTTTTGAATCAGGAATGCTGGGACATCTGCCAGAAAGACAAATAAAAGTGATCTTCGATTTTACACTGCTACCTGGAGTAGCTACTTTGTGTTGGGCCCAGGAGTATTCCACTGTCAGTCAAGTCATCTCAGTCGCTTCCTGTTGTCATGACAATTATGTGGAGGCACTAAATGTTTTGTGATTGGCGTATGATTTGAATCGTCCCCTTTATTCTTAAAACCTAGTTCCACATTTGTCGATCTCCCTTTCCACGCTCTCTCCTGTTTCCAAAACCTGGGATATGCAGGCACCCTCAGGGCAGAATCCATCTAGCATGATAGGAAGCACTTAAGGGAAGGTTGGCCTTATGCCCTTTATGAATTCTCGAACACTGGGGTTGAGGAGCAGGGGAAAGTGAAGCTTGGCCAGTCCTACATTTGAAAACTTCTAAAAGCTGGCAAACTAGTGGTTATACCAGAGTGAGGCAGATGGGTGCAGAAATGCTTCTTTCTTAAAGGTGGACTGCTGTAGAGGACTGAGGCTTCCTCCTGCCAAGGTCCATGCAATGTCAGCTAGTGGCCAAACTAAAGAAACACATAGGACATAGCCAGGGAACAGCAGGAATGATCTCGGTGCTCATACAGGAACTGTAATTGTGCAATGCACTGTCGCCAGAAAACTTCGTTGATTCATTTTATTCCTACACAAAGCACCAAGTATGACAGATGAAACCCATCCCACCATCTATCAAATTTCTGTCTCAATCCTAGAAGATAGCTGCACCCCTGACATTTATCCAGAAAGCTGAAGACTGGGAAAAAGAATCCTTTCTATAATGTAGGAGTGCATTCACCTTAGGGTTTTGAGAATACGTATAACGGAGCACCATGCAGTCCTCAATACCAGGAGATCGAAGACGGAATGCAGTAAAAATAACAAAAGTACAATATGATAAGGAATTTAATTGTACATACTGCTTGATTCCTTTGACTCATTCAGTGGCAGTTCTAATACCTAAAAATTATTTAACACTCACAATACCAGTCTTATTTTACCATGAATATGAGAAAACTGATGCATAAAGGCCAGTAATTTACTAAGGCCACAAAGTTAGGGAATGATAGTGTGATAATTTAAATCCTGATCTAATTGACTACAAATTATATACTGTCTTTATTACACTCAGCTTCTTTCACATAATGTTTCACATTTAAACAGTTCCTCTCACTTATAAAACACGCTTGCACACAATTGCATTTGATCCTTATCACCCCTATTTGATCTAGATGACATAATAGAGGAATTGATGCTCCAACAGTTACCTGATTTCCCCAGACCATGGGGCCAGCAAAAAGAAGAATTAGGACTCAACCTAATTTTCCCTTTCTGAATGAGTTTTACTGAGTTACACAGTCGTGGTAAATAATGTCAACCATCATCCCTCTGGAGCACTCACTTTTGTGCTTTATTTGCTTCTCCCACTTAATTTTTGCCACACAGTGAAGAAAGGAATGTACTGCTATCACTTTAACTTACAGACAAAAAATGTAAAGAATTTTTTCCAAGGCTATGTAGCTAAAAGGACTAAGATTCTATCATGCCTATGGTGACTCACACTTCAGAATCCAAAGTTTATCGTAATGCTATACTGTCCACCTGCCACCTCTGCGTACCTCCCCCTGTTTGCCCGATTGCCAGGAAACATGGGTAATGAACTGGGAATGTCTGTGGGCAGGAACAAAGGAAAAGGAGGGGTTAGAGTCTTACTTAAAATTTCATAAATTCTTCAAATGCAGGTTTTCCTACAGTAAGATTGAGACTCTTCAAGAATGTAAAAGATGATCTAGGTACTTGTTCATTTTCCTTTCTGCACATCTTCTTTCAACTTTTTTGTACTACACGCAAAGAAATATATAACGTTAGAAAGTGAAAAGGTCAGTCTGATAACCATAAGACTAGGTATAAAAATATATCAGCACCACTGTTTGGAGTCAAATGCAAATGGTACAAATTGAAAACATATTCGCTGCTAAACTAACTCAGACCCTCTTGGTAATAAACACAGCTAACATTTGCTATGTGAGTATGTCGAATATAAAACATGCCCATATATTAATCTAAAAGTGAGAAATATCCTACTGAGGGTTTCATTCATGAAGTGATGTAAAGTAGAAGTAAAGCTTGCCTGTATAGTCAAATGTTTAAAAGCTATATTTCCATATAGTTTTCAAACACATATAAAACTCTTTTTCATGTAAAATAAATATGAGTTCTCAGTAGTTTTAATTAGCGATCTTGCAGACATGCTGCACCTGTTCCAATTCATCTGTAGAAATGAAAACCCTTCACCCTTCTCATTTGCTGACAAGTTAATAGACATTTCCAAATGATGCTGGTGCACAGAATTTTGCAGCATTTTTGTGACAGGTGAAAAATAATCCACATCAGAATGTGGCAAATGAACATGGAAAACCCTCAGTACATGTAAACAGCCACCAGTGAGGACAAATCCTCCCATGCTTCAGTCTGAAAGCCTGTGAAAGTACAGTTTTTTGTTTTTTGTTTTCAGAAACAGGGATTGAACTCAGGCCCTTGTGCTTGCCAGGCAAGCTCTTATTCCACTGAGCTATCTCCCAGCCCCTGGAAGTGCAGTTTTAAATGATCCTATAACATATTTCTGCCTGGCCTTATGGAAAACTCATTGAGAATCATTTGTGGCAAAATATTATTCCCTGCTTCTAATAGAATGCAGATTCTAGTAGTCCAGTTCTCTTCCTGATTTCCTCCATCCCTTTCTATGAAATCCAGCACTACTGTAGCTATGTTGCATTTCTATCAACAGATTGATTGAGGTATAGTTTACATAGCATGAAGACCACCTATCAAAATTCACAGTGAAATAACATTTAATACATGTACAGAGGGATTCAACCATCAGTGTGATGCAATATTGGGGCATTTCATCACCCTGAAAAGAGATGTTCCTGACCTGATTAAAGTGACTCTCAAGTCACACTGCCCATCAGCTCTAGGCAATTACTATGACATTTCATTTTTAGTAGACTGAGTGAAGAGGACTGTTCATCTTGTGACTTGCTGCTTTGAGTATTAGGCCAGTGGGTAACCACATGGCAGGCTCATGCCTGACAATACAAGTGGCATGAATATACCACGAGAAAGCATCAGCACGTGTGTGTATGAGCACCTGTGCTCACATATGCAGAGACGTCGGATGCACAGACTAAGAGGAAATGCAAGGAATCATGCAGATCAACAGAAGATGGAAAGAAGATTCTCTTTGAAAGTAAAAGGTACCCTGAAGAAACATTCTCATAAGCATAACCAGATGTATTTCACAAATAAGATTGAATGGATTCACATTATTTGGAAATCTTGTGATTTCACTTTTCCTTCTTATTAAGATTTATCTGTACCTCTAAAATCAATTTTCACAGATGGCATCCATTCACAGACAGGAGAACATTTAATTCCTACTCACTCCCTGTGTTCCCCACTGTTGTCCATCAAGGCAACTCTTGGTTTTCTCCTTTCCACCCTTGAACAGATAAGGCCAGAAGTAGGCGAGGAGCAGGGGGCACTGCATTCTGCAGGAAGCAGCAGTGGGCCTGAAGCCAGATGGACAGGGTTTGAATCCAGTGCTGCCCGCTGTGAGCTGCAAAGCTTTGTTCAATCACATAAAGCTTCTGGAGAACCTATACCATACCATTGTGTAACTCAGTCGTGTCTCAAATTTTCTGATCAACGAGATTATGGGGCCACAGAGGAATGTGATCGATGATGTAGAGTGTGCCTAAGGAGAGTCACGTGGAGAGACGACGTTCTCTCAGGCTTTCATGGAGAGCACATTGGCCAAGCAAAGGCCATGACTCATCCACATGGCTGACACTCACAAAGGATCTACAAACTGCGGTGTAGGGTTTCAGGTTAAATCCTGAGGGGATTTGACTGACTTTATCAGATACATTTCTTGTAAGAAAGTTACATTTCTTGTTATATATGTCTTGCTTTATCTTGGTCTTAACCATTCAGCTGAAAAAGTATGAAAACAAAGTATAAAAAGTAAAGCCATATTAATATGCTGAGCTGTAAGAAGTTCAAGTCAACAACTTTGGACATTGCCAGTCTTACGGAAAACTCACTACTATTCTGAACTATTGGACTCTATTGGGAGATTCGGCTGAATTCAAGCACCTACAATATTTAAATGACAATTAAATGCCCATCTCTGACAAAACTAACCAAAAAAGTGGGATAGAAATGAGCGACCCTTTTGTATCTGTATACTCAAAATAGTTGGGATAGATATACAGCTCCATTCTCTTAATTTAATGAATAGAGAGGTTTGTTATAATAGTGTTTGAGACAGGATATCATGTCTGCATCTTGTACAATGAATAACCACTAAGACAACAATATGCAATGTATTAATTATTGAAAATGTGCCAGTAATCAGGTGTGAAACTGTCTAATTGATATTTGTTTCTAAATAAAATTATATATAAAAAAAGCTTCTGGAATTCCATGAGTCACTTTGGGTTTTAGGATTCTAACCCACAGGAGAATGCAGATATCTCCCCTAGGAGCACTGTTTTTGTATTCACTGGATCAGTGTAGATGGGTCTCGGTGTAGAGGAACACGAATAACCATGAATAATGAGAATCAGATGTATATTTTAGAGGTTATTGCTTGGGAGAATTGGGGAGGGAAAGATTGCTTCAGGAGCAGCTAACATTTCTATAGGTGCTTTATATCCTACCAAATAGCTACATATATCCTCAGATTTCCATTTTTCTTAATACTTCACTGTTGTTTGTTGAAATAATTTCCAACACTTAAAAGTAAACAGAGAAGACATAGTTTGAACCATAACTGGAACGTGTGTGGCTGCAAATATTGTAAATCTGATGGGATTTGTTATTCTCGCATGCAAGGATTGCAGCGAGCAATTTGGGGGTTGGCTTGGTTTTGCAGGGTAGAGACAGTGCTCCCTGAAAATCTCTTTATTTAACACCCTCAGTAGATGCCCCCCACCCTTACTTTTGTGCCTCATAAATGCAGCATAGATGTGTGGTGCTGGTGCCAGACTTTGTACAAAGGGAGGGACCACAGCAGGAAATTGCACTGCCCCCTATCAGTAGCAGGAATAGTACATCTGGTCAGAGATTACTCTTAGTGGATTGTCCATAGCTCCCAGAAAGAAACATGTTATATGGCCACTTAAAACTGATTTGGACTAATTATAATTCATATACCGAAGTGGGATCTTGCTATTCCAAAGAAAAAAGAGAGCATGGACATCTGATGCTCTAGAGACTGAATGGGACTGGACACAATTTCCGGTGATGGGCAGTGTCATTTTCTGTCGCAGTGTTCTATACTTAACTCATGTGTGGAGATGTGCCCTAGGTTTAACCTCATGTCATAGAAGGAGAGTTTGGTTTCACAGTGACAGAACTCAGTCGATCCTTCCTCCCATGTTATCCCATATAAGGAGCTTCTTGTATGACTGTTCTGTGAACGTTTTTGCTATCTAGAAAAATATATTTATTGCATGGATACAAAGGTGGAGAATTATTTGTACAAGGTGAATATCTTTTTAAAAATAAGAACAAAATCTATTTCAAATAAAACTATCATTCAGTCAGAGGAGGAGACGTAGAAAATCTTCACTTGCTCATGTGAATTTGTAACTCCTGAGCCAAAGTAGGATGCAAGGAGTGCCCTCTGACAGCATAGTGTATTATTCTCAGACTCTGGAACTTTCCAAGTTTGTTTAAGAGTAGTGCTCTCATATTGTTTTGATTTTCTTTTAATTTTTTTTTTTTGGTATAAGAGCCTTTCTATTGGAATTATGGGAAAATGATTCTCTCCTGTGGACATCTTCTACCCTTGACACATGTATGAATCATAGACTATGGTCATATTCATTTAACCTTTATTTTCTGGACAGTGATAATATGTTTAGTGTATCAACCCTGTAGTGGCCCCTGACTCCTGGAGCTGGTATGTCTTGAAGTTGCAGAGGTGGAAAAGGAGGGCTATGCCCTGAGTCTTGCTACCATCTCTCTCTGGGCCCATTACTTCTACAGGATGCTTGTAGGCAAAGCCTAGCATGGGTCAGCGTGGCCTGGCAAAACACCCATACTCATGGAGCACTGACTCCAGGGATTCCTTTGGGGCTGCATTGGAAGCCAGGGTCTGAGCACCTAGGCACAAATGACATCTTCCTTTCATGGATAGTGATTTGCACATTTAGTGCCTGTTCTTGGCAGCCTGGTATATTTTAGCTCATACCTTCTGGCTTCTGTTTTCCTTTCCAGAGGAGCACAAAGTCATATGCAAATGTAGGTAGGTCCCTGGGTCTTCCCTCTGTGTTTTCAATCATAAAATATAACACATTTAATGTAAATTTAATTTTGTACCTTTAATATGTTAAAGAAATATACACATTTAAGAATTGCAAATACTTTTATCAGTACACAAAAACATTAATTTTCAAAAAAACTAAATTCAAGTTACTAACCAAATTTTTAACATTCATGCTATCAGTGACAAGTATGGCTGCTTTAAAATTCTCATAATAGTACCAAATATATTTATGTAGATGTTTGAAATCCATATAAAGCCTGGAATTTAGGGTGAAAGAGAGTCTAGGCCAATGCCCAAGGCAGATAATCACTAACGGTGGAAGTAGTATGGCTGAAAAAGGACCATGCCTTGTGTATGGGCTGCCACCAACATCCAAACATTTATCCATTGGGATAAAGGTTATAAAAACCTTGACTCACTGCACTGCTTAGCCCTTGACTGAGTCCAAGAAGGTTATTCACCTAGAAAATTAAGTATCCCACTGTAAGTTCACCTCACCTCCATCTTGTGGTAGCTATGTGTGAGATCTATAGAAATCATGGTGCAAAATCAGGTTGAGGGCCTCTATCTAGGGTTAAAGGAACCTCAGATAAATCTGAGAATAACCACTTACTAGCTTTGTACTTTGCTTTAGTTTTTTGAGCATTGATTTTCTTGTCTGTAAAATGAGAATAGCAATTTCTATTTCCAGTACTATGATACTTAAATAAGTGGTACACAAGGTATACTTAGCCCAAAGTTCCATATACAGGGTTCACTATTCTGACTTACCATGTGTAAAATATTACCAGAAGGATTCTGATGCCATTCTATACACAAGCGTAGAAATGAAGAAAGGAAGGGACAAAGGCAACAGCAATAAAGATGGTGGCTCTGAGAGGGTGGACATAGAGATGATACAATCTGCAGCTCCATTGAAGGATAGTAGCTGTGTCTGAGGGTACATTGTGATTTGAAAAGTGGGGCATCACATTACTCTATATATAGTGTATTTTTTCTCCTTAACTGTTAAGAGTTGCTTCTCCAGGTAATTGATGTAGTAACTGTTTTCCTTTCACATTACTCATTCCTTAAGGATTACCAGTTGAACATGTTTCCTTACCCAAATGAAATGCATTTGGTAGCCTAAGAACCAGCCACCAAATTGGTGAGGCAAAAGAAAACAAAACAAGGAGTCATACTCTCAATCCAATGAGAGCAATGTGTTACAGAGAAGACCAAGCATCATGTGGAGGTTGTTATAAAAATAATAATATGCAAAATATTTTAGCCTTAAAAGGGACATTATTGAATGAATAGAAGACTTTAGTAATCACAGGCTACAGAGACAGCTAAATATTATACAATAAAAAACCTACTATAACAAATAACATATGACTGACATAATACCACAGTGTCAGTCGTTTGGACTGAGAAATTATTAATGAAGTTTGACAAGAAAAGCTACAGATATTGATCATCAGAAGTGACGCAAGGGGGAATTGAAAAATAAAATATGATTATAAGGCTTTCTACTCATTCACAAGAAAAGTAGAAACATACGAAAATAGCTAGAAGAATATATTAAATATAGAAGAGATGAGATTCAACCTATGAAAATAGATATATGCAGAAAAATATAAAGAAGTAATGGGTAATAAGTAGATTAAAAAAAGACACTTGAACTGAAATACAAATTGGATCAACAGGTAAAAATGGCATTTTTCTCTTTGGAACAAAAAGTGTCCAAAAATAAAGGGGATTTTTTTTAATGCACAGAATAAAGCTCTTAGATTTCTGCTATCTGAAGTAATGCCAAAACAAACACTACTGAGACAAACAAATAAAAACTCCTAGAGCAATGTGTACAGAAATTTAAAGAGAAAGGCTTCAACTAAATAAATATGTACCTAATAAACTACTTTCTTCTAGATACATAAAAAGAGATGCTAAAATCTCACATTTTTAATTCAAATATTTATAGTAGTCCCAGCCAGGAAAAACGTGAAAATAACTATATTAGAATGTCATGATATAAAATTCCAGTTTTAAATACTAAGAAGTTATTTATCATTTTACAAATTAGTATTAGAAATGTTGTTTTGTAAACCACATTGCTATTAGTGCATTTATTTTAAACTATTTTTTCATGATAACTAACATGTTACAAATTATACGTAGCAAGACAATGAATGGACAAAACAATCAAAACTACTTTGAAACAAAAAGTCAAAACTCTATCAGAAAAAAGAACAAATTTGTCAAGTTCTTAACTTTCTCATTATGTTTGATAAAATCAGAAGTTTTTTTACATAGAAATGTTAATAATCAAATCATGAAGATGTACATAAAATGTATTTTTCTAGATATAAAAAGGAGAGTCCATAATGAATAATAGGCCAGGAGTGTTAAGAGAAATAATCTAATTTCTAATGAATATATAATTTGTTTAAAAAACTTCCTTAAAACCGCAAAAAAGTAAAACATTTTAAAATTTGGGTCTTCTAAACTTACCATAACATTTAAGGTACTATTTTAAAGTTATATATAGAGAAATACGTTTTCTAAACTTACACAAATTTTAAAGTAAATGATAACATATTTAGAATCATTTTTTGTACTACAAATAAATCACTAAAGTATTGTAAAATTCTAAAAAAAGATTCAACAAGTTTTTCTTTTATTGTCACTAATAACTGAAGAGCATTAATAATTTTGTTTAAAGCGAAAAATTAATTAAGAAAAATGAAGTTTTCACTATAAATGCAGTACATCTTAAATAAATTAAGAAGAACAAGTTACCAGACAGCAACTTCAGGAGTTTTATACGATATATATGTATATATATATAATATTTTCAAAGCTATGTTCAGAGGCAAATATATAGCACTAAATGCTCTCATTATTCATTAACAAAAGTTAACATCATTAAAATATAAACTTTCCACTTCTATGAAAGAATGCAGCAAGTAGCTATTATAACTCTATTGATAGATTTTAATAGTGTGCAATTATAACTTTATTAATTTTGATTTGTCTTTTAGGGTGATAATACCCTCATAAAATAGTAAGTAATCTTTCTATATTATCTAAGTACTAAAAACTAAATATATTTCTATATTTTCTGATAACTGATTGGAATAACTTCCAAAATTAATACGCTAAAGCAAATAACTGCTTGGTTCACATTGTTGAGAAAATAGTTAAATATATAAGAAAATAATAAACTTAGATTTTTCTTATGCAATTAATACATACAGTATATTCTAAAGAAGTATTGTAAAGATAATTAGAACTAAAGTATCCACTAAACACACTCATTGTGATTATGTGTATACATTTATATGTGTATAGACCATAAATTTTCCAAATTATATATGTAGAAAATATACTCAAGGTTCACAATTACTTAAAACATAGACTGTAGGACCGGCGAGATAGCTCAGTGGACTAAGTGCCTACTTAGGCAAGCTAAGGGACTAGGGTTCGATCTCTAGCACCACATGCCATGCCAGCCCCAACCCAGGACTTGCTGAGCTGGCTGTGGAGACTGGATGTGGTGTCATAAGCCTGTAATCCCAGCGTTGGAGGATCTCCATGAGTCCTAGCTATGCAGTGAGACCCTGTACCAAATACACTAAAAAAAGAAAAGACAGTAAATTAGAGGTATGATCCCACTCATCTTAAAATGTGAAACCAGAAAACATGTACCTTTATGTGCAACATTTAGACATTTAAATATGTAGATCTCTTCTTCAGTGATAAGTAATAAGGTGACAAGAAAATAGTTAAATATATAACTATAATAGTTAAATATATAACTCTCCAACACTGGGGAGACAGCAAGTAAGATCAAATAAAGGTCAAGGAAGATTTCTATTTTACTTTTGTTTTTCAATATCTTTTGGAGAGAAAATATCTTTTTGATTTTGTATTTAAAGACAATTGAATTTTAAAGATAAAAATAATAAAATATAAAAAAAATGAAAAATCATTGTATTGACACAGTATATGTCTAGCAAGTGCAAGGTCCTGAGTTCAATTCCAGGTACAAAAGAAATCAATGTAATAAATACACAATATATACATCATGAGTTAAAAACAAACTTGTCTTAATATTACCATTTTGCTTTTCATGATTCATTAATATGACTTCTAATTTTGTATTGATTTCATTATCAGTTGTACCAAAAAATAAAAAATAGTGCTGCATGTGAACATGGCAGATCAGACGAACCATAAAAAATAAGATTTTGCTACATCATATCTTTCATTTTGAAAAAACCTAAGGAAAAAACAATTTTTAAAATAATTTTATTGAGAAACAAATAGCAATGAGACAGGTTCAAAACCAATTAGTAGCACAGTTTCAATAATTAATACATTGCATGTTGTTGTCTTCTTAGTGGTTATTCATTGTACAAGATGCAGACATGATATCCTGTTGACAAACACCATTAGAATAATCTTTCTATTCACAGAATTAAGAGAAAGTAGCTGTATATCTATTCTATTTTGAATACACAAAATGATTGTTTATTTCTATCCCTTTTTTGGTTTAGTTTTGTCAGAGAATATATTCCATTGTCATTTAAATATTATAGGTTCATGAATTCAGCAAAATTTTCCAATATTGTCCAGTAGTCCATCATAGTAGTGGGTTTTCTGTAAGATGGGCAACATCAGAAGTTGTTGACTTGAGCCTTCTACAGCTCAGGATATTAACATGGCTTTTCTTTTTATACTTCATTTTTATACTTTTCTGCTGGATGGTTAAGAACAAGATAAAGGAAGACCTACATAACAGGAAATATAACATTTAACTGACAAGTTCAGTCAGATCACCTCAGGATTTATCCTGAAACCCTGGACTGCACTTTGTAGATCCTTTGTCAGTGTCAGCCTTGTGGATGCGTCACAGCCATTGCTTGACCCATTTTCTCTCTGAGAAAGCCTGAGAGAAGGTTTTCTCTCCATGTAACTCTCTTTAGGCACACTTTACATTATCAGTCAATTTCCTCTGTGGTCTCATAATCTCCTTGATCAGAAAATTTGGGACTCAACTGAGTAACATGATGTTATAGCACAGGTTCTCCTATGTCCTGAGACTTCACTGACTTGAAAGGCTAGGGCCAAAATATTAGTTGTCCTTTCAGCCCTTCTTTTTTTACTAATTTTTGGTCTGCAAACTTAAGTTGTTAACCCTCCAGAAGAGAAGTTTATGTATATTACCCTACAACATAGGCTTTTGAGCTTAATCTCAGGCTGAATATTACACATTTTAGGCATAACATAGAACAGGCATTTTCCATGAAGTACTGATATGTTAACATTCAAGTTCCTACAGAATATGAAGAAAAATTTAAAATATAAAACAATATTTAAAAAATAGAAATTGATAATTACACAGTTTTACACAGAAGTTTAGAAATCTAACCTTATACAGCATTGTGGCAGGACAGTCCTGTGACATTTTTTTTTCTTGTCTCTTGTTTTCATTTATTACCCCCTTTTTAAAAAAGCAAACATTTATTTGAGAGACAGTATGGCAGTAACTGGTATGTCATGGCAAGCAGTACGTATTTAGAAGACCGGAATGATGGGCATTCCAAGCATGACCCTACCATTACACTTTACTATCTTCAGTGCAGTTGCTTAGTTTACAAGTGTCAACATATATAGCTAGTGAGGGTGAGAATCCTACCAATTAAATGCTAGTTTTGAAAACCTGCTTAAGGATCATTGCCATACCCATCTTGTAAATGTATGGCTTTGCCCCTGTCATGTTTCTTAGCTTTTTTCCTTGCCCTCTCTTCATTGTCTAATCCTCAAGATCTTTCTTTCCTTTTAATTGTGTTATACCTTTCTATTCTTATTCCTTCTTTTGAGTTTTTATACTAAGGAGACTATACGATATTTACACATGTGGTTCTGGGTTATTTCACTATAAGTATATCTTCAACTTGTATCCACTTAAATTTGAAGGCTTCAGGTTTGTCATTCTTTCTAGCTGAGTAATACTCCATTTTATAAAAATACCACATTTTTTCATCTATTCCTCAGGTGACGGGCATCTTGATTGTTTCCAAGATTTGGCTATCAAATATGGTGCTGTAATAAACATAGGTACACATATATCACTATGATATGACAGTTTCAGTTCCTCCAGGAAAATTCCCAGTGGAGGGAAAGCTGGTTTGAATGGGATTTCTAGTCCTAGTGTTTCAAGGAGTCTCCACACTGATTTCCATAATGGTTACATCAGTCTACATTCCCACCAGCAGGAGAGAAGGGTTCCTTTTTCCCCACAGCCTCTCCAACTTTTTTTTTTTTTTTGGTTGATTTTTTTATGATAGTCATTCTTTCTGGGGTGAGATGGTATCTCAGTGTTGTTTTAGTTTGCATCTCATGGACTGCTAGTGATGTGGAACATTTTTTCATATATTTGTTCACTTCTTTAATTTTGTCCTCTGAGAAGTGTGAGTTCATTTCGGATTCCCATTTCTTGACTGGGTCTTTAAATTTTGGGGCCCTAATGCTTTTTAGTTCTTTTTAAATTCTAGAGAGCAAACCTTTGTCTGAGTGCTTATTAGTCAAGATTTGGAAAAAAATAACTTTGAAAAATATCTCAATACCAAAGTGGACATCAACATGAACAATGTACAAAGGCCAGAAATTGTGTTGGAAATATCAGGAAAATGAGGACTCAGTGATGCAAATCAATGTGATATTGATTTTCTCACTCATTACCTTGAAGTAGATTTTTAGAAAATATTTCAACACTATAGGAAATGAACTTTGTAAACAGTTTTTTACAATCCTAATGGAAGTATGTACTTGGTTGACCTTATTAAAAATAAAAGGGTCATAAAATTTACCAAAAACATTAAACTAAATTTTACCTTTGCTCAGCAATTTCACATGAAGCAACCTATCTAAAACATTGAAAAAAGAGAGTGATGGCAAAATAGAAAGATTATTGTATCAGCATTTATCACACTGCAAAAAATGGCAACTGAAAGTACTGATATTAAATATTGGCAAATAAGAACAGGAACTTTTAAGCAATTGAATAACTATATATTTTTATATATGCACATTCTGTAACTCTTTATTCCATATCTGTACAGTATTTATGTGATATACTCACTCGTGTCAACTAAAAATAATGTTTTAAAAGACTACTGTCTATCCAGTAGTCTATTACAGTAGTGGGTTGTCTGAAGGACTGGCAACACCAGAAGTTGTTGACTTGAGCCTTTTACAGATCAGCATATTAATATGGCTTTACTTTTTGCACTTCGTTTTTATACTTTTCTGCTAAATGATTAAGACCAAGATAAAGCAAGACTTATATAATAAGAACTAAACTTCTATATCTGACAAGGTCAGTCAAATGCCTTCAAGATTTACCCTGAAACCTGGTATGGCAGTTTGTAGTTCTTGTTTTGAAACTGTCTCATTGATTTTTGTTTCTTAAAAAAATTAATAAAAAAACAGAAAAAATACTACTATCATTACCATATATAAAATGTAAAAGATAAGCTTAAACTTTTTATTTAACTATATGCAAATTAATACTCAGAAAAATTCTTGAAAAGGACAACACATTAAAAGCTCATATATTGGTGTATGAGTATATGTGTAGATGGAATAAAGTTACAGAATGTGCTTATATATAAATATATCATCATATAATTGCCTCAAAGTTCCTGTTCTTATTCATAAAACATGTTTTTATTTTAAATATTTCTCTTTTAATTAGCACTCTTTTTACAGTCCAGGAAAATGATACCAAGCACAAAAACAATCAAAATGTATAAATGACCTTTCCACAGTGAGCATTTGCTTTTTTGGTGACAAGCGCTACATTGGCTACACATTCAAATAAGCAACTTCCGTGACAGACTCTGGGGGCGTTTAACAAGCATTTTATGAGCATTTAATGACCAAATATTTACAAATTCTCACAACACCTCTGTAAAGTAGGTAAGAAAGCATGTCATTCTTTCAAAAGCTAGGTCTGCCTGAAGTTCCTCCTTCACTAATCTTGTCAAGATTGTCAAATTTTCCCCAGGCTGCAAATGGCAACAGAACTGATTGTTCCTTCTCTCTAGTAACAATAACAGAATCCTAAAATAACCAGCACAGTTTCCCCAGGGAAAAATTTATCACCTATTTTCAAAGTTCAAGTTTGTACAGAGTCAAAGAAAAATTTCCACATATTTTCATATTCCTTCTCTGCCAAATCATCAATGTTGCACATATTTGTACTTTTCTTGTCCTGAGAAGAAATACAATCCCAAATTAAAAGAACAGTTAAATTTTTACTTGTGAATTGTTGGTTGTCCTCACGATAGAATGGCCACGGTGAAAGGTTATCATAGTAGAGAAAGGAGAGAAGATCCAACAGTAAAATATGTCCATCCAACTCATTTCCCAGTGACTCACTCCCTTCTGTGACTTGCATAATACTTTTGTGATCCAGTAACCTTCCAAAACCCACCTCTGGACACATGAGACTCTTGGGGGATGTTTTAGATATAAAGCATATTATTGTGTCCCTCATTCCCAAAAGGCTCATGTCTATGCCACGCTGAAAAATGTACTGCCCATCTATATACATTGAGAACTCCATCTGCATGAGTTGCCTTAACAATTCCAGCATTGCTCAACAGTACAAACTCAATGTTTCTGCTTACATTAAAGGTAAATCTTATCTGTGAGCCTCTATAAAAATAAAAGTGGCAATTAATTGCTTATAACAAAATGACAGAAGTTATATTTCCCTTCTAAGAGGAAGTATTAGGGGTATAGAAAGAGATTGGACCCAGGCAAAGCACGATGTCTTACAGCTCTATGTGTAGCAACTATGCAGATTATAGTAAGATGTAAGCTCCAAATTGCTTAGACACTTCTGCTGCTATGGCCTCACCAATTGCAGTCCACATTGCTTTTCTCTTGGGCTGCCTCTGCTCCTTGTCTACAGCTTTCTCATCCAGTTTTGCAGACCAAGCACTGTGTACAACATTCCAAGGCTTCTCCAGCCTATTTATGCAAAAGTTTCTACTTTTTCCCATAATCAAGTACCAAATGCTTATGGACAACACGGTCAGCATAGTCACAGCAATAAACTCATTCTTGATATCAATTTTCTTTGTGCTAGTTGATGCTCAGAGGCCCAGAATGCTGATGAGAATGTGTATAGTAAATGTCAGGGACATGAAGTTTTAGTAGAGAATGAAAATTCTAATGGTAACTGAATCGGAGTCCATGTGTGTTTTGTTCTGGTAGAGGAATTTTCTACATATTTCCATGTCCTACGACTTTGTATGAGATTGAATTCCAAGTGGTGGACTATTTTACCTAGAT
This sequence comes from Octodon degus, assembly GCF_000260255.1. Lineage (NCBI taxonomy): Eukaryota > Metazoa > Chordata > Mammalia > Rodentia > Octodontidae > Octodon > Octodon degus. The sequence goes on along the minus strand of NW_004524595.1, from coordinate 10,826,740 downwards.
GGGTAAATTTCAAGAGAGCTCAATGTTGATGATGTAGCAAAAACTACTGCCCTATTTGTTCAGCCAAAATTACAGTGAAAATCAGTTCTTGCTTGTATTTTTGCTGTTGTGGTGGTGTTTTTGTTTGTTTGTTTGTTTTTTATACCAGGATTCAAACTCAAGACCTTATGTTTGCCAGGAAGGTGCTGTGACACTAAGCTAAATCCCAGACCTTACATTGAGAATCAGAAGCAAAATGTGGAGCCAAATGACATCAAAACTGTAGTTTGATGAGGTAGGAAGCTTTTGTAAAGTTGGAGCTGAGAGTGCAGCATTACAAAGATTAGTGCCATTACCAAGAAGGTGAGGACATTGCATCTCAATAGCAGGAAAGATGCTTTGAGGGTATCTCAGGAATTTCTCAGGCCCCCCACATCCAGTGATCAAATATATAGCATAAACTCCTTCAAATGCCCTTTACTGAGAAAAGAGCTCCAGGGAGCCCTACTCACTTAAGACCACCTACTGTTCCCTAAATTTAGTAATCTACATACTCAGAGGCAACTTCAGCTATGAAACAAGAGGGCCTGTCTCAAGCTTGTTGTCATTCACATGTTTTTGGTTCTCCAGGCATGCAGAATGCAAGCATAGTACGTTAATGGGACCTTCCATTCAGATTCTAAGAAGAAGTTGGTGTGCAAAGCTGTGAGCTGAAACCAAAGAATGGAGACCACAGGCATTTCAAGATGCAGTGTAGAGTATCTGCAGAAGAAAGCCATACAAAGTGAGCAGAACCATTCCAAGTAAAAAGCCAAGTGGCCCTCAACCAGCATGACCATGGAATAGGTAGGACTGTCCAGGTCTTCAGAGCTCACACTTTACCACAACTTGCCCTGCTTGTTGGGCCCAGCCTCACAGGACCCTACCTTTAGTGACAATTTTCTGTGTTAGTCACTTTCCTAATGTTGGAATAAATACCCGACCCCTGCTAATTAAAGGGTGAGAGGTTTAGTTTAGCTTATGTTTTCAGAGGTTTGTATCAGTGGTCCACGGGATCAAGGTAGAAACAGCGTTATGAAGGATCTTAGAGTGACTCAACCCATAGCAGCCAGGAAGCCGAGAGAGAAGAGAGGAGCAGAGCACAGGGATATTTCTTTACAAGTCACACCTCCAGTGACCCACTTCTTCCACCAGGCATGAGCTCCTAACAGCACATTCTGCAGGAACTCACCAAGGGGTTAATCCAAAAGCTCTTCCATTGAACACATGAGTCTTTGGGGGCCATTTTAGATCTGGAACATGGCACTGCATCAAATATCAAGTCGTTTCATTCATTAAACAAATATCTATTAATGGCCTAGTTTTTAGATGCTGCGAACAGAACAGTAAAAATCCAAAAGCAAAGAACAAATCAAGTATTTTGACTTCAAGTTCTCTCAGTCCAGTGAATTAAAGTTTAACATTTTTTTCTTCCTCCTCTCAGACCTCCAAAGTGCTCATAAAACCCTGTCTCAGGTCTTTTATATTTCCTAGCTCAATCAAGACATAAAACAATAACATGATTAAACACATATGTACTCTTAAAGAGTTAAACACACTCTCAAGCAATCCTATAATCCCTACCTCCTTTTTCCCTATTTTTACACTAGTTGCAGTCTGGCACTGCTAGCTAAATCTTCAAAATGTCATTCAGCCACTAAACCTTATAGCTTCATAATCTGCACTACTGTAGCCAGGTGGCTATTAAAATTAAAGTGAAAGTTCATTTCTTAATTACAATAGTCACATTTTAAGTGGTCAGTAGTTATATAGGGTTACTGGTTATTGTGTGAAATAGCACACAGCATGGAATTCTTCCATCACTGTGATAGTTTTATTGAGTATCTCTACCTTATAATTTTATTGGAATTTTCATCATTTGCTGTACTTTAACAGGACATTTGGAAAACTGGCAATGTATGTTTTCAGTTTTGCTTGTCTAGTCTTTCAAAGATGTAAACATCCTCCAACTATGTGCTGCTGTTTAGTAGAATGTTCATATGACCACTGTAAAATGCCTAGGTTTTAGATACATACTTTTGAGATACAAGGAATATGGAACATCTGCCAAAGAAAGACATAGACAGGGAGCAGAACCATTCCAAGTTTTTGACATAGTTCTGATTTTCAAGTAGTTGTGATTTTTTCTTGTTGTTTAAGGAGAGGTCTTATGGAAAAGAATGACAAGGGAACATAAAAATTTATGAATAATTTTATTTCTTTAGTAGTCAAGACAGTCTAATAAGATGAAAATATTTTATAATAATTATCAAATCTAAGCATTCACAAGCCAAGTACAATTTTAGATAGGTTTTGACCATAGTACATTGTATGTCCCTAGACCAGGCTATTCTGAGGACCTATTCGATAAATATTTATTAATTGTCCCTAATGTGTGTGTGTGTGTGTGCAGTCTCATTCTGCATATTGGGAATACAGTGATGAAGAAACACAAAACCCATGCTTTCATTCAAACAAACACATGAATACTAACATTTATTATCAAAACGTGTTCTGAAAAATAAAGCTGAGTTGACAGAGAGTAACATTTCCTGTTAGGCCACCAAGGGAGAAACTTTTTGAGGAGGTATTTTGAACAGAGAGAGAATGGCATGAGATGGAAAATAAAATGAACCTTTTGGGAAGCTTCAAAAAAGCCACTCGTGATGACCTCGATAGCAGATAGTGACACGCACTCATTTGTGCTTTAAATAATTTCTCTGACTTCTATGTTGAGTAATATAAGACACATGTAGAAAAGAAGTACTAAAGGAAAGAAACTACAAGAGGCTATGCATCCTGAACTCTATGATTCAAAACTATTGCAAGTCCCAAATATCCATTATTCATGAAGCATTTGGCCTCCAAATAGAATGTGTTTTTCTTTTCTGTGCCCTATAATCTGTTGTGAGGAATACACGTTCTATGCATCTGTGTTATTGATGTTAAGCCTAAAAGCTCAATCATAATATTTTGTGAAGGGAAAAGGAATAATAGTTCAATTTGGTAGTGTAGCCCTCAATTATTATATCATGACGCGGCTACCTGAAATGCCACTGGTGGCTCTAGCCTTGTTGCTTGTATTTTTATATGAAAAGGGCAACTCCACATACTTTCCTCCTGTTGCCAAAAATAAAAGACCAACTTCCCCAAAGCTTATCAAGGCTGCGGTTCACCCAGATTTGTGGTATTTGTGAGGAAAGATTTTTTCTAAATTTTTAATGCAGAGACTGCTCAAAGACATTTACGCTATACAATAAAAAAAGCCTCATACAAGGCCATAAAAATTACATTCATGCCGATTTTCCTAATGAGAGAAAGCACACACTTTCTTCACTTAAATGGCAGAATGGTAAACACAGACAAAACACATTAGTTACCATTAGCAACTGTACCAAAATTAGTAAATTTAGCTTAGACTTTAAAATATAATATATGTATATATAATATTTTAATAATCATTTTCCCAGTATGAAGTCTCAGTGTAGTTTGATGGGAATATCTAAAAATAGACATGCTCCTTGCATAAAAATCATTTGCCATGAATTAGCTGCAAGCTGAGAAATTTTAAAACAGAGCTAGTAATAGAATGCAAGTATGATTTGACTCTATTTTCACAAAGATGTTATTTTCTGTATTATAAGTCTTGAATGTAAACCTTCTGAACTTACTTCCTTTAATTTTACTTTGATAAATTGTTTTGACTTTAACCATTATGGGCTTTGACCTACAGATTATGAAAAAGATTTAGCTCTCTGCATCAGCATTAGCAGTGAGATTTAAATTTAATGTTGACACAGCATTCATTATACTTTATGTCACATTCTCTCACATGTAACTGTGTAGAGGATTTTAGCACCCTCGTACATATATTTATTTTGACTAAAGAGAGAAGCTCATAAAGGTTCCTATTATGTTCTTTAGTAGCAGACATTTTGTGAGGAAAAAATATTTTCTTGGATATTTCAAAACTATGAATGTTGTATCATTCACATACTATATTTAATAATTAACTTTTGTCAGAGTATGTTCTGGTACTTTACATCTAGACAACTATAAGCCTTTTTCTGAAGGCATTCTATTTCACAATACTTTCCTTAGGAGTCAATTAATATATATATATATATATATATATATATATATATATATATACCTTTCTTTTGTGTTTAATTTTAATTTTAATTTTTTATTTTAGGGAAGGATCTATAAGGTGTTCAGGATCTAACTACTAGATCAGACTTCATAGTGATCCACCTGTTTACAGACTCCAAAGAGCTTTTCACATACACTCCACCATGCCCAGTCTCAATTCCTGCCTCAGTGCACCCCTGGGGTGGGGCCAGCACTGCAAGCCCAAGTATCAAACCCATGGACCCTGTGCCTGATTGCAGGTGCTTTAATCCACTGAGCTATTTCGTTGGCCCTATTTTTTTTATTTCCATAAGCACAAGATAGTTAAGATACAACATACTACTAATTACTATTAGCTCCTTCAAAGGAAAGTTATATGCTTATATTGCTTGATTGGTTTTTGATGCTTATATCTTATATTAGGACCAATTACTTTGAAAATAACAATGCACAATGTACTGACCATTGTTTTTCTCCTACAGTCTTGTTTTGAAATTTTAGACCATTTTATTATTGTTCATTTTTCTTCTCTTTAAAATAAAATGTGAGCTATTGATGATGTTTGAATTAAAAAGTGAACATAGTCTCTTAACCTGCATAGTTTGTGGTTGGCTCTTCAAGATGTGGGAATATTCCAGTCATGGGTTTGTGTTTCACATGGATCTTGGCCAGAAGCATAGTGCTCACTTTATTTTTTTATTATTTATTTATTTGTGGAACCAGGGATTGAACTCAGGCCCTTGCTCCTGCCAGGGAAGCTCTTATTCCACTAAGCCATCACCCTGGCCCTGTGGTGCTCACTTTAGATACTTTCTTTTGGTCATTATTCTTATTAACTTGAAATGTGAAGCAAATGAATCACAGTTGAATTTTACTTCTGACACTAACAATTGAGGCCATATTGTCTGAATTCTTGAATCCCTACTTAGAGAATCATTGTGTTATTGAATAGGAACTGTCAACAGGACAAGTCTCTGACTTACACTTTGAGTTGTAAACTTTCTTAGATAAGAACAGAGCTCACATTATGAGAATCCCTAGATGTGCTCAAACTGTGGGAATACCCCAGGTGTCTGGTGGACATTGTCACAGCTGTGCTGTGATGTACTTACCATACAAGGGAATAGTATCCAATAGTACAGTGCTCAGGAGGAACCCAGGATGTTTGGGAGCAAGAGGAAAAGCATATGATGTGAAGGGGACTGCTAGGAAGTGCAAAGCAGTATACCTTGTATATTCACGTTAAACATGTGTAAGACTCACTTTGTCTGATTTATGAAGGAGTCAGACTTACTAATATTTGATTCATAAGCAACTCAGATATTGACTGTATTTGAACCAAGTGGTTTTTGGCGGGAAATAATCTTCAGCATTCTACCTTTCTTAATATACATAGCAAGAGCAATTGAGAAATACTACACTATTAACGGAATTGATTTTTTTCTGCTGAATGATTTTTGCAAAATTTAGAAAACATGATCATTTATTAAGGAAAACATGTGAAAATAGAAGTTGCCAAGAAGAGAATCACATATCAATTGAACAATTGCTACATAGCACATACAGTGAGGTATTTGATTGTACCCAAGAATAAGTATTTATTCGGCATGGTGCAGTGTATATTTTGTTGGAATTTCCATTGCTCTGCTATCAACATGCTATCTTGTTAATACCATCAGCAATGATATTTAGATTTAAAGGAGAGATTTGTAAGAGAGGAGATAATTAAAATATGGCACAAATGAGAGAAAAGTCTTGGCAGATGATGTCTGTCTAACATCTGGTAATCATTTTTCTAATCTAACGAACCCATGTAGGGCAGCATCCTCTATCCTTTTCATACATCATGAGCCCCCATTTCTCTGTGAATCCAGGAAGTTTGTTTGTGCATGGGCAACACTGACCTGGACACGGTGGTAGAAAATAGAAATCTCTGACACATCTGGGATTCAGTTCTGCTGGGGAAGTTTCCTTTGTATCAGCCACTATAAATTCATTCCCAGTCGGTGCCTCTCTTGGTAGGAACTTTAGTTCTAGATGTGTGGGAGGGAACAGAACAGAAATCAGGAAGAAATAGTGATGGTAGGTTCCTGATGTGCCTGCAGTCTTGAAAACAGTGGTGTCTGAGTCTTTCAAGAACACTGCCGTGGCTTATGCTACATCACTGTGGCAATCCTCTCTGGCATACAGAGAAATTGATACATTTTTACAATATAAATATAATTGATTGATATGGCATTTTGTTGTACATTTTTTCCCAGACAAGTCTATACATGTTTGTAATACATTCAACTCAACAAAGTGAATATCTGAAACACTGCATAAATTGTGTGTGTACTTCAGTCAGACATTATTTACATTTAGAATCACATTCTCATAAAATCCTCCACAAATTTGACAGGGCAAGTGTCACATTTTAATTTTTTGCAGATAAATAAAAGCTCTGAATAACAAAAGCGGTAAATTATTTCCCAAGGACACAAGCATTAAACGACAGGTATTAGATATAAAGATGTACTTTTCTCATTGTCATGAAATCAGTCATTGCTGTCCAGAAGTCCATGGAACCTTCTCCTGCTTTTTCCTTCTGCTCTCCTGTGTCATGAACTTGCTCAAGCTGCAGTATATATTCCTGGCATTTAGACTGTGCTTTACAAACCATTAACCAACTTAAAGAAATAAATGTGTCTGGCAAACAGCATTGCATTGATCAGAAGGGGCAAGAATGCATATTAGATGCATAAACCATCCAAACGCTGATATTCCCAATTTTATGGTGCACAGAAAATGGAAATAATTTGATTCTGTAACTGCTATGTAATTTCACAGGACTCAGGCAACTGTTTACCCCTAAGTACTCAGACTAAGAACATCCCAGGGGTGGAGCATTTTTCTAAACACATCCATCAGGAGACAACTGAGAGAGGAAGTCCATAAGGAAAAGGTACATTCAGATTAACTAGTATGACAGAGCCCAGTAAAAGGCAATGCATGTTAACGTTTCAATCAAGACATGGTAAATGCTTGCAGGATCATTGGACATGGATCTGCTCGAAGGACAAGGATCTGTTTGTAGGTACCTGCATTACTTGTATCTTGAAAACGTGGGTCTAAAAATAAATCATAATTGTAAAGAATCACAATCTAATTCATAAATGAAAAGGCATGAGTCCAGAAAATAATACAAATAAGTAACCTGATATATAAATAAACTAAGAAGGGGAGAGTCTCTCCTAAAGTGGATCATTACCAACCTAATATTTATAGAAGAAATGACAGAATTCAGAAATTAAGTTGTGGATGTTAAATTAGCAGGTAAGTTTGATAATAGGATGTATATATTATACTTCTATAAGTTATGTTAATTAGAAAAAGAAATCCCGTTAATGTGGCAAAGGACACTGATTTCACCTAGCAATCAAAACTAACACCACAAATATACCAATATTAAGAAAAATGAACTTTGAAATAATAATTTCATCAATATGTATAACTTGAAATTAACTAGGAACACATATCTAGAACTATTGTGTTTGGGCCAGTCGGGTTTTTTCACTGAACCAAATACATGAGCCAAACAAATTAAAGGAGGAAAGATTTATTATGGCTCCTAGTTTTCAGAGGTTCCAGTTCATGACTGGGCGGCTGTAATACAGAAACACTGAGCTGGAGGAATGTGTGAAGGAAAGCCATGTGTGTAATGGAAGCTAGGAATAAGAAAGAGGGGGAAGAGGGCAGCGAAGAAGAGACCAGGCACAACATGTGACTTTGAAAGGCTTGTCCCTGTTGACTTGCTTCATCAAGTCCAACCTTATTTCCTAGTAAATCCACTCCGATTAATCCACGAGTGCCATCACTATTCAATTGCCTATCTAGCCCTTGTCTTTGCATTTTCCTATATTAGAGATCAAGCATTTACCACGAGAATCTTTCACAATGCTTCACAATTAAACCAAAACTACCTAAATATGGTGTATGTTCTTCATACTTGCCAACTTCGGAAAAGAAAAGAGGATGGTTTAACTTCCAGGTAAAAGGGCAGCAAAGAGTCAGGACAATTGAATTCATATTTAATTCTAGATTAGACTCTGGTCTTAGATTATTACAGGAAGATCAATCATGAAATGGATGATGTTTAAGTGTGTTTTATGGCTAAACCCTTAAGAGCATTGAACCAAAGTATTTGCTTTTGATAACTGATATATGATCATTTAAGAGTATTACCTTGTTTCTTATAAATTATAGACTGAAATATTTGGGAATAAATGGACATGATGTCTTGAACTTTCTATCCAGTGTTAGAAACATGAACTTTGGTTCAATACTGTTAAGTGTATAGCCATAATACACACTTAAATATCGTCCATTTCCTGGTTGATCTTCCTTTAACAATCGAAGACCAACATCCAGTCTAGAATTAAATATGAATTCAGTTGTCCTGACTCTTTGTTGCCCTTTAACCTGGAAATTAATCCATACTTTCCTTTCTTTTCAGAAGTGGGCAATTATGGAGAACGTACACCATATTTAGATAGTTTTATGGTTTAACTATGAAGCATTATGAAAGATTCATGTGTTAAATGCTTGGTCTCCAACATAGGAAAATTCAAAGGTAAGGGCTTCTCTTCAAGCCCATGAACAATGAAATCAGAGGATCAGGAACCAGGACTTTCAAATCAGGAGCCAACAAAACCTTTTCTTTCTAATACGAATTGGTGATTTCAGGCATTTGTTTTAGAAACTGAAAACTGATTGAACAACATAAAACATTCAGCCACCCTGAAGAGATCAAGGTTGCCATGAGCAGATGCTAATAACAAAGTAAAATAAGGGAGGTTTAAATTTTAATTGGGTCAGATGGAGAAATGTTTGTTAAGACAGTTTGTTTAACACAACATATAATTAACTAATATATTCATAGCCCAGCAATAGAACTATCAAATTATGTTTTCTTATTATTTGTAAAATAGGATTACAAGAAATAATACACGAGAGTTTTTTTGGTAGGTTGTATAAAGTAATGGAAATTCAGCAATGGATATTATTCCTGTCACACAGAAGACATACATTGCGTGTTGGACATTTAACACACACCTATTACCTTTCTCCGAGTCTTTCTTATTTCAAGTGCAAAATTTCTCTAGTTCCGTGTCAAGGATTTACAGCCTTTGGCTCATGAAAACATATTTCTGAGACCCAGGCCACCATTCCACAACCCATAACATACAGCTCTCACCATGACCTTGGAAGGAAGAAAGATAATACTTGTGAATTAGGCTAAAACCGAGCACTTTTCTTTTCATTTCAAAATTATTCAAATGCATACTCAATGGATCCCAGCGGAAGCATACTTTTCTCTAATTTCTGCCTGAAGACTTCATAGCACATTTCTCCCTTAGAACAAACATGGGAAAGTGTTCTGGGAAAAGGAGTATTTTAGTGAATCAATAAGTAGAATGTTTTCTTTAAAAGGGCTACAAATTCTTTCTATGTTTTTGTTTTTTTTTTTTTTTTCCTTAGCAACATGGGCGCACATGTTTGGAATGTAATCAACCAAATTAATAGACTCCAGTGGCAAAGAAGTGGACTGAGAGCTAGGATCTTGGCCTTTCTGTGTTACTTCCATAATGGGCATTTCTGCTGCGGTGAGGTTCCAGTTAAGTCCTTCAAGTGCAGAGAGGGCCAGCTGTATACTAACCTGAGGGGTGCCATGAGAAACCAAAAGCACTGCATCACAAGTCACGCGCGTGAGATATGCTGCATTTGTGAGATTCACTGCCGTTTCATAACTCATGAAAAATTCAGTGGAGAAAAAAAAATAAATAGCTTAATAAAATGGACCCAACACCCAGCATCTCAGAGACCTCGGTGGAAAGGGAGGGAGATGGTAATGGTAAGAATCAGAGATATGTACTGTGTCAGTAGGATCTCCAGGCCTTTGGGTACTTTCATTCATGTTACTGCAGTTGCTTTAAGCAATAAAAGCATATCTAGGATAATCCAGTGGCTTATTAGCATAATTTAGGGTACAAATTATTAAGCAGCGTTGCCTCTGAGTTTTGAATGAGGTTGGAAACCTGTTGCTATTTAAGCAACACAACCTAAAATTACACACCATAATGCCTCTGCCTTTTGTGAAGACTCTTGATAGAATTTCCCATTCATGTTCCTCAGCTCCAACTACTGGTTAGTCAACTTGTAAACATAGAGATAATCATATTTAATATATGTCATATATTTAACAAGTGCTTTATGAACCAAATTGGCATTTTAGGGGAAATGGTACATAGCACATAAATAGAACTGTGTGTCTAACTAGATGATTGGGGCTTAAATTCTAATTCGTTTTCAAAGCAGGCTACTGTGTTTGTTTGTCAATTGGGAGCAGTTGTAATCCTTCCAAAGCCATTATACCAAATTGTTATGAAGGTAAACCTAAAAGCATGCCTTCCTAAACCTTACAATACTCCTAAATTTTAAAGGAATATGTTCATGTTATGGAATGCTTTATTTCCTTCCAGTAAGATCAGGTCAGTCATGTTTTTATTACAGAATCTTTGCTTTTTTATTCTATGGCTACATATTTTAGGTGGATAATTGTGGCCAATACAAGAGTAGGAATAAAACATAAGAAACAGTGCAGATATTCTTCAGAAAGGCATGAGGTATATCTCCAAGTCCACTCGGAGAGTTACTTAAAAGTGAAGCCAGGATATATCGCAAAGAAAACAGTTCCAAAGGATGGTGTTCATAGAACACATAATATTAAAATCCCTCTTCATAAAGCAGCATTAGGAGGCCTTGTCTCTGTGACATCACAGTGACTACCACCACTTGGGTCAAGTGAAACAAACTGGGTTCTTCTGGTTATTATTTCTTAAGCCAAAGTCAATTGTGCTTGGATTGTTTACAAAAGGGATAAATTTCTCTTCCCTGAAAGACTGTAACAATATAAGATAAAAGGAGATAGTATACCCCCCCACAAATATAACCTCAGTATCTAGGACAATATTTTACATTGTTGAGTTATTGTTAAAAACCTGTTCTGATGAATAATTCAGCTCAGCAGGGTGATCCATATTGGTGAGTGACAAGCTAATTCAAAAAGATACTATCTTTGAAGGTAGGATGTTAGGTGATTCATGATAAATCACTCAATATCATATTATTTATTAGTTGGTAGAATTATTTCTTTTTGACTGAGATGATACTGTCTCATGACATGAACTATTTTGTGGTATCTGAGCAATATCCTCCTTAATAATGTGACCTGGAAATACTTTTCCTTGCAGTTATTGCAAAGATAAAAGGAAATCTTCCTTTGAGTACTTGGCCTGGGAGATATTTAAGTCAGGAAACTTTTAAACACATTTCCAAGTACTGCAGCATAAAGCATTTTGTAGAACACAGCATCCATGCAATTTCCAAAAAAGCATTAGTACAAGGTTGACACTGGACAAGGCAGACCTTGTCTGGATTTTTTTCTTTCATCTCCTGCAGCACCAGTACTGGAAATGAACCAGACAATGTGGACAGATAAATGAGTTCATTACAGAAGCTAGAAGTCTTTGTACTTTACACACTGAATATTTCTAGTACAATTCTCTGCAACAAAAAGTAAAAAGAAAGAATTTCATAAAGAAAGTGGTCCTCCAACTGGAGCAGAGATAAAAGCAGAATTATAAACTCTGGACTAGGACACAGGAATAAACACAAATATAAACCACCTCATTACTGAGCATTAGGGGCAGAGGGAATAGGTTTCACCATGGACAGGACTGCAATTTGAATGGTTTGTGTACCCTCAAGTCTTCTATTTGGCAAACAGAACATAACTCACACTCAGTAGTGTGTGAATAATCATCTGTAACTAAAGACTTGTCATTTTAATGTTGACATTTATGTTCTAATTTAAGGAGAGACATATGACCTAGTATCAAACAGAAAATTAAGAACTCTTATGTTTACAGGACTATTGAGCATTCCGGAGAACAGTGCACTTTCAATTACCATCCAGATCACCTCACTACTTGTTAGACAATGTTTCCTAGGCATGGAATATGCACTGCCCCTCGGTATCTTCCTTCCCATTATAAAAATCTACATATTCTTCAAGTGCTGGCTGACATCTTGCCCGCTGTGTGAGGTTTTACTTGACTATTCTGGAACATGTAACTATTTCCCATACTGAATCAACAAAGACCATTATTGTCTACACTACACTTTTGGTCATTTTAGAAACACTTTAACCTTTTCTGAGGAGGAGGACTTGGTTTTGTTTTGGGAGGCATCTCTTATTTAATAAAGACATTTTTAGCAGAGTCATGAGCTCAGGTTAGAGAAGAAAGGGTAAGAAGTAATTGCATGATTAGAAAGAGAAACAAATAGCTAATTGGCACTATGGTTAGGAGATAGTATCTGGAGGTTTAGAAAGGCAGGAGTAGGTAATGGAGAAAAAAATAAAGATTCAGAGTTTCTCTAAAATTTCATGAAGTGCAAGTGATGAACTGAGCTCAGTGCAGGAAATTGAAGGAATCACCCAAGGCACAAAGATGGTAGATCGAGAGCTCGGCCAGGGATAGGATGGCTTCTTTCTTTTCTCTGCACCTGCACACCAGAACTGAAACAGTAGAGATGAACAGAGCACTTACTTCTGTGTCACTTAGGAGAAGCAAATGGGCATCAGACAACTGCCTGCCTGGAACAAAATTGTCAGGACATGATCTTGGGCAATACGTCCATTCTGCCTTACTGAGTGGAACAGCCTCCTCTGTGAGCTATATCCCTAGACCTTCTCTTCTTCAAATTGCTAAATCATGAGGATGACTCAAGCTTGTGATCCTCCTACCTCAGCCTTCCAGAGCACTGGGATTCCAGGGAGGCAGCACCACACACCTGGCTTCTATTCATCTTTAGCCTAGTTTAAGTCTCCCTGCATGCTCTCAGGGTTTGATATTCTAAAATCCTACCCAACATAGTAGAATAAATTGATATATTTTTTTGTCCTTTAGCTTCCAGCCTATAGTTATTAAGCTACTTGGTAGATACACAAGGATGAAGCATATGGCTTGTCTTGCAATAATGCCTGTGAGAGTAAAAATAAAATGGACATTTACCTAGTATAACGCTGACCACACTAAAGCAATCCACTCTGTGGCAATTCACAAACCAAAACTGTTGTATACTCACAATGACTATTCATGAAATGTTTTTGTCACCTCGAAAGGAAATTTCTTGCTCAGTAAGCAGTTCTTTCCCTCTATGGAGGCCAATAATCTGTATCTATCTCTATGGATTTGTTTATTCTATATTATATCCATTAATAACTTGTTTATTTTATTTACTATCATGTTTTTGAGACATCCACATTGCAGCATTTTCAGTACATTTCCATTTATGGCATATATATATATATATATATATATATATATATATATATATTCTCCTTTAATGGGCACTTTGGCTATTTCCTTTTTAGTTACCATGGATGTTCTGCTGAGAATATGAGTGCATATTAGCTAATTTTAAAAGCATTTGTAATGTTTTTATTTTTTATATTTTTATTTTTTTATTTTTTGGCAGCACAGTGAGTGGCCTTTATTTTTAACTTTTGTAGAAAACTGACATTTAGATTTCAAAATTCATTACAAAATTATTGGCAGCAACTTTAAGCATTTCAACAATGCTGACAGATCCCTTTTGCTCACACAAACACAGCCATTATTCTGTGTTCAAAGACCAAGACTTATCCCAAGAGTCTGTTACATTGCCACACTGCTCAAGACCCCTTTCTGACTGTGTCTTCCTCCATCTCCATGTCACCGTCCTCAGGGGGACCTGATCTACATTCTCTTCCAGGCATCTGACCAGACTGCCGCACTCCACTCAGCCCCTCCACCGCAGCCAGGTGGGACACATTCGCTACAGCATCTTGATCGCTTGTACATCCCCTGGAGAGGGCTCACCTTTCTGTTGGTCAGTTGATAAACCAGCACCTCGATTAAACGTTTTGAAAAACATTTGTAATTATTTTGGTATATAGTTAAGAGTGGATTTTCAAGGCAATAGGGTAATTCAATATTTAGTTTTTTTAAAAAGTGCCAACATGTTTTCCACAGTGGACGAATCATGTGTATTCTCACCACAATACAGAAGTCTAAATTTTCAACATTCTCCCAGCCTTCTTTTCTTCTTATCTTTGTTGGACACCATCTTCCAGAGTGTGAAGTGGTGCTTCATGGTGGTTTTGCCTTGCAGTTACCCAATAGCTAATGACACTCAGAACTGATTAATCTTCTTATTAGCCATTTCAATTCTCTGGAGAAATGTCTATCGAAATTACTTTCTCATTTTTAATTAGGTTGTTTGACTTTTGGTTTTGAGTCTTAAGAGTTTCTTGCATATTCTAGATGGAAGACCCTTACCAATACTTTAAGGAAAATTATTATGAAGGATGCAAACTGAAGCATAACAAGGGAGATAACTCAGGGGCACAGCACCTAGCCAGCAAGCACAAGGCCTTGAGTTTGATTCCTAGTACCAATAGAAAATATTCAAATTGAAGGATAGTTATTATGGCTACAGAATTTTTGATTGAGAGTTGATTTATAAACTTAATTCAGAATTTTGAATATACCACTCCATTCACGTTTGGCTGTGGTGGTATCTAAAGGACAGTTAGCTGGTAACTTAATGAAGGATTGCACTGAGTTAGCCTTTTTTTCCTGCTTTCAAGTTCTTTGTCTTTGGTAATTTGATAATGATGCATATATCTCTGAGTTATCTTACTTGAAGTTTGTTAAGTGTCTTATATATGTTGTGTCTATTATATTTCCTCAAACTTGGAAAACTGGGGCCAATATTTCTTCAGGTGTTCTTTCTGTCCTTTCTATATATTTTTCTCTTTGTGACACACATAATGGTGTGTTAAGCACTTTGATGGGGTCCTCAGGTCCTTTGGGCTCTTATCATTTTTCTTTATACACAAGGAATGAACCTTCATCCTCCTGGGCCTGGGTATTTTTAAATGTTTCTATCTTCAAGTTCATTGATTCTTTCCTCAGGTTGCATAGATATATTATCTTTCTCTAGTAAGTTTTTCATTTTATTTGTGATTTTCAACTGTAGCATTTCTACTTAGTTCTTTTTAATTATTGCTTTTCATTGGCATTCTCAGTTTGTTCATACACCATTTTCCTGGTTTTCTTTTGTTGATTTTCCTTAGCTCTTTGAATTCATTTGAGAGTTGATCCAAAAGCTTTGCCTAATAAGTCCAAGGTATAGGCTTTTTAAGGATAAGTTCTCTTGATTCTATTACTCTCTGAGTGCAACATACATTGAGGAATTTTTGTATACTATATAATAATGTGGAAAATGGACATTAATGTAGTCCTAGGATTTTGAGAGGTACCTCTTCTACCTAGAGTACTATTCCAGCCCTGAGAATATGCTGGCGTGGTGAGTACAAAACAAGTTAGCCTTGTGTCTTTCCCTCAAGGAATGACTGAGTAGGTCAACATATACAATTGCAGTATTTTAAGAATAGGCTCCTCGGGGCTGGGGAGATGGCTCAGTGGAATAAGTGCTTTCCTGGCAAGCGCAAGGGCCCAGAATCCCCGGTTCTGAAAAAAAAAAAAAAAAAGAATAGGCCCCTGGTAGAGCAACTCATACTAGAAATCCTAATCATCACCCCTCAGAAATGAAGGAGCTTGAAACAAAAATAAGCAATGTCTATCTACATTTTTTTGTTACTAGAACTAGGGCATACTGAATTTGATGACCTTTGAATGTATATTTCTGATAATCATCCAAGTATGTTATAAGGCAAAATGCCAGGAATTTAGACATACTGTTATTTAGAAGTGGAATTGAGATGTTGAGTACATGGGAAAATAACCTTAAAGAAGAAGACCACCTTAGAAAAATTAAACTTGTACATTTTTTCTTTCTACATTAATTTGCTACATTTTGGACTAAAAGATTTTTTTGTGATAAAGGATAAAATATTTAACTCAGACCCAGATAATTTGATATATATATCCAACTGAGCTGAAAAGTCTTTTTCCTCTATACCAGGGTTTGGGAGATTGCACTCAAGACCTTGTACTTGCCAGGCAGGCACTTATGTTCCTGAGCCATCACCCCAGCCCCTGAGAAGTCTTTCAAGATGCTGTCTTAAATTTTATGTACTTTTTTGAGATTATTAGATACTCTCTGTACCAACTTGTTCAAGTTAAAAAGAGAAAAGAAAGAAAAAGCAATGAAAAGGAGACTGATTTCTTACTGCAGGGTTCTATTTTCTCTGACCATGCTCCTACCAGAGTGTGTGGTACTTGCAAAAAATAACAACTAATTATGTGGTCTTCCGTTATAAATTTCCTACCATTATTTCAGATGAATATCCCTTGTTATCTTCAAAAGGTTATACAGCATTTGAAATTCAAAAGGAAGGTGTTACCTGCTATCTTGCATAAATCTCTAACAATTGCAAATGGAATGTATTATCATCAGATCCGATTGCTTATATCCAATCTTGCTTCATCCCAGCATTTGTAAAGGTAAATGCATGGTAACTTGCTTCTTATTTTCTTGGAATTCAAAATTGTGCATATAAATGAGAGTATCCATGTTATACAATTTTGTGCAGATTGTCTCTTTCCATTACTGCTTCCATACCAAGTACATTACACTGAATGGTGAGAAGGGCTGAACAACTTTATTAACTGTAACTGCAATACAACAGCAGATTCTTTTTAAATGCAGCTGGGGGAAAAGCAGCCGTCAACTTCGTTTCCACTATTTACCATAAGCAGCAGTTACACACAGTGTTTGTTCGAAAGCTACTGAAGGGTATTCGTGTAGATTAATTATTAGAGATTTTATGTTGAAATCTTTGTTTAAAATGTTATAGAATTTAAATCCAGTGGAATGGTAATTTGCATTACATTAACAATGTAAATCAGTAGAAGCAGATTACTTGACAAAGTGATTGAATACCTACCCTTTAACTATCATTGCAATGGATACTAGAGAGAGAGAGAGAGAGAGAGAGAGAGAGAGAGAGAGAGAGAGAGGAGTAAACAGGAAACTATCCCGGAGAAATTCACAGCTAAGGCAAAGAGAGAATGTGTAACTCTTAAGTGTTAAAATTTGAGTTTTAGCCAAGTATAATCAAAAAGGAAATTGGACAATTGGAACTATAAATTTGATTCAGAATCATAACACTTGGGGAAGTTCAAAAAAATAAATAAATAACTGACCCTGCTTTTTCCTTACCAACCCAAAGACATTTTGGACTCAGAGATATACTTCTAGCCTACTGTCTGAGTAATAAAGATGACCAGCCAGTGTGGGAACCTGGGACAAGGTGACAATTTTGTCCTCTATAAGCTTGGAAATCTAAGGCTTTTAGGATCAAGTTTGGACAAATAAAAACAGAGAACACACACACAAAACTGTATCTGTATTCAAGTTGTTGAGGAGCGGAAAAGGGAGCATCCTTCCCAATGCTTTCCCAGCCAAGTAGATGAAAATCTACGTCTGGTAATGTGCCTGTCACCCACAAGAGGGCTCTCCTGAAAAATTTCGCAAGCACAATGCAAGGCTTGATTTGTTTAGAACCCCCTCAGTCACATACTCATTTATTGAGAAATATTCTTCCAATGTATTTCAGACAGGTTTTGAAACTTACTGAAAGAGGCTTATGCTAAAATATCAAGAAGATCAATATCTTTTTTGTAGTTTTTTAAGCATAGAGCCAGAGGAAAATTAGTGTTAGAAAATATGGTGACCTACAATACTTATGTTTGAAAAAATAAAGACATGATCCTCATAGTGAGGCCTACTTTTCTGACAGCAACAGCTTATATACAGCTATTTGTTTGATTTACATTTTATTCTTAGTTCCCTCACTCAACTGGCTTAGCCAGTGTGCATATAAATCTTCTCCCATGTGGGTATTAAACTACTGACACCGCTGTCAGTGACCTCACTGAGGCATTGGTAGGCCACTGGGAATGAAGGTAATACTTTTCAAATTCCAAGACTGGCCACTGTCTTGCTTCCTTGGCATATCTGTCCACCGGTGCATATATTGGAACTGCAAAAATATAGACCAATCTGTGGTCCGGGTAGCCTGTCCTGGGATTCTTCAAGGACAGATCCTTTAGGATTCAGTGTCACAACAGTTCTCTCCATCTCCTCTCTCACTTGTCCACTTCATTATATGAAACATGATCTAAAAACGTAAAACAAAATTTAAAATTTATTACAGTAAAAAACGCTTAGCCATTTATCTCCCTTAAACTATTCCCCATTTTTTTGAACACACTTATCCTATCATTTTCATTACTTTCTAGAGAAATTCTGGAAGTCCTCTTTTGTAAGTGTCTTTTCATGATTTCTTCAGAGTCCTGAACGTATTCAGAATATTTCTGGCTATTTCTGTCACATAAAAGCATTAAGGTGTGTCTTCATTTACCTTAGTTACTATATCTGGTTCCATGTGACTTCTGGCTTTGCACCAGTCATAATGACCATAAAAGATAAATATGTTGAATCAGCCCAGGATAACAAAGCATCCAGGACAGCTCAACCAAAGACTAGAACTTCCAGAACTGCTTCACATACTGGCAAGAACAATGGATGGGGTGTGTTAAAGCTAAGTGGCATATTATAAGTTGGATTAAGGGCAGTGTGTCCTTCACTGCCATAAATTTTAGTACTTAAACATATACTATATCTTTTATGACACTTTGGATGTAAGAGGAAAGGAATTTTTTTTCTATTTTTACTGTACTGTCATTCAACACAACACAGACTTCTTCTGCTTCCCAGATGTGTTTTTTAAAATTTTTCATTTCCTTATGAATTCTCCAGCAGAAGCCAGCTAGATATGCTAACAGTGAGTCCACTTCCAACATTAACCAGAGTCAATGTGAATTCCACAGGTCCAGCTCTCGGGCTCTCAGAATCAGCATCTACCTCAGGGGCCTATTGTCAACCCCAGGTTGAGACTCGTTCTCCAGATGCACCAATTTTAAGTGGAGAAGTCCTAAGTCCTCGTTGGGCTTGATCATTTGCTGAAGCAGCTCAGAGAACTTGAGCAGCTCCATTTACTTTTCTGTGCACGATATTTCACAGAATGGGGAGGTACATTGAGAGGAAGGAGTACCTGGAGTGACACCTGTGGGAAGCCCTGTGCTCCTCAGAGAATGCCATTTATTTCCAGTTGCACAGTTTTAATCCCAGAAGCTCTTTGAACCCCATTCCTTTAGTTTTATGGAGGCTGAAATGCATACATATGACTGGACCACCAGTGATTGATTACTGACTCAATCTCTAGTCCCTCTCCTAGTGGGTGAATCTATAGGTTCCAACTTTCTAATCCTATGCTTGTTCCCTTGACAACTCCTTCATAAACTCAGTTTATTCAGGCCTCTCCAGCCACCCCTTGTCTCATTAGCATAAAACACTTTTGGCATAAGTTCTAAGTTTCCGGATCTATATGCCAGGAAACTGAACAAAGAACAAATATATATCTGTATTACCACACATCACAGGTCCCTGGTAACACTTTAGGAAAAATGGAGCCACTCAGTAGATGCTGTCAGGGTTTCCTTGGCACTTTCCCAGTGCACCGTGGTCTCACTTGGCTCTGCGTGTTTGAGAGGCAGCTCCTGCGTTCTCTGGGTAGTAGCAGTTCATGGTTCTTTCTTGTATGGAGGTGTCACGATGCTCCATGCTCTCTGGCAGCGGACCCTTCCAGACACCCTCCCTCCTCACTGTGCCCTTCATCACTGTTTTGACTGCACTATTCAACTTTTGATTCGTGGCTCTGAGCTCCCTGTGCTCCAACGGGAAGGCAGTCTCCTTGTAACACCAATAGGAGTTCATGATTTCCAATTGAAAAAAATCTGAGGGTAAAGAAATTCATCTGTTGGCCATAACTACCTACATGAGAAATCATGTGAGTACCTAAAGCAGAAGTGATGCTGACATAGTCATTGTAGGCAATTCTAGCATTGTTTGTATAGCAGAAAGGGCAGCCCCCTGGCTTCAGGGTGTGCACATGTTAGCCACCTGATCAAATTACCTAAATGAGAATAAAAGGAAACTGAATTGCACAAATCCATTTAGAAATCTATGGCTTCTCTGTTCCAACATATATTGTTTGGTTATTGTGAGACTTCAAGCCTTAATCTGTTTGCTAGCTTAACAGTGAGCAAAGCTGTTGGACACATAATTTATTGTCTCTATGTAGTCCAGTACAAGGGAGTGTACTGTCTAATCTTACAAGCATTCATTGACCAGCTTTTCTGGATCAGATTCCTTAAAGGATGTAGCAGGAAATGTTAGGAGTGCAGGTACTGTAAGTGTTCTGGAGGATCAGGGTGTAAATTGGAAGACAGAGTCTGTATGGTGAAATCAATGCAGACTTGCTATAATCAATGGCGGTGAATAGATCCAGAAAAGCAATATCACCAAAAGAAGTGTCTTCAAGTCTCAGGGCTAAGCCTTTTAAGATTGGCAATGGATTGGATAGAAAGTCAGGATGGCAAGGCACGTCACAGTCATACTCTTAGCTGTATCCCTCTAGGTAGGACAACCATAGCCATCAGAACCTGCCACAGTGCCTGTGGTAGCACATCCCACACAAAAACACAGGCTGCCTCAACAAAATCCTCTATGGCAGGTATGCACACACCTGTTTCTGCTTTCCGTTTCCATCATTAGCCATGTCTGGGAGGCAGAATTCTAATACAATTCCCATAATCTCTGCCAATTGGTGTCAATCCTGTAATTATATCACTTTATAAGATGGCATGTTGGAGACAATTTAGGTGGGGCTAACACAGTCCAGTGAGTACTGTGGAAGCATAGTGACTTTTCAGAATGCTGACAGATGCAAAATTTAGAAAGCAATTTCAAGGTGAGAAGGACTCAGTGGACCTAAGTTATCTGAGGATAAAGGGAATCACTAGAGAAGAACTTCATGTGGCCTTCCAGAGCTGAGTGGACCCCAGGTCACAGCCAACAAGAGAACCTTCGTATTACAAATCCCCAGAACTGAACCCTGCTGACAGCCAGCAAGGCCAGAAATAAATTTTTCTGCAGAATCTCATGTGAGAGCCCTGCCTGGCAGACACCTTTTTTGAAGCCATTTGATAGCCAAAATAAAAAACTAATCATCTTGGCCTGGTCTTCTGATTTAGATAACTGGGAGCATTGTAAATGGCTGTGGTTTGACACCATCTGATTTATGGTAATCTGTTGTGCAGGAAACAAGCAATAAACTATGTGTGGGTATGTGTTCTGTATGAGTAGATTTCCTAATATGCATCTTCATTTGTTAGTGCCTTTATGTATATATTCCTAAATGACAAAGACGTCAACTAAAGCAATGCTGTTTTGTGCATAGGAAAAGATCCTCCTGTGTCTCTATCATTAAAGCCCCTGTATGACTTCTGGGGAGGTGGGAGTGCTTCATATTCCACCTCTTTTTTCTTTCCTTCCCTGAGACTGTTAGCATATATAACAGAGGAAGCAGGAAGGAGTCCAAGAGGAAATCATGTCCCACATGGCCAACTTTAGATCATTTCTGTACTCTAAATATGCCTTTTGCAATCATGCAGTGAAATATACGTTTAAATTCGTGGTTGTATATTTTGGTATTTTCCTATGCCTCCCATGCATTTGCACCTCCTCCACTAGGAGATTTGGTAATCCACATAGTTTGTTTCTATTCAACTTATTTTTTATTCTGTAGCGCATTTGAAGTAGTTTGAGGAGCCTGTGAGGACAGTTCCATAAATTTGATGCTTCCATAATAGACATTCCAGATGGCCTAACCATTTAGGACAGGAAATGTAGATTCCTGCCACTAAAATTTTTGGAAGTTCTGCCATTATCTCAGGATATGCCTGGGAAGTGGGCCAGACCCCTGAAGGCTCAGACTTCTGCTAATACCTCTTTTTCCTTGCTGGGCTGCCAGAACTAGAGGAGACACTTTTATTTTTCCCATCAGAATGAAGACATGCTGTCAGCCTGAAACTTTTTTTGTAGTCTTAGGAGTCTAGCGCAGTGTAGCTGCCTTTTGACTGGAACTGGTTGTATGCCTTTAAAATCCTCTCACTTTTGAGCTTCTGCAGAATGCAACTCCTTCTCTCTTATGATACTACTTCTGCCAGAAGAATGAACAAGCACCCCTTTGAACTCTTGACCTGGTGCTTTCTGTGCATTTGAATACACACCAAGCAGGGACAATGACCTTTGCTTCGGTGTCTTTCTCCTGTTCATCTACTGACTGGTCTGAGAGAGCAGTCCCCCACAAGGCAGTGTGCGTGCACTTGACACAGCCAGGCAGGACTGTCAGGTGTTTAATGTTATTAAGCGCTAAGAACACCATCACAACTGATCCACTCCCAGAGGGGCTCTAATGAACGCTTCGGCACCCTGGGGCATCCCGTGCACCTGCGAGTCAGACAGAGTCTCAAGGGTGCCCCCAGAACCCTCAAGGATGTTGCTTTGGGATCATAGCAGGATCTGTAGGTTAATATGTCTCCTTCGACTCCTTTATAGAGTACAGAAAGCAAATAAGGTTTTTGACAGAGTAATCCTCATAAGCAATTAGCATGGCCTTGCAAAATGACAAGGACAACTCTGAAGTGAGCATGGGGAAGGGAAATAGACTCAGTACTTTGTGGCTTTAAAAGTGAAGACATAGCATGAAGTTGCAGGGTCCAACTGCTGAGGTAAGGCTCAAAGGAAAACACATGCATTTTCCTTTTCTAAGAGTGCAGGAAAGAATTTGTTTTCCCATTTTATAGATTTACAGATTGAAACTGGTGTTCAGAGAGGCTTGTTTTTTTTTCTGAGGGTATGAAGTGAGGAGATCAGTAACTGTAGAAAGGAGGTACCAATTTTCTGTAGCCTCAATTTTTTCATTCAATCAGTCTCTGCAATTTAAGAATGAGTGAATAAACATATTAATGAACTATTACCCACATTTTGATCATCATTCTACTCAAAAAGAGTATCAGCTCTACTACTTGGCTATCTGATGGTATGAATGGACATAATTAAAAATAATTTGACAGCCCTCATAGCTGGACTTAAAGATGCAGTTTGCTTATGCTATTTACTAGAAGAATGTTTCAAGATTGCTGTATGTGATTTGTGTCCAAAAATCTTCCAAGCCTTTCCATTTTCAAGTCAAATATTGGCCTTTTGTTGTACTGTAGTAGACCTTTGTTTATCATAAATTCTCAAAAATTCCACTTAATGAATAATTGTGTGTGAAATATACAGTATAGTCTAGGACCAATCAGATTTAAAAACAAAAATGAGATTTTGTTTAATACTTAGTAAAACAGAGAGAAGGTATTGAAAAGAACTTTTAGACCCATGGCAACTTTTCAGAGAGAGAATTTTGTCAGTAATATTATTTCAGTGGTTAGCTAAGATAGAAGTAACAAACAGGTTACTTACTTTGTATCTATTTCTTTTGATGAGCATATGAAGTGGGGAAGATCTATGAGAGAAAGATGGCTTTGAATATTGAAAATTTATTTAGCATATCAGAGCTTTAGGTTTTCCCGCTAGAAATTAGGGTTGAGAGAGTTGACCTGAGACAGGGATACTGCAGAGTCAATGAGATAATACATACGCAGCACCTCCAGATTACTGATCATGTGCTCATCATTTATGAAACATCAGGAGAGAACACCTAGATTCTCACTTGTTCCCAAGAAACAGATTCACAATTCATTATTCAATATCAACTATGTGGAAAGTTTATCTTTATCTAAAATTTATATGAAG
>NW_004524595.1:10801288-10802100 GCF_000260255.1 Octodon degus | reverse complement strand
GCTTTGGTTTTAGTACGTGACAGTTTATTATCTTTTTATTAATTACACATAACATGACTTGGAAAGAGTTTCAGTGAAACATTTGTTGTTATAATATTTAATCATTAGTTTTTTCAATGAATGCTGAAATTTTCAAGGTTTTTTTATGAAAATCCCTCCCAATGTAAACAGCACAGCTCTGAAAATGGAAGTCTTTTTCTGTTTATTTGTTTTTATTAATATATGTCTGCAGTACATAAAGATTACATTCATTGTGAAGAGTTGGCTCAGGTACATGAAACATCTAATTATTTTTACTTCCCTTACCCTCTGCACCTTTCTCCTCCCTCATCTCTCTCAATCTCTAGGATTTCGGGTAGCTTTCTGAAATTTGGATGGGTCTTTCCTAGGATTGCAAATCAATTGTACAGAACCCAAGGTAACCAAAAGTAAGTATATTGAAGCAGTTAATAATCCAGTAAATCAGCAATAAAGTATGATTTTTAATGTATTTAGTACAGGGTCTACAGGGTCTCACTGTGCAGCTTGGGCTCCTTAGTGATCCTCCTGTTTTTTATTATTTATTTATTTATTTTTATTTTTCGGAACCAGAGATTGAACTCAGGCCCACGCTTGCTAGGGAAGTGCTTATTGTACGAGCCATCTCCCCTGCCCGATCCTCCTGTTTTTAGTCTCCCAAGCATTGGGATTACAGATACACACCACCAAGCCTAGTCTCAATCATTATCTCCATGCACCCTGAGAGCAGAGCCAGCAGAGGACACCAGGGTTTGAACTCCAGTCCCTGTGTCTGCCTAAGCAGGCAATTTAAT
>NW_004524595.1:10784784-10800360 GCF_000260255.1 Octodon degus | reverse complement strand
TTTTTTTTTTAATTTTAATGATTTTTTTCTTTTTTCTTTTTTTTTTTTACACTTTGTACTTGTAACTGGTGCTGCAGTTCATTTCCTCTGCTTTGCAGGGGGTACTTTTAGGGAAGGAGCCATACGGATTCTTCATGGGTTCCCAATTAGGAAATTATAAGCTTTTTCAGGTCAGAGATCAAGTCTTTCTCATCTCTCCCCATGTCCACACTAACTGTTCAGCACATGGTAAGTGAGTTTCACGGTCATCATAGGTTTGGGAATAAGGTAAACCAAAATCACTTACCTGGCAAGAGAAGATATTTGGAAGTATGGTTGAAGAAACAGCCAAAGGTATCAGCTATGGTTTGTGAGAGGTTTAAATGTGACCCCCAAAGGTCCTCCACAGAGTGTTGTCGATCAGTGCAACCCTTCAGACACAGGGCCCAGGGGAAGTAATCAGTCCTGCGGACATGCCTTAAGAGTTAAAGGTGATCTCTAAGTGAGTTCATTCCCAAAAAGCAGATGGTTACAAACTGAGGCCACCAAATGTGCTTGATCTTTGTGGCACGCAGTTGGTTCCCTTTCTGTTTCTCTGCCTATTATGATGTAGCCAGGTGTGGTGGCGGACCTGCAAAGACATTGGTGAAATGTTAATAAACTCAATGAACCTCTTTCCTTTATAAAGTTCCTAGCCTGAGGTGTTCTGTTATAGAAAAAGAAAATTGACTAAGGTGATGTCTTTCATCAAGCTCTTCTACTGCCTGAGCTAACTTATACTTGTGATTACTATAAGCTTTGGGGCTATAAAATTGGGCACAGTATATAAATATTTAAAGAAAACATGAAGAAAAATAAGTTGTAATGTGATTAATGGAGTTAATTATCTAATTATATAATAATGGAGCATTATGTCAAAAGTACTTCATTAAAAAAGAACAATTATCTATAATTAAATTTTAAATTTGATTGAAGAATGTTGAATTCATTACTGCACGGAGGAGCTCACAGGATTATTCCCTTCTCCTATTAATTCTGTTACATTAGGATGAGCTGTCATTTCATATGTAAACATTTTTTAATTTTAATAAAATTTTGGTTTTTAAAAATAATCTTCAACCAAGGACAGAACAAGCTACAAAAAAGCAGTTACATTGTCAAAGTATGAGTGATTCAGTCATTGTTATAGGAGACAGTGCTGGCAACGGGCAACTACATATCTTTACCAGGCACAGCTTGTGGTTTCATCATTTTTCTTTAAAATAGGGAAAGTTGAGAAGGTTTGTCAAATGCCACCTACTCAAGAAGGTAAGATATACTTCAGTAGCAACCAAGACAGATGGAGGGTGTGGAAAAAAGTTTAGTTAAGTTCAATGAATATTCCTGCGTGATAATTCTATCAATCCAGCCAACGTATTTTATGCACTTGAAATTTCCAGATTCTTTACTAATTTTCAGGCTTCCTTGGAAAAAGACTAACTATACCCTCTGAGAATTATGAATAAGGAGAAGCCATTGCACTTTTAGGAGACATTCCTTATCCAAGTAGAAAAACAGAATTCAGAAGACTCATACTTCACTCCAGGTCTCCTATGACTCATTTTATCAATTATAACTGATATTGAGATTCTTTCCACAATCCTAAGGCTAATTTATGTCTTTGTTCAAGTCACAATGTTGCTTTGGCTGTCAGGTTAGTAATCTAGTTGACTCTGTATCTCAGAAACTATGGGGTATGGTCCACATACTAGTTATCAGATGGAAAAACAAAACCTACCCATAGCTGATTTGGCCCAGATGGGGTGCCACCTATCCAAGGAATATTCTTTGAAGGTGCATAAGACATGAAATGTTCATAAGATTTTCAGAATTCTAACTGCTATCAAGAAGTTATAAAGGGCAGGCAAGATAGCTCAATGGACTAATGTGCTTACTTAGGCAAACACTGGCAAGCAGAGAGACCACAGTTCCATCCCTGGCACCACATGCCATGCCAGCTCTGCCTCCAGGGCAGGCTGAGCAGGCCTGACTCTGGGTGTAGTGGTGCATGCCTCTAATCTCAGCACTGAAGAGGCTGAAAGCAGGAAGATCACCACAAGTCCCAGCTATGCACTGAGACTCTGCAACAACCAAATATATTTTTTTTAAAAAGTTATGAAGACTGTTTATAGAATGTTGATTTTTCTGATGATGTTTACTGCACCCATTAGTGGTCCCTGTAGAGTTGACAGCTTTTTGAAGCATGTCAATGAGATTATTGATCTTAGAATGACCCTAATCTAGGAAAACTTTTTAAATGCTTGCTATTGCCTTTTGTTAACATATAATGTACCAACAGGATTAGAAATTTCAAAGTAAAAATCAATGTAGTTGATCTATTTTAAAAGTCATGAGCACACATGCACACACATGCACACACATTTGCGCTGAGTGGAAGTTAAGATTTATTTTCAAAAAGAAAATGTTGTGTTCCTATGCCAGGTAGCTTTCTGGCTTGTTTCTTGCCCTATGTGCCCAACACCCTAGCCAAAACCTGACATGAAAACATTTTTTGGTTCCTTCAGGGCCTCTTACTACCCACATACCATCTTTATTCCTTCCCGGTTCATGTATGGAGTCCCAGTGCTCCCTTCCTTCATGCTTTCTTTCTCTAACGCATAGCAGGTTAAAAAAAGACTTAATCATGTCTATAATTCTGCATGAAATATATGTCTACTACAAGGCAAGAAATAGCGACTCTAATATCTTCACAAACAACCTTAGTGATAGCTTGTCATATCCAGGGAACTAGGCATAGAAAAGTCACATACAGTAGTTTGAAAAACCAAGATAATTAACATTCAAATGTCCAAAGTGATAGCGAGTGAGACACAAGGCACTAAAACGCACAGCTTACTTACCACACGATTAACAACCAAGAGTGACCCATAAATATCATCCTCCCTCCAGTACATACTTATAATTAGCAGAAGCTTGTTTGCCTCCTTTCCTTCAGATCCAGAAGAGAGTGAACAATGTATCCTTCAAGAGCTCTATATTGCTTTTTCTCCCCAAAATAATATAGGCAACAGAAATTAAAATGTAACATAGGCAATAATCTATTCACAGTGAGGAAAATCTCCCAAGTATTAATTTTGGAGTTCCTACTAAGTCATCAAAAAAGAAGAAAAATACAATTCCATTCCTCTTTACAAATCCATTTATCTTCAGTGCTATGAAAACAATGAAGTGCACTATTAAGGCGGATAAATCTGGGTGTCCCTCGGAGATAATAGATCTAGGAGGAGAAATAAAACTGGGCAAGAAAATGGGATCACTTTTATATCCAGATTTCAAAATGGGTGGCTAAAGGGTAACCAGTGGTTATAATGCTCTCATTCTTAGCAAAGCCTGTTGAGGCAGTCTTCAAAGTCTCAGGGAGTTAATCTGAGCTTTAGGCATCTCATTAATAAGATGATAAGGAGGTATCCACCAGGCAAGGTATCTATTTGCCAGGCAAGGCAATGTCTTTGGCAGTTTTACCTAACACACACACACACACACACACACACACACACACACACTCAAAATCTAATTAAAGACTACAGTCTGTGAGGTACACATGATTGGACAGTTCTTCCAAGACAGTTTGTAGGTAAACACAGTGCTGCAAGTGGACAAGACTATCTTTCCTTCAATACACATACTACATGTTATATAATATCAACACTATGTGAGAAGAAAAGAAGAGACATGGGTTGCTTTATTGCTTTCTTTTTTCTTGTGATATAGGTTTATACAGGTAGGTTTGGATATTGGATTGTTTCTCATAGACAGTTTTTAATTCTTCTATGGCAGGCATCCCACATCATCACCATGACTACAGAGCACAGAAAGATGGGAGCCACATGGTCCTACCCTTGCTGTCTCTTTGAAGAGGTACCTGTCAGCCACAGAGTGTCAGCAGATACAGTTCAACCATCGTCATGGTTGGAATACAGGCTTCGCTGTGTGCCTATGGCCTAGCCCCAGGTAGACACACCACACATGGGAGACTGCTCTCTGAGGTGACTTGAAACCCTGGTAGAGGCCAATACCCTGAGAAAATCTCACCACTGCTCATTTTGCTTTTTTTTTTTTTTTTCCCCAAATGGCTGAACTCCAAGAATCAAAGTAACTCTCTTTTCAATAGTGTAATAGGAAGAACAGTAAGGCTTTCTCCGAAAAATCTGATAAAAGTCCCTGAGAAAATCCTCTCATTAGGGAGGCCCAGAACACCAGAGAATTTTCTCAAAGCTGTGGCCCCCAGGGTTCTCTATCTCACACAAACTAATTAGAATTAATTTTATTGTAAAAGTTAAGATAAAACTCTGTAAACTGATTTATAAAATATTCTTTGCTTGTCTTTTATCGTATTTAATCTTCACAGCATATTTATAAGTATGGCTTTACTCATTTTGCAGATAAAGCCATCAAAATGCAGGACATGGACTTTGTTTTTAAATCATCCATTTTATTGATGGCAAAGAAAAAAAAGGGACTCAGATATTTAGATCTTTAATCTAAGTTTATTTCCAGTAAAGTCATAAATATTTTTCATGAATACATGGTGGTTGTGGATCTCAGATCACTACCTGCTTTGGACTGGCCACTTTTCCACTGGATCACATATTTTATAAGGATGATATGAAGTATATCAGAACTGTGGTTCTGCTTTGTTTGCTTGCTTTTATTTTCAAATTTATATTTGGAAGCATTTGCCTTATTGTGAAACTGAAATCTGATCTTTCACATTCGGTTGTCTCTGAAAACACAAGACAATCTCTCACAGTGATCAGAGATTAATAGGAAGGACTATTAAGCTCAAGGCCAGGGAGATAGCTCAGTAGAATAAGCACTTGCCTGGCAAGTGCAAGGTCCTGAGTTCAATCCCTGGTAGTGCAAAAATAAATAAATGCAAATAAATAAATAAATAAATAAGTGCAAATAAATAAATAAATAAATAAATAAATAAATTGAAGGACTTGAAGTTGCTACAGGAAGTTTTCAGGCAACATCAGCTGATTAAGGAACAATTAGTAAATATTAGATTTTTAGTAAGTTCTGGAAATTTAGAATTCTTAGGAACAATTTATTTGAAGGGGTGATAAGCAATTTAAAATTTTAAGTTCATGTATTAAGCAACTCTTATTTATGGGAAGCTGAGCCTCTTGCTTGAAATTAGACATGAGTATAAGATATCCACAGTGAGGAAACCTCAACTGCAAGAAATGTAATAAGATTTACGGTGTTTTGTCTAATAAGATATATGTGTATATGGGGCTAGGGAGTTAGCTCCGTGGCATAAATGCCTGCTTGGCAAGAGCAAGCTCCCAAGTTTGATCCCTGTACCACACATACACACACAAAAAAAAAAAGAAAGAAAAAAGATATATAGGTGCATATAAAATGCTGTTAAGTTTTCTATGTAAGGGCTTGCCAGGGGTTTTACAAAAAATTAATAGTTAAAACATAAAATCATTGAAGGTATTTCTAGCTAGATATAGGCTTAGAACTAGGTGCCTCCAGGTAGAGGAAATAGCATAACGAAATGTATAGAAAATACACATAGCTGTAACTTAGAAATATCAAAAGATAATGCTAGAAAATTATGTTAAGATTTGGTTAAATGATGCTTTCTTTTCTCTTTTTTCTTTTTCACAGTACCAGCAATCGAAGTCAGGATCTTGCGCTTGCCAGGCAGATGCTTATGACGCTGAGCTCTATCCCCAGCCCCAAAAGATGCTTTTTTGACAAGCCAGAGGGTTTGTAATTTACTGTATAGGCTTTAAAAAGCTGAGGGAGCTCAAAGGCACATCTCCTTCTACTTCAACTAGACATTCTCTGGGGTTCATCTTTTTCACAGCATCTGTGAAGTTTCTAAAGTCTAGGTCAAGTCCTACTTTCAAAACAAGAGATAGATAATTTGACACAACAGATGCTGTCAACTGGCCCAGCCACCCAGACTCAGATAATAAGCACAGAATACACGTATTCACATATGAGAAATTTTCAGTCCATTTGCTGAGTTGCTTTCAACAGTTACTTCATCAAAGAGAAATGATTACAAATATGGTTTCTGAGAAAATAAAAAATAAATCATGAGCACAGCTCAATGAAAAAAAGGTAGGAAATAAACTCAAAGGACATACAGACTATAGAGATGCTTAGAGGATTTCAGGGATTAGGGTGATGAAAGATTGATTTTGCTGACCAATCGTCATTGTAAAATGCTCATTTAAAAGTAAACACAAACAAATCTACTACATAAATAGAATAGAAATGATTTGGTGACTCCAGGTCTTAAGTATCAGAGCTTTTAAAGCTCTTAAAAAACTTTTAAGAAAAATGAGCCCCAAGCAACCTATGTTATGTTTAGTTATACAAAAGGTGGTCAAAAGATACATTGAATGTTTAAATTTTTAATAATTACAGTAAAAGACATATATCTAAAAAAGGACATGTTTTGAATGAAAATAGTATTTAGAGAGAGATAAATGACAATGTATTAATTTTTAATTTAAGCAATCACCTTTCCTTGATCAAACATTTACAGCAATTTTGTCAAATAAAAAAAATATAACAATATGTCCTTGTCTATTTTTTCACCAGATCCGACACAGCATGAATACTGACACTTCTCCAAAGTCAAAATGACCATGAAAGGAAAATGTTTTGAATCTTTTGAGGCAGTGAAGCAGCCATGACTGTGTACCTAAAGACACTCAGGAAAAGGAAGTTGTGGCAATGCTTCAGAAAGTGGCAAGAACAAGGGGATAAATATGTTTGAAGTCAGGGGAAGTATTTGTAGAGGAGTAAAGCTGAGTGTATTTAATTGAAATAAACTTTAAAAAGCAGAAAGCACTTGCTTCAGGTCTTTTAGTCATAGCTCATAAGCAGAAGACTGTAGAGTCAAACTCTTCTCCAGGCACAGGAGCTTGAGCCCTCTAGATTCAACGTTGCTGCATGGTCACCCTATAGGAACAGGTTCTTCACAAATAGCTCCGGGGCTTTCACCATGGTCTACAGCCACTAGGTGTCAGCTGGATGAGTCCACCTACTTTTCTCTGAATCCTCAGATGTCTTATTACATGAGCCACACGTTACAAAAGCAGAAGTTGAACAGGTACCAGGAAAATCATGAGTACTAGAGAGCCTTGAACTCAGCAAGAATCATAAAGGTGGGAGTAGACAAGACAATGTAATAACTGATAAAATAAATGCCAAGTGGCTCTGCTTTTCTTCTGGCAAAGACAGCAACCCAAAGCTTAAACTTAGAAAGCCACATGGTCAACACACAAAGTTCACCACATTCTGGGGCCTCCCTGTATCATTAAGGTGGTTTATTTGTAGTGATCATTAGTATGGATAATAACTTGCTAATGTAGCTGTTAAATCCTGTCCCAATCTGCTTCCTAATTTCTCTTTGTGGCCCCTAATAGTGTTTATATAAATCCCTTCAAACCCCTTCAAGCCAACTGAAATAAAATCTTGTCATATTTATTTCTACTTAAAGATATTATTCATCCAAAATGGTACTATATTCCCTCCCTACATTTATGTATCAGTGTGACCCTGTTATTTCCTTTTTACACCAGCAAAAGAAAGAATTTGAGGAAATCATTTTGCATAAACCATCATGAATCTTTATTTTGGATTGTGAAATAGGCATGCTATGAAATTACCCTTGAGGAGTAAATGTTTCTTCTCAGTAGATGCATTGGTAAAAACCTGAGAACTCATATGGTTCTAGATAATAATTTTTGTTCCATCATTTCTGATGTGTTCTGGTCTGGTTTCTGGACCTCACATGCATACCCTGTTGAAATGTACAGTGTTGTGGTCAGGTCACTGTTTTACAGGTAAGAAAGCGGTATTCAGAAATATTAAAGGAACTTTCTAAAACTCTGCAGTTGATAGTGGATAAAGTCAGTGTTTGTGCTTGGGCCAGGCTTACTGCAGACTACCATCTTCTGTGTGAGGCCATTTCCACCTGTTCATTGCCTCGCTGCTGTGTGAGGTTTGCAGCTCGTGGTTGAGCTGGAGGGGGTGTTAAGGGAGGGTGACAAGGTGAGGCAGCTTTACATAAACAAGGTGGGAGCCTGTTCTACATGATAGAAGGAAATCAAATGAACAGCAGTTTAGAGGAAAAAGGAAACACTGCGTGGACTGGGATGGCCAAGAGCCAGACGAGCTGAGCAGAACCTCACATAGCTCAGGTTTGTGATCAAAATATGCTTGCTGACTGAGGTGAAGGAAGAATGACAGCAGAGAGGTCCCTGTCCATGGTCATGAGTATTTACCAAACCCAACAGCATATTGACAGGCTATAAACAAGTCCTGGGATGGTCTTTTGCTTTGGCTGCATTTTGGAATCCTCTAGGGTGTATCTACTATAATTATGGCCAGATTATAATTAACTTGCTAGTTATACAATAACAATTCTGTAGCTATACAAGAATCTCTGATACTAAGGTAGAGCAAATCCTGAGATTCAATATTAGATCTCTGTCTTCTTAGTTTTCATTGTAGGGCATGCTTTATGTAAACGCCATGCCACAGTATAGGAGCAATGATGCAGAACCTCTTGGAGCTTTCCATTATATGAAGAGCTCACTGTCAACACAACTGCCATAGGTTTGCCACATTGGCCACAGAGTAAAGGCTTAAAAAAGATGTAGAATCTCATCAACTTGGAAAAAGTTGGCTTTTCTGAAGTATAAGATATGAAACTCTAATTCTATCATCTATTAGTAAAGGTTAAATATAAAATTGCAAATGCATTTAGAAAGTAGTAACATCTTATTATGGTTATTATTGGCTTTATTGGTTATTGCAATTTTAGGCCTTTTTATAATCTTCACAACTAAAGTTCTTTCATGCATTATGGCTATCAAAAAAGAACAGTCTAGAATGTAGTGCTTTCAAATCTATCTATCTATCTATCTATCTATCTATCTATCTATCTATCATCTATCTAACTATTCATTTGAAGTAGTGACTTATGGAACACATTCAAGATATACTAAAAGTCTAGTGAAATTAGTCATATCCTAAGATTCAGGTGATCCGTGTCTCACTTTAAATATACTTCATTGTTTAATTTGATTCACACAGTAATACTGCTATTTGATCTTAGTGTACCCATTTTAAGGATAAATAAATCCATGCTCCACTGGTTAAATAATTTGCTCAAGTTTATACAATAATTAACAACACTAGAATTTAAGTTAAATCTTGTAATTCTTGGGCCACAAATACGAAGCATTTCTTCGTATGACCATCTTTTATAGACGTCTTCAGTAAATTCCTCTGCCACGCTTGTTTGCCATAATGCCCGATTCTTGCATCCTAGCAATACTAACCACTGCCAAAGCTTTGCTCCTCTGAAGCAGCTTGATACTGGCATTCAATACTCCTACTAAAAGCTGCTTAGATTCTGCTCATCTGACTAAAAATACTGCTGCGTGCACTGCAGAGTACTCTCCTCCCCTTTCTTTCCCTCAAAGGGGCGCACCAGCCACCCCCATGCAGCACATTGCTTTAGCCCTTCTCCTTCCTCTCAGTACTTGTAAAAGTCTTAGGTGGTCTTTTTAGGAAAAGGAAAAAGCTCTGATGACACTGACTCCTTTCCTTTTCATTTATTTATTTTATTATTGGGATTGAATGACTGCAGGGGGTGCAAGAATACCTACAAAGTTTAATTATATTTCTTGCCTCACTGAGAAAATGCTTCTTAGAAAGCTGGCTTTGCCTGTAGTATCAAACATCACAGAGATCACACCGGTTCCCCTGCATTTGCACATGGCTGATAATCCACTCTCCACATAAACAGGCCGTCAGATGAAGTCAGTTATCTAAAAAGGTGACTGTGTCCTGTTAGCATCTGTATCTGTCTTGATTTTACACTCTCGTAGCAAACTGAGCGGCAGACTGAGCAACCCAGAATCCTTCGTGATGGGGGAGTCGGTGATGCTGTCGGGAAACAGTCAATTGAGCCGCGTGTCATTTTGGGGAGAATCACAAGAGAATCAGACACCACTATCACAAGGAGATGTGTGAGATAGCCAAAGCACGCATTTAGATGCCCCACCATTGAGCACATACACCAAAAGCCTGAAAATGCAGAGTAGCTTGTTGGTGCAGTGTTCCTGCACTGAGCAATGGCTGTGTCCCAGGTGCTCTGACAATTACTGGAGACAGCCATATAGAAAGTGTCATGGGGACGCTCAGGAGTCCTCTTTTGGATAAAGTATAGGTTCTAATTGATGGGGCCTCATTGTTACCTCCATTCTGACTATTCAGGAGAACTGATATTTTCTGTAGAGAAGAGGTTTATTAAATAAATATACCTCCCTTCATTCCACACACATTCCCCAGTTACTAGCCATATGCTTAGCATACATTAATCATGAAGATATTATGTTAAATGAAACTAAGTATCCTTGCTTCCAACAGGAGAGACCCAAGCTAATCAAATCAAGGGTACGGGCACATACTGAGGATGTCCAGGACCTCAGAAGTAAATCTACATTCAAATAGTCAGAGGTTTATGCAAATTCCAGGTATTCTGCTGGGGCAGAATGGTGCATTGCTAGCAGAATCAAATTAAGAGAGGGCCACAGAACCCTCTGATCTACTCCTCCTTAAATTAGTGCAGCGTCTTCTATCTCACAAGGTACTGACATCATTTCTATTCAGCTGCATGCTCCCCAGACTCCTTAATACAGCTTCTGGGATTAAATGTTTCCCAATAGACAATGCCGGTGTCACTTCTGAGCAACGTGCACACTCTGTTAACACTAAAGGTGGCAGCCAATTCTGGAACTATAATTGGAGCTTTTCTTCTCCATTCCAGTTGCATGATTTCTCTTTCTCTTCAATGACTTCCCTAACTTTATAAATGAATATAAAGGCTCAGCCTTATGCTGCAGCAATGATATTTGCTTAATCCCTTTAGCCATCAGTAGAGCAGGAGTAATGCACTCTATCAGCTCATCGCTAGTGTGAGTGTCTGTGTGTGTGTGTGTGTGTGTGTGTGTGTGTGTGTGCACGCATGCACATATGTGGGGGGCATAATGCAGATAACGCATCTAGGGAATTCCTCTTGAAAGCTCATTTCTATCTATCTATCTATCTATCTATCTATCTATCTATCTATCTATCTATCTATCTAGTATCTGGAATTGAACTCGTGACCTGGAGCTTGCCAGGCAGGCACTGTGCCATTGAACTATATTCCAAGTCCCTTGGGTTTATTTAAAGATTTAAATAACACAAGCAAAGTAATGGCTTTTGAGTCTAAAATAATCCCCAGAGCTGGTTATTCTCATGGCCCATTTGCACATGAATGTGGTCACTGGTCTTTAATTTTGATTCCGGGTTTAAGATGACATATGCTTAAGGAAGTGTACTACATGCAGTTTTAGAATTTGCTTTAGCCAAATTCAAATTCTATGTGGTGTTAACTCATTTGTTTTTCATTAAGTTCTTTATTAACAGCCAAATCCCTTGATTATTACACTTCTCTGAACTTTCTTGTTAATCTTACTTACAAGTCACATAATGCCTGAATACATTTCTCTGAAATGTTGTTGAGATAAAAGAGCTGACAGTGACAGTAATTAACTTCTAAATAAATATTAAAATGAGAGGGCATTGTAAATATCCCCAATGCAATGGATATAAGACTAAGTCTTTGGGACATGAGGCAGATAGTTTGTCCATGTTTGAGCTGAGGACAGCTCTGCCGCTGGTGTCAGAAGATGTTCCTTTATACTACTTAGTCTGTTTAGCCTCTTCCTCTAGTTCTTGCTTTTAGCTAAAACATGTACTTTATAGTCTGTTTTTCACACATCTGACCAGTTATTCTGTTAAATTCTCCACAGCAGACTAGCATCTCTAAATTCTCCTAGGCTAGGGGCCAAATTCAGAGGCTTTCTCCTCCCACCTCCCACTCCAACACAGTGGATCCTTGCACAAAGCCGATGGAGACCCAATTGCTGCCTCATGTTTTATTAGTGAGTTGAGATTCATTTGAGCACAAGATTTTTTTAAAATTTTAAAGTGACAAAAACAATACAGAATTTCAAAACAAGATGGTAGGAAATTAACAACAGTTATTATATTGAATATTGTTATCTTCAAAGTAGTAGCTCAAATTACCATGTACAGGCATGCAAAACTGATCAAACAGTACAAGCACTAACTGTTCCTTTCAATGAACTAATAGAAATTAATAATACAATTATATTAGCACATATATATATATGTATAAAATCTTCTTTTTCTCTTCCTTCTTTTCTCTTTTTCCTCTTTCCCACTTGTTCAAGTCTGTTATACAACAGGTAAGGTTGAAATATTCACTCTCACTCTGATTAGAAATAGCTTTGGAAGAATGACTTAATATCACAAATTCTTCATGAAATACAGGAGAAATGGAATTTCCATGATGGAGAAACTTCAGTTATGAAATGCTATATCAGAAGTAAATTTCTGAAATTGGAACCCGGCAATTGGTGAACCACAAGCAGCTATGACAGTCTTCAATAGGAGTTCAGGTGAGACCTCTCTGAGTTGTGGCATCATGGAAAACTGTAGAGTTAAACTTGGAGTATCTTGACTGACCTAGATTTACCTGCATGCTTTGGCTTGGTTCTCTGTAGCAACAGAGGTAAGAGTATTGAGGCTGAAGTCTGTTTCTCAGGTTGTCTGGTCTTCTCCATTCCCAGCGGGCCATGGGCTGTTGTTTTGCTCTGACTCTTTCCCATCACCTGCAGCCATCTCCTAGAGTGCACATATGCCAGGTGACTGGCACACATTCTGCCTTTCATTAGTTCTGTTTCTCAAGTGATAGTAGGTACCTCCAGAAGATTCAATTCCAAAACCTTTTTGGAAGTGGAAGTCAACTCAAAATAACATTTTTGGAACAGGCCAACTACAAGATGCCTGAGCTCATGTGAATACAACTCAATATGGAAGACAAGATGCAGAAGTAACAAGGCAGAAGGCACAGGTGACTCCCTGGAGTCACTGAGAGCTGTCTGCTTATGACAGTGTGATGTGCTCGTGCTTCTAGATTCAGGTTCTAGTGGGTAGGTAAAGAATATTTGAAGGAGTCAGTTGGCCTCTGTACTTGCCAACCTTTCTGATTTCTCTGGTCGGTCAGTTTAAGGGTAAACTGCTATGGAACTTAACTAGTTCTAATACCTTTCATGTGTGTGTGTGTGTGTGTGTGTGTGTGTGTGTGTGTGTTCATATGCTCAGGTGTGATTTAAATACTATGATGCTGAACATCAGGAAAATAGAATTTGCAAGAGGTCACAAGAATGGGAAGTTTCTGGCAAACCTTTTCTTCTGAGAGAAAGTCTAAGTGGAAATTTTAATCTCATAGCTCTCTTCTGTCCTTGCTTGGGATTCATTTCTCCAACCATTTTTCAATCTTGTTTCTCTAAATTCAAATATTTCCCATTCTATTCTGTCCCACTGAATAAAAATTAATTCAAACAAAGAAACAAATAAGCACATACACAGGTAAGTGTAGCACAGAGGGCTGTGAGCCCACCGCAGCTCCTGCCTGGGCCCTGCCACGCCTCACTGTGATCTGCTGCAGGGCTTCTCAAAGGCAATCCTGGCCAGGCGTCATCATCACCTGACCATGTGTTACAGGAGCACAGATCCAGGCCTCGCCCCCTGCTGTACAGTTGAGATGTCCTGGGTTCCAACAACATGGTTCTAACGAACTCTCCACATCAGTTTGAGGACCACACTGAGGTGATTCTGGGGGCTTGCTCACAAGCTCTGCCCTTGTGCTGTTGACAGGATGCACACCCAGTGTGTGTTCTATGGGTGTTGAATAGAGGGCCTTCTAGGAGTCAGAGATTCAGCCACAATGAAAACACCTCTTGCTACCTCTTCCCTGGAAACTGGATATCTTTCACACACTACACTTTCACACACAGGACAACCCGACTGGGAATCAGAGCTAAGAACCTGAGTGGAGTCTCTGGAAAACATTCTCAGGTTCAGAGAGTATCTTGTTTTTCCTTTTCCCTTGGTGAGGACGATGACACCATTAGAGACCTCTGTGGTCAGTTAGTTCATGCTGAGAACTTCTGGTTTCCTCGTTTTTCCTGCTTTCCAGAGAGCTGCCAAGGGGCTGTTGTTCAAGCTCACCAGCAAAATGCACCTGACAGTGGCACTTAGGTGGATATTTCCCCACAGTTTAAAAAACTTTATTCTATTTGTGAGGTCTTGAGTCAATCTAGTTTGTAGGCTGGAGATAGAAATGCTAGAACTAAGAGATTTTTAAATATTAATAGAGAGTTGGAAGCCTCTCAGTACCAAGAAATTGAGAAGAATTATGTAGATATAAAATTAGCAAACCTTGGAAGATTATTCGGGGAAGGTAAAAGCAAGCAGGTGGATTATCTCACCAGCCTGACTGTTCCTTCTTCAGTGAAATGTGTCCACAGGACCTTGGAGGGATCAATTTCTTCTAAAAGGAAGTCAAACTGGCACTTTTAATCTCACAGTTCTCTTCTGTCCTTGCCTGGGATTTATTTCTCCATCCATTTTCCAATCTTGTTTCTCTAAATTCAAATACTTCCCAAGTCCTCACCTGCAATTTTTATGTGCAGCCATTTAGAATTTTTCATTTTTCTCCTAACATTTTTCTCTCAGAATGTCACAGTCCCCCCTCCCTCATTTTCTTTGCTGCTATTTCATTTAATCATGTTTACCATTTATTCAGTAAATGGGCTCTTTATGAGAACTGTATAGGAGATGTCATTTCCGTGATGATACTTGGGCACCCGTTCAGAAAATATTACTTCTTCATCTCTTTGGGCAGCTCTCACAAATTATTCCTACATAATGTTGATTAATTTGTAATCAGCATTTTTAAAAGCAGAATTCCATCTGTCGCTTGAAAAAAACCTTTAGATCACTTGGCGCTGACACACATTCTTAAAATAAAGAATGAAACATGCTTCCAATGAAATGATGGAGGTGTCTTTTCAGGGAAGAAGAAGTCTTCTTTTCAGGCTCTTTATAAATTTCCTCATTGTGCACGGTTTACTCACTTCATCCTTCAATATCTCTAAATAACCTTGTAAAATATACATGGTAAAATAGTTCATTGTTTTCTATACAAATAATTACAATCCATCCATCCTGCAAGCTGCTATGTTGTGCTTCCTGCAAGGTCATGAGCTGCCAGGTGGAGTATTCCAGACAAGAAGTAAGAGGGCAAAGGGTCTTTGCATGTCCTCTCCTTCCCTACTCCTCTCTCTCCTTTCTTCCCTGCCACCTGTAAAGTTCTTTTCTTTTTAAAAAATATATTTGGTACAGG
This sequence comes from Octodon degus, assembly GCF_000260255.1. NCBI lineage: Eukaryota > Metazoa > Chordata > Mammalia > Rodentia > Octodontidae > Octodon > Octodon degus. Next base: position 10,785,011 of record NW_004524595.1, on the reverse strand, counting down.
GCCTCACTATGCAGCTCAGACTCGTAGTAATCCTCTGGTTTGCAGCCTCCCCAGCACTGGGATTAAGGCATGAGCCAGGACACCAGGTCTCTGAGGCCAGCTCAATGCAACTGGGGATGGGGTTGGGGGTGAGGGCATTGCATATGGTGTCAGATTGAACCACGGGGTCCCTACTCTTGCCTTAGTCCAGCGAGCTATCTTGCTGGTGCTGTTTTCTTTCATATATA
>NW_004524595.1:10766018-10784684 GCF_000260255.1 Octodon degus | reverse complement strand
TCTACCTGCACATAGTTATCTTAGCATGGGCATGCTGAAAACACACAAAATCTACTCTTGGTAAATTCCCAGCTTAATGTACAATATCACTGACTGTAGTGTCCGTGCTTATGTGCCTCTAGCCTCATTGATCCTACAGAATTACCAAGTTTTACCCTTTGACAACACCCTTGTATTCTGTTTCATGTAGTCGTGTCTGTTCATTCCACATTTAAGCAAGGACATGCAATTCTGTGCCTGCTATACTTCGCTTGGTTTAATGTCCTCCAACTTTGTCCATAGTATTTCAAAGGACTGGATTTTCTTGTTAAAGGCTTAATAATATTGCTATAGTTTCTTTCTTCATTTTATCTGTTGATGGACATTTAAGCTGTTTGCTTGAGTACTGGTAAAAAAATATCAGTGAACATGGGAATGAGAATATCTCTAAGAAGTACCAATTTCATTTACCAGAAGTACACTGATTTCATTATCCAGTCTGGTCATATGATATTTCTACATCTCCTTTACTTTGGACAGGAATATGGGTGGTAGCTGACTTATCGAGGTCTCAGTTTTGATCTTAAAGTATGACTTATCACTTCTACTTTCTATGACTGGGAATCAAATTATGCGACATGCACAAGGTAGCTCTGTGCATTTTGTATGATCTATACCGTACATTACTGCTTGGAGTACCTCGAAGTACACTCTAAACCCATTGTCTCCCCCAAACCTTCCTCTCTGTATTTTTTTTTCAGTACAAATTACACCAAAAGAAACTTGGATGTGATCCTCAGTTCTTTAACTTTCTTCAACAGTCATATCCAGTCAATCAACAATTCTTAATGACTATCACTGACTTTTTCTCTAATCTATTTCTTCCTTTTAATTTTAGCTGTAATTAACTTAGTCACCTAGTTCTTTCACACACCTCATTACCAATGTGACTGTTTCATCTTTGTCTTACTGCTAGTCCTGAATTCCTACAATCCAGGCTTTCTGCGCCCCCCAACAGGAACTTGGAACAGAGTGAGCCTTTTATGTTGCAAAAATAGTCCTCTTATTCTTGTTCAAATCATGCAATGGCTCCCTCCTGCTTTTAGGATCTGATCTAAACACATTAAGAAGTCTTAAAGGATGTTCTCCACTGAATTCTAAGTACATGCATCTTTTTTGCTCCTTCCTATATGCCAGTGTTTTCTCTCAATTGTTAAACTTCATTTTCTTGTCATCCTGGATTACTTTCTCTGCAGTCAGCCTCCACTTCCATTTTCCATTATTTTTTGCCAAATAGTTTTCATTACACTTTAAATATTACTTCCCATGGACAACATTCTGAGTCTCCCTTCTTTCTCTGGATCCCATTACTACTTGTCTTTATAGTCTATTGTTTTCCACTCTGGTTCTTAATATTGATTTTAATTACTTATTTAAACACCTATCTCCAAGAGTACAGAAATAATCCAGGCAGAAGAGATAATGCCTATCTTGCTCATCAATGTTACTCCAGTGTCTCACATAGTACATGATAAACATCTGTTGCATAAATGCATTGTTATAATTATTCAAATGAAAGAGAGACATGGTTTCTTCCTTCCAGAAGCTTAAGATAATTAAATGTTGACAAATCACGATGAAGGGAGACAATATATGATAAGTACATGAATGGTAGCAATAAAGGCAACAAGAAGATGATAATGATCTTCGTAGATTATTCACGCCATTCTGGATGTGTATTAAGTCCTTCATTCTTACAATAGTATGACAGCTTTAGAGTCTTCATCCTTGTATAAATCTAAAAGGTGTTTGACTCTGAGAAGTTTGGTTCTAGTTTATGTTCTTAGCCACAGGGTTACACTGACTCCTTCATTGAATGGTCAATGCATATTCATAAGATGAATGAAGTGACACTGAAATAAAAACGATGGAAAGAAGCAGAGTAGAAGAAGCAGAGAGGAGAAAGGGGAGAGACAGAAATGAATACAGGTAAGAGTACATCTATTCTGAACATGGAATATGGGTCAAGTTTGGGTATATGAGGGTAAAAGATAGTTTCTTGTTGTGGAGAAATTGATGGTGGCAGGGACAAAGAACCACAAACCCTAGTGGCAGGAAAAACAATTCATCTTATCCTAGCCATGACCTCTCCTCTGAATTCCAAACACTTAAATGAAATCATCAACTGTACTCTCTACTGAGATACTTTATGAGCACAAAACTCAATAGATCTGAAATTAAATTCTGATTTTTCCCATCTCCAAATATATTTAGTCTGCAGTCTCACATTCCATTTCTTCCAAATTCTATTTTCCAATTGCTCAGACAACTCAGAAATTTTTATTCACTTCTCCCATTGTTGTCTTATCACACACATACTACCTATCAGGAAAAGCTCCTGGCTTCCCTTCAGTACACACTTGTAGATCCTCCACTTCTGGTTCCCCAGGGCTACCTCTCAGTAGCCTCCACAGAGGCTCTCAGTAACCTCCACAGAGGTCCCTGAAGAATGTACATGAAAATCAAATTAGAACTGATCTCTCCTCTGTACAAAAGCTTGCCCTGATTTTCACTTTGAGCAAAACACACATCAACATTATAGTTGTACCCTATAAGATCCTACATGATTTGGGCTTCATTATGTAAATATCCTCTTTCCTATTGTTCTCATCCTCACTTTTTGAGCTGCCATAACTCTGCCCTTAAAATTTTTATACACTTTAGACACATTAGGGCCTTTAGCTGGCTACTGGAGCAACCTTTTCCGGCATCACATATGTCATATTCTTCAATCCTTGGTTCACCTTTTGGCTTACTAGAGAGTACTACCTCTCCCCTCCTGTCTTACAATGTGGAGCTTGCCCCTGTATTCCCAAACCCACCCATGCAAATGCAGAGGTTTCATGACAGTCAAGCAGGAGACACAATGCATAGTGAGACCACCATGTGAACAGTTGGGTCTCTCCCACCCTAGTCCAAGTTCTGTTCAGGAGTGTCTCTCCAGTGCAATGGGTAAAAGGCTTTGATTTACTTATTTGTGGTGAGTTGGTATACTGGGTCTATAGGGCAGGAAGGAACCTGACCATAGGCCTGCATTTTCTTTCAGCTTGGGCCATATAATTATGTAGAGGCCCTGTGTAATGGTCCCTGTTGAATTTTAATTGGCTGTGATTTAACCTTATTCCCAATAGGTACTCAATAAATAATGTTGACTGACTACATATTAGAACGGGACCCAAACTCATCTTTACTTAAGATCTCTTGACCCATAGAAGATTGACTGCTCTGGTATAACTATGCAGTTTTAAATTCAAATTAGATTGCCTTGAATTTCAGTCAGTCTAACTAATAAGACATTATGGAAACTGTCCAAAATAATATTAAATAACTATTTGCCAGCAAGAAGAGTAGAATTGTGTAGCACATTTTGTAATAGCTCTTGCAGAAAAGGAAGACTTCTTCATCTATGATTCTATACTGCTGAGCTAATGAAAGTTGAAAAGGATGATCACCATGGTGGCTGTGCTGTGCCTGGCAAGACTGCGAGGCTAATCCTAAGTGCTGTATAACCTGAAATCAGAAACTGGCAAAAAAAAAAAAAGGAAAGGTTAGATGAGAACATAAACAAAGAGGAAAAATTAGAAAGGATGAGCAATAAAAGGTAAAAAAGAGAACTCAGTGTAGGGGATATGACTCAGTGGTAGATTTTTGCCTTGCATGCACCAGGGTCTGGGTTCTATCCACAGCACTACAGAGAGACAGAGACAGAGACAGATACAGTAATAGAGATGGTGATAGAGGCAGTGATAGAGCAGAGACAGAGGAGAGAGACTGAGACAGAAAGACAAAAATGCTTTGTGGGAGAGGAAGTCTTCAGTGCTTGAAGTCTTCAGGCCATGGGCTTGTGAGGATACTATGCACATTGTGACATTTCCAAAATTAATAGTGTTAGCTCCCACTTTAGAGTTACAGTAGGACATTCATTGGGGCTAAAAGTTGGAGGAAAACAGTGATGCTCTACTTTTTTCAAGTACATTTTTTAAGTGACCAGAAACTAATATATTGGAACTAAAATTTATGGTGGCAGACTAAATTATTCTTTTTCTTTTTTATTTATTTATTTATTTATTTATTTATTTATTTATTTTTGCGGAACCGGGGATTGAACTCAGATCCTTGCGCTTGCCAGGGAAGTGCTTAATCTACTGAGCCATCTCCCCAGCCCAATGGACCAAATTATTCTTCTGTCCAGGAAAAAGTTGTACATTGTACTTGGGAGCTATCAAACAGGGCCAAGTTTGTTGTCCAGGATGGCTGCATTAGGTCCAGTGTAGGGCTGGGAGAGGAGTGGCACCAAGAAAAAAGAGCAAAGTAGCAGCCTCTGGCTTGGTCACTGGATTTTGCTTCTCAAACTGTGCTTCATATGAGTGTGCCTGATTGAATATGAAGTCTAATCTACTGGACTTTGGTTCTTCTTCACAGAAGCGCATTGGAGGTCTTGCTATCACTGTTACTCACTGCCCCATCTTCCAAGGCATTGAGGTGAATGCTTGCTGCTCGATGGCCTGATCTCTTAAGTCCTGTTGAGGGTCTATTATTACTCTCACAGCTTCTCTCAGCGCATCGTCGTGTCCCTCTTTCATAGCTGGAAGACAGTTCTCCATACTCTCTCAATCCAGATGATGGCTAAAATGAAATGTCTATTTTCAGACAAAGCGAGAAGCAAGAGAAAATGCAGAACCAAAACTGAAGGAGTTTTGACACAGAGAGATAAGCCTCTGAGCTAGAGTTTGCAGAAATATCACATACAGTTAAGAGAGACACTGCTGCCGATATGTAAGCAAGACCAGGGAACCTAGTCATAACTTAAGAATATGAAAATCTAGGTAGAGCAAGACAGCCTCATTCTATTCCAAGAATGATAAGAGGTTGATGTACAAATGAATCAGAAATACCACGGACAGCCAACTCTAGTGTAAAGTGTCAATGAATGCTTCCACCTTAAAAGTAAAAGTGAATTGTGTACACCATTTGAAATATCAAGATATATATTTAACATATCCAAATTATCATCATTGTTAGAAAAATCTCAAAAGCTTCTAAACTGAGTAATAATGTATATTAATGACTTCTTTTTATATTGTAAAATAGTGCCATTTTTTCTTCTTTTAAAGATTTACTGATTTATACTTAAAGAGCTCCACCTAAAATCTGTCTGAAAAGACATGAAATATTATCAAAATAAAATCATATTTGTGCCAAAAAGCTATCATAAAATTAAGCATTAGTCGTAATTCTAATAACATGGAAAGTTAACATATGATCAGTTAACATATAATCACGCCAGAATGATTTTTAGGGACAAATAAGAAGAAAATTTAATGTTATTTCAAGAGTACTAAGTCAGTCTCAATGCAAATCTCAAAGAGGGTTTATGAACTTTGACAGGATGTTTCTAAAATAATCTGAAAGAGAAAATTCATATGAATAACCCAAACTTGAAGAACAAAAATATATCTAAATCCTACCAGATGCCAAGAAATATTACCATCTATAATAATTATTTCTGACTCGTTCTAGGGTAGATGTAGATCAGCACAGAAATAGAATAGACAGACCAGTAGCAGGCAGATATACATATTTAAATATGTTCTTGAATTCATGAAAAAGAAAAAAATGGCAAAACACTGAGAAATATTTTACATAAATAAAAATAGTTAAAAAGTTTATAAAAACTTTACATGTCTTAAGATATAGATGTATGTATGTGTGTGTCAGGTACACTGTCAGGTGTCTGTCTCTATGTTAGAAGGTTGCCTAACCTTGCCACATGGCAGCCAGTCCACTCAGGGATCAAGGGACATCTAGGAAATCAAACTAGAGTCTCTGACTTCTAAACCAGAGTGAGTTCCACACTGGTCACTTTGTGGTAGTTATGCAGGGATCTCTAATGGCTATATTTAGGACCAAGTGAAGAAAAGGTAGTTCCTCATCCCAAAGTCCTTTCTGTTAATTGCTTTGTATTCTTTCCAATGTCATCACTAGGACACTTTTGGGTTCAAAACTTGACTAAAGAAACACCACGGGACCATTCTGATGGACTACTTTCCTAAATCCATTTCCTTCTCTTTCCAGAGTCTGCCAGGACCAGCTGAGCTTTCTTTTGTTTATTTCATATATCCTTCCTTCTGAGCCCAGCCTTGAGGTCAAGCTTCTGTGAGGGTAAAAGTGCACCATCTCTGAACTATGGAAAGAATATAGGGTCAAAGTTGGACCAACTTCTTTTGTGATATATCAAAGGTGTTTAAAACCAATTCTCAACCCAAATGCCCGTCAACTGGGGAATGGATAAAAAAGATGTTGTGTTTATACACAATGGAGTATTACTTAGTTATAAAAAAGATGAACTTGAGGCTGTTATATATAGGTAAATAGATGCAGTTAGAGACCATACTCATGAGTGAAATAAATCAGATGTGTATGAGAAAACATCATATTGTCTCCCTGGTGCAAGAACATGAAAGAGTAAATGAAATCTGAAAGGTACAATGGATACTGTGAAAGGGACGGAAAATCTTCAAAAAGAGGGAACAAATGGGATGAGGAAAAGGAGAAAAGAAAGAAAAAGGGGAAAAATATATATTTATGTATATGTTCAGGATAGCTAGGATAATTGTACTGCTGAATTCTGTGGCTTTAGTGAAAAGAGCAGTTAATGCTTAAAATGTGTATTTCTTTTCCTTTTTAATTTCTTATAACTTTTTAAAACCAGTTCTTCATGTCTATATCTAGTTATCTGAACAACTAATCTGACAGTATTATGCATTATAATAACCACTGTTGGATTTTGATTATTTTGTTTAGTGAAATTCTGTATCATTTCTATTTTTGCTATATTTTATTCTCTGTATAAAATAAAAATAAAACCATTTCTTTTTGTACTAAATATTTTCAGCAAGATAGCTTATTTTATTGTATTTAGAGTATATAACGTTTGGATTAAATTTTGAGATGGAAAGTCAAGATTGAATTAAATGAGGGAATTAAAAAATGAATAAGCTAAAAATTAAAAAATGATATAAGTTATGATTAAAAATGATGGAACAACCAGTTGGTAATGTGCTTTAAGTGTTTTAAATGTTTACCTATAAAGAAGAAAAAGGAAAAACGATAGGGTGATAATTATTCAAGGATGAGCTTAATGTTTTATATTTTCCATGGACAAACAGAATGCTTTTAAAAACGCTATCTACTCTGTTTACACTGGCTGCTTCTTCGGTTATTTCTATCTCTGATCTTTTACTTCTAATTAGAGTTGATTTCTAATACTGTCTTTGTTCTTTTCCAGTGTCTCTCTGTAATATTACTGCCATGACAACAACCACCATATTCGTGAAGTTTTCGAGATCTAATCTGTACTCTGACTGCTTTTGTGTGCTTCTAACTTTGTAATGATGTGCCTGCAATTCCTTTCAAAAATTCCATCTCCCTGGCCAACTCACACCCAGCCAAAGCTGTCATCGTTCCATCAAGACTGACATCTCTTTGTTCTTTTCCTATTTCTCTCAATAATAATCTATTTTCCCCATTTCCCAGGATGTATAGTCTGTAATAGTTTTTCACTCTTCCTCTCCTCTTCTTACTTCCAATTTCTCTATCTGTATCACAGACAGTTTCTGTGCTACCCCAATCCATCCCCTTGCTACATTCTTTATATAGAGTTTTTTTTTCAGTTTCAGAGGTCAGCATCATGTCTCCAGATGTGAGTCTTGAAAACTATAATTAATAGCAGTTATTTTCTTTTCTTTGCACAAAATTTGTTAGGACTGGGCATACCATGTAATTCTCACCATTTAGTTCTATGAGGATATGCTCAGAAAGCTTCTAGAAAATCTCTCTCTCTCTCTCTCTCTCTCTCTCTCTCTCTCTCTCTCTCTCTCTCTGTCTCTCTCTCTCTCTCTCATGCTAAGGACTGAATCCAAGAATTGTACTTTGAGCTCTATCCAAAGCCTTTTTGTAATATTTCATTTTGAGACAATCCCACCAAGTCATTAAATTGCTCAAGTTGTTCTAGAATTTGCAATCCACTGCCTGGGCCTTTTCTTTATTCTTAGAAATTGACATTAGGAGAAATTTACATTGACAGGAATAAATTCAAATTGACACAAGAAGAGATTCATATCTGTGGAATTTATTCTTAACACATGACAGTGCGAGAATACAATGCTGCAGAACACATGGAATAAGGCTGAGGATGCTCATGGGCATGGGGGGAATAGCAAAAGATAAATATCCCCTGGGCTCTGAATAAACTACCAGACCTCTACCCAAATCTCTAACTTTCTGCATAATTTAGATTTGATTGGATTGGAATTGTGTAGACAATTCCAATGTTGAGAGAAGACAAAAGCTTTTAAAGTTGAGTTCAAGCCTTGGCTCTATAACTTAACAGTTACGATATTAGAACAATTATTTAATTTCTCTGGGTGTCCACATCTATGAATTAAACAATGTTATTCAAATATTTAGCTTAAATAAAGGAAAGTTAACATTAAATACCTTTGAAAGAATGAATTGCCACATTGAGGCCAATATTTTATCCCTTCAGGTCCATGCTCTAACATATATGTATCTTTCTCTTTTTTTGCTAAATTATACCAATGTATATTTTTTCATATAATAATACCTTTTCAGATTCACATACCTCAGTATATTTTAAATGTTTCTTTTAAAAATAATTTTATTAAGAAACAAATAGCAATGAGACAGTTTCAAAACTGATTAGTAGGAAATTTTCAATAACTAACACATCGCATATTGTCTATGTGGTTATTCATTGTATAAGATGCAGACATGATATCCTGTCCACAAACACCATTAGAACAAATCTTTCTATTCACTGAATTAAAAGAAAGTAGCTATCCATCCTAACTATTTTGAATATACTGATACAAAATGGTCCTTCATTTGTATCCCTTTTTTGTTTAGTTTTGTCAGAGAAGGGTATTCCATTGTCATTTAAATATTGTAGGTGTGTGATTTCAGAAAAATATTCCAATATAGTCCAGTAGTCCATTATAGTAATGAGTTTTCCATAAGACTGGCAATGTCAGAAGTTGTTGACTTGAGCCTTTTACAGCTCAGCATATTAATATGGCTTTACTTTTTATACTTCGTTTTTATACTTTTCTGCTGGATAGTTAAGGCCAAGATGAAGCAAGACCTATATAACAAAAAATGTAACTTTTGTATCTGATAAAGTCAGTCAAATCCCCTCAGGATTTATCCTGAAACCCTGTACCACAGTTTGTAGGTTCTTTAGAATGGTATTCTACCATACTCTATTGTAAAGATCTAGTTTCTACTTCCACCTGGTTTCTAATACAATTTTATTAATATTTACAAAAATTTCCTTTTTGTGATACATAGTTTATTAACATGGGAGATCTTGTGTTTTCACCAGAGTGGTGAAGAAAACAAAACTTCATCAAGTGGTACCTGTGCACTGACCTTGATGTTGATGAATACTTTGCAATGTGTATTTATGTTAATTCATTAAGTTCCACAACTTCAAAATATAAAATCGTTAATTTTTTTGTTATATATCAATTAAATTGAGGAAAGAGTAATAAAAATGGGGAAAATATTAGACAACTTCAAGACTTTCTTGAGTTGGTGAATATGGGACTATGTATCCTAGAATCAAAAAAATAAATCTATAATTGCTTTTGGGTTACTTAGAAATAATACTGATCATATTTCACTCAGTAAAGAAAAGTTAAACTGAAAATAAAATATACATGTAAAGAAACACAAATAGCATTAAGTATCTGTTTGTGGATTTCTTAATATTATATGACTATGAAATGCAAAAGTAATGCATCGTGCTGAATGATTTTTCATTAAAATCAAATAAGAATGATTAAGAGTACTATCAACAAGAACTATGCTAAATTTTATATCAAAGCTTTTTATACAAAACAAAGAATAAAATAAATTTTATTGATTGGTTTTATTTTTAAAGTTTGTAAAATCTTTAAGTTTGAAAAAAAAAGTAGCACAGCACTATGATTAATACAACTTTCAATAATTAAGCTAAAAAGCCATGACAAAGCATCACCCACTTAAAGAGAGAATGTACTGTTGGCAGCTGTGACCTTCAGTTGTGGCATGACAACTTGAATGTATTTATAAACACTGGCAGAGCAGTGAAGCATACATTTGGGTGTGACTACAGATGACTGACACGCAGGCCAACCAATTGAGAAAGGAAGAACCTCCTGGGATGTGAGTGGCATCTACCAATAGGTTAAAGTCTGGGTAGGAAAAAAAGGAAAGAAGGACTTTGGTCATTTCTGGTCATCAGTCTCCAGTTTCTTCAGCCTTCCTAAACAGACTTGCACTGGTGACTCCACAGTGAGCATTTGGGCCTTTAACCTCAGAGGGCTGCTGCATTCTTTGGCCCTCTTGCTCTTCAGCTTCCATCTTCTTGGGGTGAGCCCCTACAGAGCCATCCTTCTACCAAGCACACAGAAGGTTGTTATGCAGTCTTCCACCTCTGATCCCACATGTACATGCTGTGGACTGTCTTTTTTTTTTGATCCTGTAAAGTTACCTAATAAATTCCACTGAGAATTTCTTTGTTTGCTTGTTTGATTTTTGAGATATGTAGTTCAGGCTGTCCTTGAATGCACTATGTAGCCCAGGCTGCCTTGAATTTATGCCAACCCTCCTACCTGAACCTCCTGAATGCTAGAATTACAGGAATATAGCACCATACCTGGCTCTACAACATTTCTATTGATTCTGTTCCTCTGGAAATTTCTAATAAAGTAGCATTATAAATGAGGCTACTGTAACCACAGCTTATTAGATAACATATATATACCCCTAAATTAAAATGACTAATGGAAATCTTGCACTTGTTTCAGATATAAAAACTTGCAATAGACTGTAACACTCACCCTAAGCACCAGAATGAACAAAAGAAACTATACTATTATAGTTTTGGAAAACTCATAGGGGCTAGAGAATTAGCACAGCAGTCTAAACTGAAGACATAAATAAATTGAAATAAACTCAACTGTAGACACGAAACAGTCTTTCATAAAGAAGAGATTGCTACTCTCATTTTTGCTAATACTGAAGGATGAGGCACCTCCTAAGGAAAGAGGAGCTAGGTGAGCATCCATTAGGCTGTCATTAGACTAAGGATGTGTTACATAACATGAGGGTACAGAATCTCTACAAGCTCACTCGCCAGTCTTGCCAGTGCATTCCCAGTTGCCTTCACAGAGCACTTGAGGAATATACCAAATATCCAAAGCACTTAGAAAAGAAGTTTTGAGAGGAGCCCTCTGTCTTCATCCGAAGAACACAGGGAGCATTCCTGAGGAGTCCAGAGACCCTCCATGAGCACTCTAGGATTCCCTTCTTAAGGAATAGGAAAGCATGGGAAGTGTTCTAGTCAAACACTCCAGGTTTTAGACAAAGAAAACAAGGATAAAGTGGAAGCTGTGGGAGAAGTGCAGGGAATAAGTGGGTCCCTGTCCCTAGGAGAATAAGCAGGATGAATACTTTTATATGGATTGTGTGGGTTTACATGTAAGCAAAACCCCTCACTGCGTGGAGTATCTACCTTAATGTTTGTAGGAGAGAGTTGGGATGCATGTGCTATGCAGAATAAATGGAAACTTCCCCTCAAAGATCTGCTTCAACTACTTACAACCAATTTCATTTTTCCTTAAATATTTGAATGTATAAGTATGCTATAGCATGGCTTGTGAAAGTAGCCGTTGAGAAATACCTGAATATAGTACCATATGTAATTGCTTGAATGAATTCAGGTACATGTTTGTTATCCAATAATATAGTCATTCTACTTGATATTATAGATGTCTACTTAGCTAATGAAATATTCTGCTGTAGAAAATACATCACTAAATCAGTGATGGGGAAGATTTCAGAGATGAGTGCCCAAACTGTGACTCAAAACCCACTTGTTTACTGCAAAGTACCAATATTGCAATTATTGGAGTTTTAATTTTGAGCAAAACAACTCATACACTAATATATTTTGTTTTAAAATAAAAAGAAATTGTGCCATTATTAACCAAGATCACATGACCTAACAGGAACACCACTTCTTATTTACCTAGAGGAGCTGAAAACTTATAACCACAGAAAACAACGCTACCTGAATGTTTATGGTAGCTTTATGCATAACTGACAAGACTTGGAAGTAAGTGGAATGCCCTTCTGAAGGCCAGTGGATAAATTGTGCTACATCCAGACCATGAAGCCTTTTCCAGCACTAAAATGAGTAGTTAAATCATGAAAAAGTATGGAAGAAATTAAATACACCTGACTTAGTAAAAAGATCCAGTTTTGGAAAGTTATATATTGTAGGATTCCAACTATATATCATTACAGAAAAGGCAAAACTAGGGAGACATCAAATAGACTGCTGGTTGCCAGGAGTTGAGTAAAGGAAGGTATGAAAAAGCAAAGCACAGAGAAATCTGAGGGCTGTACAGTTACTCTGCATGATGCCATAAACCATGCCATTAAAGGGGCTAGAGAAATAGCACAGCAGTCTAAGCACCTGCCTAGCAAGCACAAGGACCCAAGTTTGATCCCTCGTACCATATCTCGGTGCTATGCAGTCCACAAAAGCAGGGTGTGGTGGTGCACTCCTGTAATCCCAGTTCTTGGGAGGCTGAAACATGAAGATAACTATGAGTCTGAGCTGCATATCAAGACCCTCTACCAAATGAATAAATAAATGAAAATTGAAAAAAAAAATACATGCCATAAAAATGTATCCAAACACACAGAGTATACAACACTAGGAGGGAACCCTAAGAGAACAATAGAAATTGTGGTGTTATGCTACACCAGCGTAGGTTTATCAGTTAAAGCACATGGACCACTCTGGTGAAGCTATACACGCACAAGGGCCATAAATATGTGCCAAATCTCTATATGTTTCTCTCAAGTTTGCAGGGAACCTAAAAGTAGTTTAAATATTTGAAGTGTGTTAGGTAAAATACATAAATAAATACAGAAAGCCAATTATAATTAAAGTATTCAATAGCTTGAAAAATACAAAGCCTAAAATTTACTTATGGTTTAGACCTAAAGTGCTTCTTCTGTGGGAGGTGGGGAGGATGGTTGGATCATGGGGTGTTATGCTCATTAGTGGATTAATCCATTTTTTAAGCAATTAATTCATTTCTAAATGTATACCGTTAAAGGTGGGACCCATTTGGAAGGGTTGGGTGTGTAGGGGTATGACCTGGAAGAGTATATCCTTTAAGATTATAAGATTATCTCTCTCTCTCTCTCTCTCTCTCTCTCTCTCTCTCTCTCTCTCTCTCTCTCTCATTTTGGCCATTGAATATCTTTTCTTCTGCAAGGTCATTTCTATAGCATTTCTTCCTTTGAAGTCTCATCACTGTGGCATACTCAATCCTCTGAAACAAAAATCCAAAATCAATCTCATCTTTTTAAGTTGAGAGTGTCAGGCATTTTGTCCCAGTCATGGGAAACCTGACAAATGCAGAGTATCAGTAGCATAATTTTAGCTGTTGTTCTGACCATACTGTTTATCATCTTTGGGAATTGATTTGTTGGAGAGGTTTGAAAAGATTTGGTGATTGGGGGTTGGAATTCTTTTAAATTTTTTTAACCACTTTGTTGGTTGGTTCGTGCCTTACTTTTGTTCTTTCCTTTTCGGCTTTTTTAGGTTTTTTTTTTGTTTGTTCCTTTTTTTCACTTTGGTTAATCCGGTTCGGGAGTTTTTCGGCTTGGGGCTTGCCCTTGCGGTTGGGCGGTTGCCTTGCTTGTTTTCTTGCCTTCCCCCCCGGTTTCCTTGGGGAATTTTCGTTTTTTGGGGGGGTTTGATTTTGCAGCCACGCCACTTTGGAGGAGCTCTGATCCTCACTGTGCTGGTCTTCGCAGTCAGTGCAGAAGGAAGAGAGAGGCTTGATGGATGCCGCTGCAGCTGCTGCTCCTCCTCTGCTCTTCATTGTTTTGTGCCACATGAACTGCGGTTGTTTGCCTTGGAGCCAGTGGAATATGGACTGAACCCTTCAGTAACTGTGAGCTAAGTAAACCTTTCCTTCCTTTATTTTGAGTGTCGGGTATTTGTCCCAGCAACGAGTAAAAAGTAACTAAGACAGATTCATTTGTGCAAGAGTACTAAACTGGAAATTGGAAGAGACGCCATTCCTATTACATTTTGAAAAAAATCTTTTGTACATTTTCCCCATGTTCTGAGATTTTATGGGAGGTTGAGTTTAAAGATCCTGGGTTAAGTTACACAAGAAATTTCAAAGAAGGCCAATACTCATAAAGTGTCATTTGTGTGGGTAGATTCTATTACCAAATTACATACTGAAAATGAAGAGAAAAATGTAAAGATCCCCCCTCAAGAAAATCTACATTACCCTTCTCCAAAGAGATGTGTAAATTTATAGCCAAGGAAATGTGGTAAATAAAGTAGCACCATTTTAAAAAGTCAAGTATTTTTATGACTAACTACTACAAAGACAACAATATGTAATGTATTAATTATTGTAACTGTCCTAGTAACCTGTTTTGAAACTGCCTCATCACTACTTCTTGCTCAATAAAATTAATATAAAAATATCCTAATACAACACTAAAATGAATAATATTTCAAAATTATTTGCAGTTTACTTTATCATAGGAAATTTCACTTAACATATGTTTAAAGCTACAGACAAAATCTAAGAGTTAATATCTAGATATATATTGAATTATATTGAATGTAACAGTACTTGTAGTTAAACTATTTTAAATGGATGTTTTGTGCCAGCATTTTTGATAATTTGAAGAATATGCAAAAATAACAATTAGTTAATTCCTTCTCAAAAAAGTCAAGTATTTTACATTATAACAATAAAAAATAGTTTAGTAGTATCTCAAAAATTGACCAGAAAGCACCTAACTGAGGCTCAAGGATACAGAAAATATAAATTCTTCTAGAATACTATGACCAAAGAGATTCAGAAAACCCTGCTTACTCATTGATGTCACAAAAAGTGTTTCTCCAAGTTCAGCAACCCACACACTTAGAAGTCACTCCAGTCATGGTTCAAGGATACCTAACTACTGCTCAAGATGGTAATAAACCTTGACAGAAAAAGAAAAGAAACAGTCATTACATCATAGATAATTCCACTCAGATTTCACACAAAGGCCAGGGAGGGCAGAATATGCATTGCTGACCAGATGATTTGTACATCTATGTGTAAAGGTAGTATAAGTGTAATAGGGAGCCAGAAACATAAAATATCTGCCAAAGAAAGCCATGAAGAGTAAATATATCTGAAGAGAAAGGTCATGTAGCCAGCAATCAGCAAGACCACAGGGAGGAGCTATGCAAACTCTTAGAAGCACACATTTTGCTACCATGTGCCCCGAATGTTGGACATTGAGCTATTAGAATCAGTGTTCGCTCCACTGGGTTTTGATTTGCATTGTTCATCTTTTCTAAACTCTTAAAATTCATTTTTACTTCCATGGGGACCTATAGCTAAGAACTTGCATTCCCTCTAAGAGAAGAATTTGGATTTACACTTTTGAACAATGCTAAGACAGTTAAGACTCTGACAACTTTTAGAGATAGACTACATTTTGCATAAAAGATATGCAGGAGACTTTTGAGAGCCAGAGGTAGAATGTTGTTTTAGATCTAAAACATGCGCTCTACCCAGTTGTAACATGTCCCGAAGTGGGCTTTTAGAAGGAGGTTGGAACATGGGAATATTAAATAAACAGTGGATGCATTCATTGATGAGATCAAAGCTGTACGTGCTCCTAGAGGTGGAGGATGGTTAGAAGCAGTCAATCTCCAGGGAACCAATAGACAAGAATGTATTCTTGTCTGTGTGTCCTGCTTTCCTCCCTGGATCTCCCTTCTCTGTATGCTTTCTGGGTTTCATTAGTTGAACTGTGTCTACCCCATGTCTTTTCCCCTTGCTGCTTCTACCAAGGATCCGGGTTACCATAGACTAATAACTTACTCAAATGACAAGCTAAGCAACCATATCCTCATTTTATAGTTGAGTGATACGTGTTTTTGTCCGTTACAAAAAAATGCTAATACTAAATTAAACAAAATCAAAGACTATATCCTAAAAATCTAACAATGTTGGATTTTCTTCTTTTTTATTTTATTTTTATGTTAATTTCATTGAGAAACAAATAGCAATGAGACAGTATCAAAACAGATTAGTAGGACAGTTTCAATAATTAATACAGATGACAATGGAGTGCCCTTCTCTGACAAAACAAACAGAAAAAGGGGGATAAAAATGAATGACCATTTCGTATCTGCATACTCAAAATAGTTAGGATAGATATACAGCTTCACTCTCTTAATTCAATGAATAGAGAGATTTGTTCTAACAGTGTTTGAGATGGTATCACGTCTGCATCTTGTACAATGAAAAACCACTAAGACAATATGAAATGTATAAATTATTGAAAATGTGTTAGTAATCAGTTGTAAAACTGTCTCATTGCTATTTGGTTCTCAATGAAAATATTAAAAAATAATAATTAATACACTGCATATTGTTGTGTCTATAGTGGTTATTCATAGTACAAGATGCAGACATGATATCCTGTCCAAACATTATTTGTGCAAATCTTTCTTCTCACTGAATAAGAGCAAGTACCTGCATATCTATCTTAGCTATTTTGTATATACAGATACAAAATGGTCTTCATTTGTAACCCCTTTTTTGTTTAGTTTTGTCAGAGATGGGTATTCCATTATCATTTAAATATTGTAGGTGTGTGAATTCATCAAAATAACCCAATATAGTCCAGAAGTCAATAATAGTTGTGGGTTATCCATAAGACTTTCTTCTTTTAGACTCCTGTTTAATGCATTTCTCCAATAAATATCTATTAAAGCAAAATAAAAAACAAAAATTAAAATGAAGATACCAAGGAAAAATTGATATAATAAATCATAAGCCAATGAATTTACATAATTAAAGAATCTTTAACATGAATATTCTTTGTCTTAATAATGTAAAGAAAAAATTGATAATCAGGACCTCAGTGAGTAAAAAGCCACTTGAAAAACTTGATAGACATAGCCAACTGTTTAAGAAAACAGGTAAATGTTTTACCTACTTCAGATTATTCATCCAAATGTACCAAATTTTCAAAAACTTAAAAACATACAAAACAATGCTAAATTCATGTCGAAGTTATCTATCTTGAGTATGAAAAGTTTCTGAGCATCAGATCAAATGTTGATAATTTAAAAATTATTTTACAGTAATTTAGTGCATGGAGATAGATATGAATCTAATTTTGCCTTCGGCATGTGGAAAGCCATTTTTTCCAGCACCACTTATTTAATAGGCTATCTTTCTTCCAGTGAATATGTTTGGTACCTTTGTCAAAGATAAGGTGACTGAGTGTGTTTGTATTTGAGTCTGCATCTTCTAATCTGTTCCATTGATCCTCAAGCCTGTTTTCTTTCCAGGAGAATCTAGAAGACATAAAGAATTAAAAAAAATCAGGGCCATTATATTCAAAGACACAACAAAAACTGGGCATCTGATATGAATATATACTTTTCAGATGAGGTGGCAAATAAATATATAAAAAATTATCAACAGCATCAGTTATTTGAGAAATGCAAATTGAAACAACAATGATATTTCATCTCACTCCAGAAAGAATGACTATCACGAAGAAGTCAACCAATAACAAATGTTTAGGGGCTGTGGGAAAAAGGGAACCCTTCTCCACTGTTGGAAGTGTAAACTGGTGCAACCACTATAGAAATCAGCATGGAGTTTGCCCGAAACAACTAAGATTAGAGGGTCCATTGAACATAACTGTTCCCTCCTGACTATTTTTCTTTTTTGTTCTTCTTTTCTTCTTCTTTTGAGGCAAGGAGAAGTTTATTAATGTTTTGTCACTGATTTCATCAGCAAATCTCAGAAAGTCAAACCTGCAACAAATAATTTAAACAGAAGTTGCATTTTCTTCATCCAAAATGCACAATTTAACACACTTACATATACACATACATACACACATATGTTTCTGTCACAAAGCCTCAGTGGCTGCATCACTGGCACTCAAGCTTCTTCTTCCATGGCAATGCCTAATACTGACAGGGAATAGCTAAAATACCTAAGAAATATCTGCAGAAAATTTGACTCCTTTCTTGACTCTTTTCCTGCCAAACTTCAACCAATGGTCACTTGGGTATTTTTCCAGAACTGAAAACATATATCCATATCTATAGGAGTGCAATTCATCATAGCTAAATCTTGGAAACAATGCAAATGCCCATCAGCTGAGGAGTGGATTAAGAAGAAGTGATATTTTTATACAATGTAGTTTTATTCAACTATAAAGGGATAAAGTTGAGGCTTTTATAGGTAAGTGGATGCAGCTGGAGACCGTAATCATAAGTGAAATAAATAAGACCTGCATGTGTAAACATCATATTGTCTCCCTAGTGTAAGAGCCTGAAAGATTAAATAGGAACTAGAGATGCCATTAAAGGAGAAACTGGAAAGAGAAGGAAGACCTGGAATGAAGGCAAGGAGAAAAGACAAAAGGAAGTGAAAAAGGAAATGTACAAGTCAGATAATTGCACTGTGGATTTGTGCTGGTCTATTT
>NW_004524595.1:10761131-10765657 GCF_000260255.1 Octodon degus | reverse complement strand
TGTGTGTGTGTGTGTGTGTGTGTGTGTGTAATGAACTTCTAATATAATTTGCAATACATGTAAGAAAGAGGGTGAATATTATACCCTAAAAACATTATTACAAATGGAAAGCAAAGAAATTTAATCATAAAGGTGATAAATAAGAATTGAGCCTAAGAAAATGTTTCAACTTGTCCTACCTCTGATAAAATTTCAAATTAATGCTACAGTAAGTGTATTGAAATATCCAGACTGTCCTTTTTTAAAAGATAATCATTTCTGGTGCATGTATAAAGAAATTGATCATCTCAGTTTCTGATGAATGATGCAAATCAGGAATATTCTGCAGAGAGTAGTTTAGGATAACCCTTGACAAAATCTTTACAAATATACATATCCTTTGATCCAGTCATTTCACTGTGAAGAACTGATTTTTCATGGAGGTATGTTTGCAAAGATAAAAATTTATGCAGCTTTGTTTAGCATCACATTTTTTTAAAATTGGAAAACAACTATTTACCAAATGTAGTTGACTAAATGCCTTTTGACATATCCCTTTTAAATATTAATATGAAACTACTGAAACTTATTTGTGAAAACTTTGTTGTTATCTAAAGTTTCACAGCAAACAGATGCTGAGCCAGGAGAAGTGCAGCAGTCCTCTTCGGCAGCGCCAGTTTCGCTGCTCAGTCTTGATTCTCAACTCTGCCCTGAATTCCCTGTGCCTTTCTGGATTTACTCCATTGATCTGATTTCAGATTACTCGTTTGAAACAGAGACAATTTCATACAATTGTTCTTAGGAATAAACTAATTCATAAATATAAAGGTACACTCTCTGATATGCAAGAAATGCTAAAGGAAGGTTGCTATTGTCACTCAACATCATGAATTTGTTCTATAATTGTTACTTTTATCAAAATAATGTTCTTCATCAATGATATAGTGTTGCTTTTAAATGGGTAGAGGTCAATCTGAGTTTCCACTAAACAGAAAATCCTTGTCACTGTGAAGCATAAACAGAAACTTTGTTGGGTATGGATTTAATCAGAGACCCTGTAGCTCTCTGTAGCACTTCTCTTGGGCAGTCCCGTTAGATGTGTGTTCTTCAGTGACTTATCCTCCTTTACATATCAGTGATGCAAACATATTCTCATCACTAGAGTACCATGTATGTCTTTTCCCTGTTTATCTAAACTGCTCCCAGCCTTCAACACTCATGAGTCAGGCCCTTATCTCTGTGTGGAAATTATACATGCATATAACTTGACATTAAATCTGACATTAAATCTTAAGTTATAGTCTCTTGCCCTTCTTTCACTATCTGATTTCCCTAAAAAAATAAACTTCAAGTGTGGATTCAGAATCCCTCTTTTAAGAACATTCTTAGTTCCCAATGTAAATACTGCATGTGCAAATGAAACCCAATACATTTAATGCACACCAATACTTGAATGTGTACTCAGGATTCGGGCATCTGTGATACAATTGCGAGAACATTAGTTTTCCAGGTGATAATCACAGGAAACTTCCACACTGATTTTGCTAGTGATGAAGAGCCCAGACTCATGCAATAGTAGGAATCAACTGGGAAATTTGTGAAACAAGATGCCTTCCAGAGATTTATGTCACGCTGCTCCTGTCTCTATAGAATCCAAAGATTTCTTCATATATTGCAGAATTGTGCCTTTACTCTCATATAACAGTAAAGAAGGAGAACATTTCAGAAAGAGACATGCAGTATGCATTAGTTCTTAAGCTGTTTGAAGGTTTAAGAAGTTAGCGAATCATCTCAGTTTAATCAGAACAAGTTTTTCATCATCTCCTCAAATAATTTGATGTACTTGGGTGGTTATGGGGTCTTCAAGGAATTCAAAGTCTAACATAACCTGACCAACTCTCCAAAAAGATTTCTTACATAGCTCTCAGACTAACTGCAAATAACTTTTCATTTATTTGAACCTGATGAACAATATCAAGTCACATTATGTTCATGTGGGAAGCAAAGGGAAGGTAACTCTTTGGCTCTGCATTCAGAAGTTGGTCAAAAGTCTAGTATTTTCAAAACCTGTATCATTTTGAAAATGCGAAGAAAATTGCATTTTTCTATTTTTCAAAAGAACCTCACAGTATCTTTTACTGTATTTTTAAGGTACTTGGGCTATTGCTATGATGTTGAAGGGACCCCGTCAAGGACACTAGATTGGGAGACACAGAGTGTGAAATTTCAAACAAGAAAACTTAGGACTTTGTTAGGTTTTTTTATTTTTTCTCAAGTAAGGATTACAACAAGAATATGTAGAGGAGTACGCACGTTTAAAGAAAAAGCGCAAAGAAGTATCACAAATAAACGGTGGTTAGGATTTATTAATCCGTCTATGTATCCTTTAATTCATTAAAATTCATGTATCCATTTAATTCATTAAAATACATTACAGGGAAACCATGTGGTCCTTCTTTAATCTATGTTGTCAGGAAACAGAAAGAACAAGACAGCTTTCATCCCTGATCTCCTGGAGCTAAAAGTCCAGAAAATAAAGTTGATCTTGTGGTCTTATTTATTCACCAGAAACTGATAAGAAAGCAAGATCTGTCACTAGAAAGAAAATGCCATTGGGGAAAAGGCAGAATTGTCCATGCTTAGGACACTTTCCCTTTTGTATTGTGTTAATTGTTTTATGTCACTTAGAAGAACGCCTGCTTCTCATGGGTGAGTTTTATAGATTTCATTACTGCTGCGGCACTTGGCACACTTCTCTCAGGGAAACTGCAAATACACACACATACAAGAGTCCTAATGTGATGTCTGCTGTATTTACCATAGTAGATATTTAGTAAGCATGGTTAATACAGCATCGTGTTCTCTTATGTCTTTGGCAGAATCATAGACTTGCTTCTTGCGTCTTCACCGCCCGGCTATTCCAGCGTTCTCGGGGCCACAGCTCCCGTACTGGCCACTGAATTCCCGTTTCCAGAGTCTTTCCTTCTCTGCCCCAAGTGATTCCTTCTAGCTCTTCCAGAGTCTCTGTAACTCTGGGACTCCACTGTGGCGAGACTCTTCCATTTATTTGACTACTTCTTTTCCATTGCATTTGATGACCCTATTCAGCTGAATTGACTTTGACACAATCCAGTGCTGTTTAATTAATATCCGAGCAATTACTATATACCAAATACAATTATCACTTCCATTTAGAATCTTCCACTATCCTACCCCCAGTTATCTGATGGGTCTAATCTGAAATTCTTATTAGAAATAATCTCCCGGGTGATCTGTAATCTTCTCATTATCAGTACTTCTAAAATTAATCTTATAATTTTACTTTACAGTGAAGAAACTACCTACTTATTATTTAGTTTAATAAGATAGAATAACACATTTTTAAGCCAGAAATATATAAATCAATGCATCATGCTTAGCTATATCCTCAAAAGTTTCCTTAAATCAAAGTTAATTTTATTCCACACACCACTTACTTCTAGTCACAAATACTCCAAACTTGCTTTATCATGTCTTTTTTCCCTCATCATTTCTAAATTCTCATCCACTCTAAGCTATCCAGAACATACTGCTAGATTACAAAAATCAGTCAATTTAATGGAACTCAACTCCTACAAATGCAAGCATAGATAATTCTGTTTGGGGGATTATAGCTGAGAATATAATATCTTTACTATCATTGTTTCATTTGTACCACAGCTATGCGTCCGCTCTACACTTCAGGGAAACTACAGTTCTTCTAATTGTTATGGGATTTCCTGATTCTGAATGTTTCTTTAACTATTCTTTCTTTTATGTACTTACCTATATTAATAATATGAAATATAGTGAAAAAGAAACTTTTAAAAAAGAAACAAATGAAAAATGAAATATTTAGAAATCTACAGATGAGAGCTAAATTCCACATCCACCACTTTACATGCTACTTAATCATTGATAAGTTGCTTAAAATTGTGACACTGTTGTAAGATGGGAATCCTGTATCTTCAAAATGATTTTTAATACTTATTCTGTGCTTTTGAGTAAAGAAGGTAGCTTCATAGCATACTTACATTAAACAAACACGAGTGCAAAAATGCACAGTGAATGCTGTGTGTTAATGATTCTGGAATTTAGATTATTAACTAAAAGTCTACTAGAACCTAGAGTGAAATTTAGCCATTTGGCCCATGCTGTGGTCCTAACAAAGAAGAATTTATATAGAAAGAAAAAGAAAAGATTGTATATTTCTATTCATTTGCACCAGGATAGTAAATTTATAAATCAATTGAGAGATGAAATAAACTTCAAATTCCCATCTTCATAAAACACTTACTAGATGAAAAATGATTTCTGAAATATCCAGTGTTACTTCACTCCTGGAAACCCCTTTTCCCCACTCTCTAAAGGACATCATGTCCTATATTTCTTTTGGGTCTGGGACTCTATGAAATACTCTGAGCTGATAATAGAAATGCTTAGATAGTGGCCTATAATAGAGATAAAATGATAATTTTTAGATTCTCATGCAAGAATCTTTTTTATTTATTTATTTATTTATTTATTTG
>NW_004524595.1:10733118-10761031 GCF_000260255.1 Octodon degus | reverse complement strand
TAGACCACTGAGCCATCTCTCCAGCCCTCATGCAAGAATCTTTGACAAGTCACTAAATATATATTCCTTAGCTCTCATTCATACATTCTTTAAAATGCTAAAACATTTTCATCCTCCCCACAAAAAACAAAAACAAATAAACAAAAAAAAGAATAGCTTTCATCAGGATACACAACGTTGGACATTTTGGTAAATAAGTATATCTATCCACTGATGATTCAACAAATGGTTTTAGAAGATGTGATAGTTCAAAAAGATGCAGTAAAATATGTTCCCATTCTTAAACACCAATCTTAGATTTTTTTTTTTGTAACTTGATATGAAAGAAAAATTTATCTTTTTTACTGTCTCTTCCTCTTTCAGGACTGCCTTAAAGTTTCTGATTTGTACCCTTTTAAAAAGTGTGTGTGTGTGTGTGTGTGTGTGTGTGTGGGAGAAAATGTTGTTAATATTTTTCTGTAATTTCTATTAACCTATTGTGGAAACAAAAGTAGAACAATATGGTCAGCCTTGAATCTTCTTCCAACTTCTTTATTACAGTAACATGACATTAATTTTGTATGCAGGAAGGTAATCAGTATTAGTTTTAAAATATTGCAGTGATTAAAATATTGCAGTCACTAGGCCCTCAGTGACTAGTATGAGGCATCTATGTCTCACACACAATATTCTTTTGGTGACTCAAGTCATAAGTTCCACAGTTTCCAAACCCTTGTTGGGCCTACCTCTCATTGCAGGGGCTGTAGCAGATTATGCTAAACGCTGCTTGCCTCTATAATACCTCCTGCTCACCTACTCTCCACTGCTCTATATTTCAGATAGTGAGAGGCCAGAAAGTATATTTTTTTGCACTCTTTTATCAGTTAGATTCTTGTTACTTCTCTGTGGTAGATATAGATGATAAACATTGGAAATATTAGGGTTCAAATAGCATCTGTGGGCTGAAGTAAGAGATTAATTTTATTGTCACAATTCTACTTCTCCAATCCTAAGGGGTGACAATTAGAGGTTTCAGCCTCTTTTGAGCCCTGGGTAACACCAACACTCCCTAGTATTCCCTATAATTTTGTCTGACAATTTGTAAATACATTTCCATACTAAGATTCCTTCTGTTATAAATTCTGGAATGGTTTTTACAGACCTGACCAGCTCTGTGACTGATACCTGTAATACATGCACGGGCTAAATCAGTTGAGTGAGGAAATAAACTTGGACCAAGCCCAGTGACATGTTAGGAGTATTAGGAGTGTAGGTTAATGCTTTCGTAGCAGCAAGCACTGCCCCCAGTCTGCTCAAAGCCTGACTGGCCTGCTGTGCCTTAGCTGTCAGTCCCAGAGACCATGTGGGTAGGAGACAGACAGCTCATCTACATGCACACCACCTAATTGCACCTCTCAAGCTGATTTCTGGGGCACATCATCTTTCAAAGATTGCCTTTTGTCACTGCCAAGATACTGCATTACTTCTGTGCACATAATGGGTTTGGCCTTTATATGGCCTTCATAGCACCATGAAGCCTGAAGGATGTGGACAAAAGTCATGTGCCCTTTGAGGAAGTATCTTTGCTAAAAGCAGGATTGGTTTCAGATGAGATGTCATATTTTTCATGTGAAGCATTGACTGCCTGATCCACTTTGTCACATTACTTTTTCTAGTGTGTGTCACATTATGTTAGGTCATGCCATCAGAGTTAACAATGAGACATGCTATTGCTAGAGCAGCAGCAAGCAGCACATGGATTGTTACAGGTGCAAAAGCCTTGCTGCTGAGAGAGGCTTGGGAGACACAGAAGCTGGATATTACAGCATCAAGCCTTTTAGTCCCCACACAAAATCGATTATATTTTTTCAAGGTAAAAAAAAAGTCAACAGTCTTCAAGACATCATGAGGTAATATTCTGAAAAAAATGATCCCATCAGTATTGAATTCTGAGCTCCCACACCCTGGGAAGGCAGCCCCTCTTTCCATTCGTCCCCTGTTCCTCAGAAATGGCAGTTGCGTTTGGATAAATCATGCATTGACACCTCCACTCCAGCCAAATCTGCAAGAGCACCTTTAAATATTTAAAAAAGACCTATATATAAAGTGATAAGACAATCTGGGTCTTGCCAGTTTGATACATATATAGAACTAGAACAAATTTCTCTTTCAGTTGCCCACGGAAGACATATTCTCCAAATCTATGTCTGGAATTGCTAAATAAATTTAAAGAATAGACTTTTTTTTCCTGCTCTCATTTGAATGTCTAGACATTTGTGGATTATTACATATAAACCATCTGAAATATCAAGCCAATGTTTTCCCAAACT
This sequence comes from Octodon degus, assembly GCF_000260255.1. NCBI lineage: Eukaryota > Metazoa > Chordata > Mammalia > Rodentia > Octodontidae > Octodon > Octodon degus. Next base: position 10,758,722 of record NW_004524595.1, on the reverse strand, counting down.
AAATTTAACCTGTAGATTAAAAATGAAATCAAGAATTGTAAAATCAGAGCTTCTGTGCTGGCTTGTTATAGAAGAACAAGAAAGTACAAGAAATAGAAATGATTGGGAGAAAAAACAGAAGCCTTCCAATTTGGTAGAGTAAGAAAAGAGACATGGACAATCAGAGAGCAATTACTGACCAATTTATAGATGTTGATCTCAGGGTAAGACAGTACAAAGGTTTAACAGGAAAAGCAGAAAAACTTAACATAATTGGGGAAGCACTAATTACCTCTATTTGAGATAATGCATATTTACATGAAAACATGTTTTACCTTTACAGGTACTTACCAGCTTTCCTTAATTTAAAATGCAAACTATTTTGAGACCTGTTCAGTTCATCCTATTAGTAACTGTTATTAAGTGGTATTTTAAAGGGAAATTAAGTGATACAATGACCCATAGGAGGAGCATGCATGCCCAAAGCTGCCACTGAAGAAAATGCTTTCTTCCCCCTGTGTTCTTTGCAAGAAGCAAACTGCTAGAGGGACAGTCTTGTGGGAGAGGTCTTTTGAAAGAGTGAGGGTCCCAGCTTGTTGGAATCCTTCACAAATTATTTCCTGTTTGTAAGAAATGTCTCTGTTAGTCATGGGGGAAAAAATACCATTTCCTTTCCGGCCCATATTTAACCACCGTATTTGTACATATGATTGCTGCTCTAGGGTAAGGGCTCCGAATGAGCTGCCAGGCTGCCAGGGATTGAATCTAAAGCCCCCTAACAGTTAAAGTGTCCATTAGTTGCTCCACGCTTAGCATCCTTCAGAAAGAAGGGCTGGGAGCCCCGGGCGGATATCTAACTAGCCTAATGAGGAGAGAGATTCTGGGAGCAGAAAAAGTTCATTTTCTGAATTTCCAGCAAGAAGTCACTTCAATATTGCTTCTAGGAAACACTGACAGGCTTTGTTGGTAAGAAATCATTAAGCTGAGAAAGAAATGGGATATTGTTATATGAGGTTTTTAAAGAAAATTCATTTTGATAGATGTCTAACTGTGCATTCAATTAAATTTCCCTTCTCTTTCTTAAAAAATAGATGTCAGGTAATTGTACTCAAGTTCTGTAAGCTGAAAAGTGTTATCCTTTCCTTCCAGTTATTAAAATTTCTTTATCAATATGTGTCTTTCTTGTCTTTATCCTTTGACTATGAGGGCCCTTGGTGAAAATACCTAGAATCTTCCCCCGGTGTGCAGCTGTGTGCTACATGTGCCTCCCAGAAGAGTTAGTGAAAATTGCTCCTGTCTGGGATGAGAACTGACTCCAATATTTAAAGTATAGAAACTCCACTCCCCCAAAATGTGTTCTTAATGCACATGGCCACGTTTAATTATACAGTCACACCTTATCACCATTGGTGCTAGTGCCTTATGATTTCCTATTAATCCTGCCATTCCAGGACAGTCCTTTGGAAGCTTTTGACAATGAGCAACCACCTACTATTAAAAACATTTACCTCCTTCAAGCCATCCTATTATTGCCATAAGATTCATCACTTTATAATATGCCTATGCAAATAATACACTCTTGCTTCTAAAACATCAAGTAGCCAACTGTCCATCATATAGACCAGTGTTTGTGAACCTATGGCACACATGCCTCAGCAGGCTGTTGTCTCACTGAAATCTCTAAAACGTTTGCTATTATTCATTTAGTCCAATTAGTTCCTCCTTCATCTGATCTAGCTTCCAGTAATAGTGCTCACATTTTTCCTAACTCATCAGAACGCATTTTTGAATTCCTATCTACTTACCCTTCTATTTTCCATTTCCTTCACCAGAGGTAATCACTGTATTCCAATTCATGTGTGCTAAGCCATGCAAAATTCTTCCTTTACAGTATTGATCTCATCTGCTTATTCCCTTCCCTGACACTGCCATCTAATTAATTCTGGCTTTTATTGTATTTTGCCTTGAGCTATTTTAATAGTCCATTATTTGACTCCTTTAAAACACACACACACACACACACACACACACACACATACACACACACACGTGCATGCCAGATAACTGCATATGATAACCACATTCATTTTTCTAACGTAAACTTCAAGCACATTACTGTACTCTAATAAACTAGTTTGTAATTCTTCTAATGTCTAACGAGTTTAACATACCTTAGCATTTAAAGCTTTGCAAAATGTGGCTGACACTTATATTCCAAGGTTACCTTCATTGTTTGCCATCAAAACAAATTATATTAGAAAATACAGCTGCAAACTTTTCCTGTCCGACTCCATCCTGTTTTAGCTCCACTCACGTACCCTGTTGTGGGTGGAATGTTCTACTTCTCCACCATTTCTCGTATTGAAATCTTCATCTACTTTTAGATTTCTTTTTACATTCCAATTACCCTGTAAAACCTTTCCTAACCCACTGACCAAGCATGATGTCTCACTTCTCTGAGAAATAGTACTTAATGGCACTTCATTGACATGTCACATAGATTGAAATAAAGAGTAATAGTAGGTCTTAGTTTCCACACCAATGATATTTTCAAGCACTTTCTTCCCAACTCTTATACCTAGTGAACAAAAGCTCTTTTCAACAATAAAGCACATAAAAAACACCATTTCAATATGTCCCAGCTCATGGGAATGAGATTTCCAAGGGATATGAAGCCTTGGAGAAAAACCTACATCAGTTACCAGGTCAAGTTAACTCAGCCCTTCCTTTTCCTACTGTTCGATATGGAGTCACATAAAAATGATGGGTGATTTAGATCTTTGCTTTAGGATAGAGTTGACACTATGGTGAAAATGGTGCAATCAGATTCTTTCCAGAATAGGGTTAATAGTAACTAATTTTCAATTTCCTCATGTAAAAATGCCTGCATACTGAACAATGTTTTACTTTTACTTTACTCTTTGTCCAATCCCCACTTAAAGGTTTACAAGGAATCAGAGAACAAGATTGTGACACAGTTCTATATCCTATCTTCAGGAAGAGACAATGATTTTTATTTTGTAAGCACAGTAATTTCTAAACTGAAGTCTCCTCTGCTGACCACTCTTGTAGATCTTACACTATTAGAGGCTTCTAACTTACAATGAGCTCTATGTGCATGAAATGCTATAACACACTTTTTATTTTATAATATTGGCCAAAAATATCAATATTGCACCCATTCCTTGAGCTCAAGATGTATATGTTCTTGCACTACTGCTATAGAATCCAACTGCAGTGTCACATGCCTAGCATACCATAGAAGGACAAATTCAGGAAAACTTATTTGATATTTGATTGACTATAGTTCAAATTCTTCTTATTACTACCTCTTTTTTATTTTTGGATTAACAAACCAAATGGAAAATAGGGACACTAGTCAGTGACAGATCACTTCCAAATGAATTGAATGTCTGAACTATTCCTTCATGCAGAAGAAAGAGGAAGACCAAAATGCCTTCTCAGCAGCACATACAAAGGTCGAGGCAAGTGGAACTTGAAGCTCGAAGAAACCATTGACTTGGAAACCTTTAATAGCCATTGTATGGCAAGTTCTTATATTCTAATGAATAGGTGCCTTATATTCTGAAAATATTTTAAAAGGTGGTATTTTCTATGAATTCCGTGTATTAATTCCCCTTTTACTGGTTATCTCCCAGGTCCTTCCAACACACAGGTAATGCAGCCGAGTCAGGTCAGTGGGCATTAGTTGCTTCCGCCCTTTGCTCATGGATTATTTTCAACACACAGTTGCTCACCAGATCTCATCCACCAATGAGAATACCCGGCATACTCACCTCCATTTTTCCAATACACCATAGCTTCCTTCCCTTCAGAATTTATTTATACTTCCGGTTTTATTCTTAATAATGAAATTTATCTGTAATGGAAACTGCTTCCGGAAACATAAACCTCTCTGGTTACACCATTCTCTGGGTTTTAAACAAATCTCTTAGAGGAAGTACAGAAAAGATTTTGAACAGCCCAGCTAATCTCACTACAGATACATAAAGGAGCTTACGGTATCCCCTGTTAGAATGGGTCCTTAGGGGGTAAATGTGTGTGTTTGAGAGTCTCCTTTCTGCTGGAGTTGCAGTGAAGCTGTTTTCGATACACTTCTAAGATGTCTGTAACCTCTGTATCTTGTTGATTCTCTGATTTTGCTTTTTCACTTCAATGTGTTTCTTAGTTTCTGGAAAGATTCACTGAGGTCAGGTGTTCCCAGCATAGAGAGATCCCAATTATTTGCCTTCAACATATAGTTAGGAGTGTCCTGCCAGTTCTCATTAAATCTTGCTGTCTTATCTTTGAGTCAATATATCGAGCATCCTCTGAATGCAATCCTTGTTACACATTTTAATCATCTTGATTGGATGATTGCTTCTGTTTTAAAATAAAACGTGGGTTAGTATAATTACTTAGTAACAACAGGATTACAGGTTTGCATATTTCATAGATGTTGAAGTTTTCTAACATATCAGCTATTTCTTCACCCAAACAACCATTTGAGATAAAGCAGCAAGTACAGCTTTTTAACTAAGTGGGCAAAAGCTCAGAATGATAAAGGGGCATTCTCTAGGAATTATGGATTAAAAGTGATACTTACGACTTAACATCAGAGGTCTTGCATGACATGCTAGTATAATAAATTAAAATAAAACATATAAAATCATATATAAAATGTACCCAAGTATTTGCCTTTGTATCAGGAATGAATCTCGAATGCTTAGTAATGCTCAAACTAATATTCAAAAGAATCAGAAGAAATACATTACAACAAAAGTAGACTATAGTGATAAATAAAATCACTAAAGAAGATAACTTTAATTTATAAATATAGCTAAACCCTAGATCAAATATTGTAGTAGTTTATCTTGCACTTCATAGCTAGATGACACTCTGCACACTTTATAAAATATGAAGATTTTTATTAGATTATTTTCATTGCTACATACACTGACCAATTTCTTGACATTTTGATTAACAACAAAGTTGTTTATGAAAGTGGAAGGTTTAGGGTCTCATTGTAGAAAAATCAGCATTTTGAATTAGGGAAACATTGTGATCACGTGTTATGAAAAATATAAAATATATCTCAGTATTTCAGGAAACGGCTGGCTTCATCAGTCTGTGTCAGGGAATTAATTTTCAGTAGTACATCCCTGCTGATACATCTGAAACCTGAGAAAGTCCAATTTCCTTCCTTCATATGTGTCTAATAGAGTATGAATAGTTCAAGTGTCTGAGCAAAATCAGAGGCCGAGCCACAGTCTAGCTTCCTCAGTAACAAGGAGGGCAGTGTCTTCACCCTGCTGCTGACAGAGGGGCCTGCATCTTCCTCTCCCCAGGAACGGTTTTCACACCTGGGTGAGGTGCAAATTGCAGTCAGAAGACAAGAGCCTGAGGGAAATAGGATGGACTTCTGGGCACAGGATAGCTTTCTGCCCACACTTTCACTTCTGCAAACCACAGAAGAGACAAAGAAAGCGCTCCTGGGTGCTGGGGGAGGACTCAGTGGCAGAGAACCTAGGTGCCTAATCCCCCCACCCCTCTTTTGCACTCCTGGAAGAGCCCCAGACTTGCAAATAGGTCCAAATGTAGAAAATTTCTATTAGGACTTAAAGAAGAAATAGAACAGAAGACATACACATTTTGCAATGCATTCTGAGTTTCTTTTCAGCCTGCCAGTGGAGATACCAGACAAAGAACTTCACAGAAACACTTAGAGTTCCAGGCCAGGCAGATGTAAAATGCTTCATCCATTGATAATCCCTAAGTAAGCTTTTGCTATGTGTGCTGTTCAGGTCTCATGTATTCTACATAAACAAACATAAAAAGTCATTGTTTGAAAGTATTCTTCTTTTCTGAAGATCTTTGAACACAGTATGGTGAATAGTGCGTCAACCTGTGATTGCTTTTCCTCTTAGTCTCCTCAGGAGTGAGTCATGAAAGGTGGTCTCACTCTCATTAGATCAAATTCAGTTGGGAAGTTGTAAGAAATGGGATTTTTCAGGGCCATACCTAAAACCATCTGAACCAGCAAATCTAAGGATGGGACCCTGGATTCGGTCTTAACAAATTCTCTAAGAGATTCTGGTGCACGTTAAAGCATGAGAACCACTGAAAAGTGATGGTGAGGGCTGTGGGTGGATTTGCATTCTTTCTGTGTATTTCTGGTGCATTTATATACTCTTGTGTTTTCCGGGTATGTGGAAGCAAGGAGCACTCTGGAAGCCACCATAAAAAGAACTTTTATAAATACTGTCAGTACAAGAAAAATCATCTTCATGTAACAACAGCTTTGCGAAAAAAGAGTGTCTTAGTGCCACTCTACTGTGACAATGGATACATTTATTGCTTAGCTTTTATCCAAATTTTTTTCAAATTCAAGTTTCCTGATGTATCATCTCTCAGGTTCTCATCATTAAAAGTGTGCTCATCATTGGACAGTTTTGAGGATTGAAAAATAGAAATGCATTTAGAGCAAAATGCATTATGCTTGGAATATTTTGGTGTTCAATGTAGATCTACTTTTAAGAGCTATTGTGGACTTTTTTCATATACTAAGAATAAAAACAGAAAATTGCTTTATGGAAAAGTGGTATTCAAAGCGGTTTATATGTCAGATAAAAAATTGACCACAGCTCACAGACACACTTTATTTGCTGTTTCTGCCCAGTCAGACCTAATGAAGAAAATGGTATCTTGCTGGACAAAACTTCACCACAGACGTGTCCAACAAGATCCATGCCCCTCCACTCATGTATATTCCAGGTCAGAGTTACACATGGGATTTTTATGACTTGATATCAGAAAGGAACAGTAAAGATCCAGAAGTGAGCTTGTAGCTAGGAAAATATGGAGGACTAAGTCCAGACTTTGAAGACAAATGGAGCAAGAAAACTAGGCACAGTGCATTACTTCCTTCTAGAACCCATTCAGATCCCTCCAGCTGGACATGTATGCCCAAGAGGATGGATTTGGCCATGGCTTTAGGTAGATCTATGTCACTCAAGGATCTGGCACTTTAATTTTTTATTTTTGAAACAAGTTCTCACTATGCAGCTCATGCTGGCCTTGTACTCACTTTGGTAGCCCCCAGACTGGTCTTGAACTCTAGCTATCCTCCTGTCTCAACCTCCTCATTGCTGGGATTATAGGCATGTACCACCACAGCTGGTTCCTTAGGTGTGGCAATTTAGAGAGCAAAGAACTTTGCCTTGATTCCCATCTGAAAGCAACCCTGGCACACTCTTCTACACATACCACAAAATCAATGACAGAAGTGGGATAAAGCATGCAGTATTTACTTATCAATTTTTATTCACTTTAATGAGAAAAAAGATAAAATAGCAATGAGACAGTTTCAAAACAGGTTAGTAGGACTGCTACAATAATTAGTACATTGCATAGTATTTTCTTCATGGTAGTTCTTCAGAGGACAAGATGCAGACATAAAATCTACATGCAGTATTTAAAGACAATGATGAGGACACAGGTCTGACCCACCTGGGTACCTCCTCTCATGACGAGGCATACGTAGGTGGCCTGGTGTCAGCAGGTGTAAGTACCATGGCAATAGCCACTATAACTTTCCCAGTAGAAGCAACCCTTCAGTAGAACCTCAGCCACAAATAACAAGGACTCTTTTGCTTTATTTGTTCTAAGGAGACAAACCCCGAATAAAAACAACACAGAATTTCAAAACCAGGTAATATGAACTTAATTAATTAATTAATAATGGTAATTCTATTTCATATTGTTATTTCCAAAGTAGTTGCTGAGATTACCATGTACAAACATGCAACATTGATCAAACAGCATAAGCACTAACAATTAATAAAAGTTAGTAGTTCAACTATCTCAGCTATTTTGCATATATATATATATATATATATATATATGAGTTTCTTTCCCTTTCTTCTGTTCTTTTCTCCCTGTGCAGAGTAGCTACTTTGAAGATAACAATACATAATATAATAACTATTGTTATTGTCTTATAATTTGATAATGAAAATATTCTATTTTTCATAAAATAAAAAAATTAAAAAGTAAACCCATTTGCTTCCCATTGCCTTGTTAGTGAACTTTTCTCTTGTGTCTAGGTTCATTTGCAGTGTGCTTTTAACACCAATTTAGGAATAATTTCAGGGAAACATAAAATGTGAAAGCGCCCGAAAAAAAAAAACAAAAAAAAAAAAAACAACTTAATAACTAAGGAAACATACACATACCTAACACGAACTTGAAAACTAGCTGCCTTAAGACGTGAGGCTTAAGGGCTGGCCAAACAGTGCAGTGGATTAAAGCTCCTGCAAGCAGCCTCAGGGGCCTGGGGTTCAATCCTCGGGCCTGCCTTGCTGGTCCCATCCCCTGGGCACAGTGAGACTGGGTGTGGTGGCACGCGCCTATAATCCCAGCTCTTGGGATGCTGTAAACAGGAAGATCACTAGGAGTCTGATCTACTAGGGAGACCCATCCCTAAAAAATGTGAACCTTAAGTCAGACTAGTAACTCTGGACAAGAGGACATTTCTTTGCTTTGTCTGAAAGTCCTGTGGGGAAGTCATCATCCAACAGCTTGAAGTTCCTATAGGAGAACAATGAATTCCAGATGTGGTAGTGACAGACTTCCTCCTGTCTTCTCCTTTAGGACCTGGGACATGTAGACTTCCACACAGTGCCAAGGATATGAAGCAGAAAGGTACAGTAATGCCTGCCATAGAGAAGAACACCTTATGGTCTGTTCTATCCATTTGTTAATTCCCACAGTTCTTGAAAATAACGTGTTAATTTTTGTTGTCTTCATTTTGTCATTTGAAGTGTCAGAATAGCCTATCATTTACTTGTATGTACCAGAACCAAAACTTGAACTCCAGCCTGTCTCATTCTGCAACTCATCAGCCAGCCTCGTGGATCCTTAAATATCTGTGAAGGCACAGGGAAGAAGGGAGCTGGTGCGGCTGAGCCTTAGCAGCCCTTCCCGAAGTTACCAGTTAGAGTGGAGCAGTTTTCCACTCCCATTCACATGCACTCATTTCCTTTATATTTACATTCTTGGTTCTGAACATAACATTTAGTTAGGAGAAAGAGAAATAATATATTAAAATAGCATGAAGTAATGTAGTTTGAAAGCCTCTTCAGTGATTTAACAATGAAAGGAGCATCCCTGCACAATTCCAGCATTAATTTTTAGCCTGTTAAATATGTAGTTTTGCTTCAGTTAGAAAGGTATACACAGATATTTCCATAAACTGGGGTTAACCATTGTTATTGAATCTTTATTGCCTTTATACAGAGTTTATAGAACCCCTCCAGGGATTGCTCAGTGTAAGTTTTATGGCAAGGAGCTTGACATGGTGCAATTATAGGTAAACTGTGTTATCTCATTCTGCATTTGGTCTGTCCATTCTTGTTAGTTAGGAGAGATTATACACACTCCAGCACCTTGTACATGCACATGTGTTCACACACACACACACACACACACACACACACACACACACACATCTTAAGACACTGCTTTAACAGGCTTAGCCTACCTCGTGTGTGAGCATGAAAATGTTACAGATTTCAAGGATAACTGAGGTCAAGAAAGGCTTCAGGATGGAGGTGGGGTACAGTGCAGGACTTTGGAGAGGACAGCGATGTTGCTTATTGGAACAGAGGCTTGTCAAGCTAGTCTGAGGGCTTGAAGGATATCTGTCTCTTTTTCAATACTGATATGGTGGGTCTCTGATACCACACCAGGCTCTTAGTAACCATAAAATTCACATTAATTTAGTTGTGTTGAATTCTACCTACTGAACCAGGAGTGTTCTTGACCGTTACCATAGACTTAGTCATTCAGTGCTCATGGTAGTCCTCTAACAGCACCGTTTCATTGCTGAGTAAGCTGAGGTGCACAGCTTTCTAACTTGCTTGAAACCAACACATTAAGCACACTGCCATAGTCAGAAGGCTACTGGTCTGAATTTGTTTGAAATCTCCTGGATAGTGTAGATTCCAAACTAGTTCTGGATTCCATTCTTTGATCTCACTGGTGCCTGAAAACTAGTGAAAATTTTCCTGGAGATAGAAAATAATTCTGTTAGGCAGGAGAGGCTGTGCACATTGTGTGCAGCTGCAGCAAGTAATGTGTCACTGTGCACAGCCATGAGGAGGACAGTGGCCAGCCCAGATCACTTGTGTCCTCAGAGCAGTTCCCACACAAGGAAAAACTCAAAATGTACACTACATGAGGCCCCACCTAGTGCAGTTCAAGAAGACTTGAAGACAAGATTTGAGGGTGATTTTCCTGAAACCAAAGAGCTCAGTTTATATAAGAACAGAAAACCTGGAGATTTGTTGAGTTGATAGTCATCTCCATACAAGCCTATCAGCTGACATGCAGAGAACCTTCTGGAGAATAGTTTGTGCTGCTCTGGTCTATGTGGCCAATGACCTGGGGAGAGTACACTCTCCTGAGATCACAAACGCACATTCACATGTGAGATAGGAGAACAATGTCAAGCAAATCACACAGAATACTCAGTCTAAAGTGCTTCGAAGCAAGTCCAGAAACAATTAAACACTGATGCATGACTGTTTTCAAGAAAATACCCAGGTCTCTCACCCATGCCTCGGGAAATAAACAAGCCTTTAGCTGCAAGTTAAACAAAGTCAGCTTGATGTTTGGAACCCTTTCAAGTCCATTGTTTTGTTGCTTCTACTAAACAAAAAAGGAGATATTCATCAATTTAGCTACTCATTCAATATATGTCTGTATATGTCTATATCAATATATGTCTTTGCCAATATTTCTGTATTTTGACTTTTGTAGAACTCCCAATTTATTTGAAAATAGTGTATTGGAAAGTGTACAATAGGCGGAGTACTATTAAAGTTCTCAATCGACTTCTTTCAATACTACACATCTTATTCGTTCAATAAAACAGCTAAACAATTTTTAAAAGAACTTTTGCTTGTCAGTATCATTTCTTTATCAGCCACACAATGAGAAGAAAAATCTGTATATAAATCTATTAATGCCATATAGGTTGGCTATCTGAGTCAATTACTGGTGGTAGAACAAAAAACAAAATACTAGAGAGAACCCTTTTGGATAAATTTCCAATAATATGATTTTTCTTTATAGAACTTGCTGAGAACTGGAATATAATAGAAAATAAAAACTTAAATTTTGCACTTAGGAAGCTTTGTGTGTTTTACAAGTTATGCAACAATCCTAAATTTCACACAACAACAAGTCTATTGAGTTTCAAATTTGTTTCATTCTTACTTGGTATCTGTGTTTCATTCAGTCATGTATCTGTATCTATTTTCTCCAAATAAGATAAATGCCTTTTCGTATATATTTGTATCTAGTGACTCAATTACAGAAGGTGCTGGAATTGTTTAGCAAAAAGCCCAAAAATTTGCCTTGCTATAAGTCTGACTCTGTAAGAGAAGTTTATAAGGTTATTTGCTATTCTTATAATCTGAGCAAGGTAAGGAATGGGAAACACTGTATGATAGCATTTTTATTTGAACATAATTGAATCAGATATGCTTTTCACTGTCTTTGTGGAGAATAAGTAAAAACAGAAACCATGCTTGTCCTTAGATTGATTTGACCTTCAAATACCAATCAATCAATCATCAATCAACTGAACTTTTCTGAGGATCTACCATCACGTAATGAATTGTATAAAAGCACTATCCCAGATTCAGAGAATAGTGAAAAGTAAGATAGTTTTCAGCTTCATTGTACTTGAAAAGACAAGCTTGAAATATGTCAGCAGATAATTAGCTATAGAAATAGTGGGTAATCAGTGTGAAAATAGCAGGCAGATATTTAAGAGTTGCCAGGCAGAGAGAATTCTAGGGGCATTCGGTACCCCATTACCATTCTCTGATCTAAATAACTGACCCAGAAGTTAGTGTAGATGTGACGCTGACAAAGCTGGTCCAAAATGACCTAATGGGCACATGCATAGCTCCTTTAAAAAATTCTCTTTCTTCCATTTTACAAAACAAGTTGTCAATGACAACTGAAGAAATCAAATGTTCTCCTAGTTTGTCACTGATAACATTTGCAAAATTAATTGCCAAATTAATTTAAGTGTTAATGTATGCTGTGATCATTCTGACTAAGAAACAAACCTAATAAAATATCTCCAAAATTTCAGAAACAGGTTCTGTTTCATTTGCAAATGATTAGAAATCTATGAACAAACACATACACAAACTAAATTTGACTGAAAGGTTAGATATACAGCAGGCAGTAGACAGGATACTGAAATGATACACAAACTGTCTCCTGTATGGCTTATTTCACGTACCTGATATCATCTAATCACCGATAATGACCAAGTGGGAGTCAATTATTACATCTCAGGATAATCATTCATTATTTGGGATAACTAATTGCCTAGCTCACTAGACACAAGGGAATATGCTTTAACAGGATGAACAAACCATAACTGAAGATATTCTGCCTCAAATTAAAATGCTGTTTTGTTGTGTTCATCATTATGTGTGTTGAATACTATGTCTTTACCTAAGGGATTATGTGAGGTTTGTAATATTTATAAAGAGAGCAGCCACTCATCTCAGCACCATTTCAAGAGTATGTATTATTTATTTCTTGGTCTCCCCCCTTCAATGTTCAATATCTTTTAGAACGATGATTAATAAAACATTCCAATTTGAACAGCGTGAGTTCTATTCACAGAACACAGTTGTTCAGCCTTTCTCTATGCAGATGTCAACAGCCAGAGTACTTAGCACAAAGAAAATACATAATCAACATCAGATATTTTGAATTAAATATTTGGGGTAGGTGGTTCATTAAATTTTTTGCTTCATCCTTTAGTGGGACTTCTCCATTAAGTATGAAGAGATTGGGAACTAGGGAGCCTTGCACATGTAAAGGTGGTGTGTCACTCATCGTTAAAGCTACGCTAAAAGCTCTCATTCAAGGTCTGTCAAGAAATCATTATCATCTTTTTCTCCCTCTTTTCTCTGAGTTTCCTTCTTATAACTGTGGTTTAATGTATTATTAATAGAAGAAAAGGAGCAAGGAACACTCGGCAGTTATTGTGTATAGAGGCAGCAATTTCAGATTTGGGTGGAAGCTCTAGGAGTTATTTCATACATCTTTAATAGGTATAGGTGTTATAGAGAATAGGGTCAGTGGCAATGTGAGCTCATCAAGGTAGGTCAGAGCCACTGTCACACTGTGGGAGGTTTTGTTCTGAGTATTCTACTTAGCCTCTATTTTATGGAATATATTGGACCGAATCCACAAAAATGTTGTGTTGCCATGTTCAGGCATAAAATGGCATTTCACATTCTATTTAGGGATGGAATGGCAGTGAAGCAAGCCAGCTGATCAAGAGGCTGTTACCCGGGGCCTGCTGTGTGAGCTTTCTCCCTGGATGGTGTGTCTCTGCCCAGAAGGCTACTGTCACCTGGTCAGAGCAAAAAAGCAAAGGAAAAGTAAAACGTTTCATTACATTTGCATCAGAGATGGAAATGGTCAAGATTTAAAGAATCGTCTTGAATTATTTTGTCACTGAGACTGGGCTATGAACAGCCCTCCTCCCACCCACTTAATGTGAACTTCAGCATCTGAGATAAACTTAGGTTCTTTTCATTCAGTTCCCCACAAAGTGCATAAATAATAATGTCCCCCAGTCCATCAGTATCCAATTCTTTTCACTACTCTGTTTAGATATTATTTTCTGGATATTGAACAAAATAGTCCCCCTGGTATTTTATAGCCTCAACTTTTACCTAAAGCCCAATTATGGTAAGTATTGAAAAATACCAGTTTTAGTAAGTGCAAAAATTTGAAGTGCTTTCCCATAGAATATTTCAATTAGTATTCACAAAGCATGAATTTGTGTAAATCATACTTCCTGCTATCACAGTCATGTCGATAGGTGAGACCTGAGCGCTCTAACTATGCCTTACACTGGAGGAGGCTGGACTCAGATACACTGCTCTGCCTCCTACTCTCTTCTTTAATAGTTAAGCACTGGGCATTCTTTTTTAAATTTTAATTTAATTTTGTTTATTTGATACAGGGTCTCACTACACAGTCCAGATTCACAGTGATCCTTGTGTCTCAGCCTCCTGAGCGCTGGGATTACAGGCATGCACCACCACATCCAGTTTTGGGGCTGGCACCTGGAGATCCAAGGCCAGCATGGCATGTGGCACTGGGGATCAAATCTGAGTCCTTGAGCTTGCCAGGTGGGCACTTTACCACCAAGCTATCTCCTTAGCCCCAAGCAGCTGTTTTGGATAACCCCTTCAAGGTTAACAATATCCCCCATGTTTGGGGAAATACAATATTCAACACCAATATGTATTACATGTCAATGAAATCCTGAGAGCTTATTGCAGATGGTTCTATGTCATGGCTCTTATTAAATAGAGGAAGAAGAAATTCAAAACATAGGCTAATGTCATTTCTCTCACTTCCCATAGTTTATGGCTTAGGTAGTAAAGTTCCAGAGAAAAGACTTGCGGCACACCTAGGGATGACAATAAAACTGGTTTTTATTATCTTCTTAAGCTTCCATTTTGCTAAGTGATTTAAATTTAAATATTCAGCTGCTTTCCAGACTTCAGCCAGAGCTCATCTTCCAACGCACTAAAGATTTAGCTTGGCCATGATGAACAAGAACATCAACTTCTGCCCGAAATTAATGTGGCAAGACAACAGCAGAGTTGTGGAAAATCAGTAGTGGCACAACTGGGCTCCTTGGGGCTGCCAGGAAGTGGGATGCAATTAGTGCTCTGGGGGAGAGATTCTGGCCTGGAGCCAAGGCCCCCAACACAAGTGTGTTCTGGTGAACTCATGCCCAGGGCTTGGATGCCGAGATACTGTAGCACTTGCAGGGATGATCCTGATTACTATTTCTGAATTTCAGAGATGTGCAAAGCTATCCAAGGACTAAATCCAGTACAAAACACCCTTGGAAACATCTACCACCCTTTTGCCTCTGGTCAAATTTACAACAGCTTTTCATGAGAACAACACGTAAGAATAAACAGACAGAGAATCCATCTCTCCACATCAGAGGTTCTCTTGTTTTATCTTTTTTTTTTCCATTTAGAACACTTCTTATCTTAATGAGAAATAATTTTATTTATGCTTCAGGGATCATATCAGGATGGGTAATAGTTCTATGTTTTAATCATTTTTTAAAATATTTGAACCTGGTGACTTCTTTTCTTCTAGTCTTGTGAAAAATACATAATTGGTTATAGGGAACTGTGTAACTTCACCTTGCTGTGGAATACTGCAACCAGTATATCTTTTATCTAATTGTGTTTTGATACTCATTATCCAGTATTTTTTGGCTGTCATGGGATTGGGTTAGGTGTACAGGATGGGCAAGATAAAAAGCCAATACATTAACTTCAAAATGCTTTTATTTTAGAGCACCAGATGAAAAATGAAAGAAACTTAGATTTTACATCTCTTGTCCCAGAAACCTCCAATGAGCCCGCATTCCAATTTATAGACTGAGATTTAGCCCAAGTCAATTTTGTCAATGAGGTACTTCTTGGAGAAAATGGATTTTTCTACCTTCTCTTTGTAGGTTTTTAAGAATTGTCTTATCTAATTGTACCTATTCCCATTTCCTTTTTCATTGATGCAGTTCAACTTCTGAGTTCAGGAAAATATTAAAGGTATACACTTGTGGACAGAACAAATAAACTGAGTGGGCATTTTTAGGTTTCCAAGGAAGCTAAACATGAGCTAGTATTTGTTACTTCTTTTCAGCTTCCAAGTAGGACAAACGACAGCCATGATATTTTTAAGTGTTTTTATAAGTGATTATAGAATTACTGGGGATTAACTAGTTTCATAGTCAATATGCAGGAATTTTAAACTTACTTCTGATTCTGAATGTCCATTTAGCATAGCAAACAGCCCTGTACAATCAGCTCCCCCAATCCTCAGGTTCTGCATCCATGTATTGAATCAACTGTGGGCCAAAGTAGAGTGTGCCTAAGGAGAGTCACATGAAGAGAAAGCACTCTCTCAGGTTTTCACAGGAGCAAATTGGTCAAGCAATAGCCATGAGTCATCTACAAGGCTGACAGTGACAAAGGATCTACAAACTGCTGTACAGGGTTTCAGGATAAATCCTGAGGGGATTTGACTGACCTTTTCACATACAAAAGTTACATTTCTTGTTATATAGGACTTGCACTATCTTGGTCTTACTCATCCAACAGAAAAGTATAAAAACAAGGCATAAAAAGTAAAGTCGTATTAATGTGCTGAGCTGTAAAAGACTCAGGTCAACAACTTCTGACATTGTTGGTCCTATGGATAATCCACTACTATTATGGACTACTGGACTATATTGGATTATTTTGATGAATTCACACACCTATGATATTTAAATGGCAATGGAATACCCATCTCTGACAAAACTAAACAAAAATAGGGGATATAAATGAAGGACCATTTTATATCTGTATATATAAAATGGGATAGATATATAGCTAGTTTCTCTTAATTCAAGGAGAAGAAAGAAAGATTTGTCCTAATAGTGTTTGGACAGAATATCATGTCTGCATCTTGTACTATGAATAATCACTATGAAGACAACAATATGCAGTGTATTAATTATTGAAACTGTCCTATTAATCAGGTTTTAAACTGTCTCATTGCTATTTTCTCAATAAAATTAATAAAAAATCAACTATAAAAATACTGAGCAAAAGAAAAACATTGAACTCACACTGCATATGTGAAAATTTTATTTTATTTCCATTATTCTCCAAACAATATAGCATAACTGCTATGTAGAAAACATTTACCTTGTATTAGGTATTATAAATAGTCAAGAATTAAAGGATACAGCAATATGTGGGTAGGTCATATGCCAGTGGTGTGACATTTTTGTAAGGGACTGAGGTATCTGAGGACTTTAGTTTCCAAGGGATGGAGTATGGTCCTGAAACTTATCTCTTATTCCTACTGGAGGATAGCTGTATTGGGGGCTCAAAGGACTTAAGTACCTCAACCTCCTGGAGATTGCTGAAGGTTGCATTCTAACAAAAAATAGAAAAAGGGGACCTGGTCAAAGCATGTTTGTAACAACACCCTACTGGATTTCAGATTACCAGAGAGAAGACTGAAGAGGGGAAAACTGAGAATATGGACCCACAGGGATCCAAGATGTGCTTGAAAAATATAATTAAACTACAATGAGTTTCAAAGCATTAATATGTCTATTGTGATTGAGTGCCTCAAATCCCAGCTTCCTGCTCTACATTGATGTACTAGATGATTTCTTCCATTCCTTTGGCTTAAAATACTATCTAAATTCTACTGACTCTCACATTTCCCCTGACTGTGACTTCAGTAGGGCAAGAGATATCTCCAGGAGGATGTCAGAAGTATCCACAGATCCTTGCAGAAATCCTACTGCTTCCCCCCATACCTACCAAGAGCTAGCTCCATACCTACAAAGAGCTAGTTCTGTGTTCCACTGCCATTTATTGTTAATGTCAGTCTTCCATTTGCTCAAGTCAAATATCAGCTAATTAACTGCAAATTTTCCATTTCCCTTTCACCCGTATGTGTGTCTTCCTTCTTATTCAACTACTTCATAAGCCCAACCCTAGACTGACAAGTATCATAGAACTCTTCTTTCTGGTGTGCTCTCTCTCTCCACCAACATAGTTACTACTTCTCATAAAGTTAATGATTATTATCTTTTTAAAAGACATGTTTGGTTTCCTGTAACTTTCAGAATATATTAAAAACTCCAAATACTGGACCAACAATGGTGACCTAGCCCTGTGCTATCCCTTAAGTCATATCTTTGCTTTTCCTGTATTCATTCTTCTCCAGATGAAACAATTTTGTTGTTGTTTTTGTTTCTTTCTCAAAAACACTAACAGATCCAGTACCAGACATTTTCCTCTGCTCTTTATTCTACCTACTACCTTTTGCTTTTGGATGGCTGTGCCTATATATATATATATATATATATATATATATATATAATATTTTTATGCTGGTAATCAAACTTAGAACTTTGTGCTTGCCAGACAGGCACTGTGTCATTGAGCTAAATCCCGGTCTCTGTATTGATATTATAATTTGATTGTAAGAACCATTTCATTTCTTCTTAAACTTCATGTGTGACCCACTGATTATTCAAGAGTCCACTGTTTAATTTCCAAGTACTTGCATAATTTCTGTAGATTCTTTTGCCATTTGTTATGGTTTACATCTAGTTGGATTCCCCACAAAGGCTCATGCAGTCATGGGGCAGCTTCTGGAGTTTGTGATTGGTTCTTGATCCCATTCTGGGATTATGGGTGTGAGTGCTATACCATGGCCGTGGGATGGGTAATTTGCATTACAGTATAAGGACCAGAGAGAGGATAAGTTGATGCTTCTCCCTTTATCCTATTGTTTACTTTTTGCCACCACCTTGAAAGGTTATTGTCAACCATGTGGCACTCTGCCTTGGAGTCAGCTGAGTATGGACTGAAACCTTCACTACCTATGAGCTAAGTAAACATTTCCTTCCTTAATTTTGAGTGTGAGGCATTTGTACTAGAAAAGAGAGAAGAGTAACTGAGACAACACTTATTTCTAGTTTCACTGCACTATGATCTGATAAGATACATGGGATAATTTTTCTTTTTGTTTTGCATTTATTTAAGTACATTTATTGGACAGAATGTGGTGTGCATTGGAGAAACTTCCATGTGATACTGAGCAGAAATTTATTCTGTTGTTTATGGATAGAATGCTCTATAAATATCTATTAAATTTATTTTCTTAACAGATTGATTCTACTGTTATTTGTTTGGATTTTTTTTCCAGTTGATCTGTCCATTTATGACAGTGGGGTACTGAGTTCCCCATTACAACTGTATTAGTGTCTTATCTAATTTTTATTTCCATTAGTATTTCTTTTATGAAGTTAGGTATGCAGGTATTTAGTGTGTATGTTTATAATTTTTATCTTTTCTTATTGAATTATTCCCTTAACTGATATATGATAAACTTTGTCTCCTTTGAAGAGCCTTAGCTTAAAACCCATTGTGTCTGAAATTATCATAGCTACTCTTGCCTTTTGTATTTTATGGAAAAAAGATAAAATTTCATAACAAAATAATAGAAGAAATACAAGAGTTAATACATTATATGCTGCTATCTTTAAAATATTTGCTCAAGGTACAAGATATGAGCATAAAATTTCTCCAATAGATAGTAGCACAAACCTTCCTTTTTAAAGAAATAAGAGACACTGGTAGTATAATTGACTTGGATTTTTTTCCTTTTTCTCTATTTTTTTCTTTCACTCATCATAGCTCCTTTTTCCTTGAGAACAATTTCTTTCCATTTCAAAATCCATTGTATGTGGGAAGCCATTAACTGGTATCCATTTTATAATAGTGTCAGCCGTTTTCTTAAGTTTCTATTCGCCTGCTGAGTTAAGTTTATGGTCCTTCTCACCTTGCCCATTCCCTGTGAATCACGTGCTATGCCTCAGGGGTTGCACCTACCCCTGTTGCCTACATACCTGCTGACCCCCTAGATTGAGACTTCCTCATTCCTACACTCCCTATATATACACCCAGCACTTCCCCTAAATAAACGAGACTTGATCAGAATCCTGTCTTGTCTTCATTCTTCGCATCTCCTGTCCTTTTTCTCCTCTTCACTTCCCCACTCCTTCCCCAGGTGACCTTCGTTGACTGACCCGCTGGTTCGGAACAATTGTACATTTTAAACCTTATTTACCCTTTCAGTTTCTCACACCAGGAAATGCTATATTTATACATGTGAGTCTGATTTATTTCATTTATGAGGATAGTCTCAAGCTGCATCCATTTACCTATAAAAGTTTCAAGTTTATCCTTCTTTATGCAGTGGTCCATTATATAAACATACCACATCTTTTTTTTATCCAGTACTGGATTGATGAGCATTTGGGTTGTTTTCAATAATTAACTGCTGCCAATTGTGCTACCATAAATATGGAGGTACATTATCTCTGTGGTATAATGCCTTTAATTGTTCTGGGAAAATTACCCAAAGAGGAATAGCTGGGTAGAATGGAACCTCTAATTATATTGGTTGTACTAGTCTATACTCCCATTTTCACTGGAGAGGGGTTCCTTTTCCCTACAGTCCCTTTAGCATTTGTTATTGTTGACTTCTTGATTATAGCCATTCTTCTGGGGTGAGATGGAATCTCAGTGTTGTTCCAATTTTCATCTCTCAAATAACCAATGGTGTTGAACATTTTTTCATTTGTCATTTGTATTTCTTCATTCAAGAAATGTGCATTCATTTTAGACCATCATTTTTTGATTGGGTCTTTGAATTTGAGTCCTGATTTTTTCCAATTCTTTGTATGCTCTAGATATAGTCATTTGTGTAGATGACATGTTCAAGATGTAAGTTGTTAGACTGACAGACAATTAGCTAAATTCTTTACTAATTTGTGGGTTGTCTTTTAACTTTGTTATGTTTTCACTGTGAAAAAGCTTTTTAATAAGAGGACATCCAGGTGTTGATTCTTTGAAGTATTTTCCATGCAGTCTGGCTTTTGTTTATAAACTCTCTACCTGCCCCTATGTTTTTAAATTTTCTACCTACTTTCTTTACCAGTAGATTTAATGATTCTTTTTTAATATGTAGATCTTTTATCATTTGAACTTTTGTGTATTATGATATACATGGATCCAGTTTTAGTCTTTGAGATATACAGAGTCAGTTTGCCCAGCACCATTTATTAAAGAGGCTATTTTTTTTCCAGCGAGTATATATAGCCCATTTGTCAAAGGTACCATGGTTAAGCATGTTTTTTTTTATGTCTTCATCTGCTTATCTGCTCCACTGATCTTTAGGTCTTTGTTGCCTGAGCCAGCCTGATTTTATCACTGTAGCTTTGTACTATAATTTTCAGTCAGGGATTGTGATGCCTCCTGCCTTGCAGTTGTTGCTCAGGATTGCTTTTGCTATTCTATGTATCTTCTGGGCCCAGATGAATTTTAGAAATGTTTCTCTAGTTCAGTGAGGTATGATAATGGTATTTATTGAGAATTGTGTTGCATATTTACAATTTTTTTCTATGTTCATATTGCATGGGATTGTTTTATATCCTTTGATTTTGGAATTGTGTTTATTTTTTAATTAAATCTGCTTCATTTATACATAATTCATTAAATTTTTTATTCATTCTGTTTATTTTGATTGGGGAAATGATATCATTCACACAGTAATAATCAGAAAGTTACTACTGAGAAGTATGGACATTCTTGTCATTGCATTATTTTCTTGTTAATTTGCCTTTTTTTTTTTACTTGCTTAGCTGTTTATACTGCCAGATGTGTTCATTCTTTTTTATATTTGGCACTGTTGGCTTAATTGTAGGATACCTTTCTAGGATATCCTTGTGAAGTTTTTGTAATTCTGGTTTGGTCATCATTAATTTCTTGAGGTACTCCATGTCATGGAAATGCCTTCCTTATAAATTTTAAAGGAAAATTTTGAAGGACCCAAACACTGATGTTGTATTTCTTTGGAGCCTGGAAAGGGAACGTGGAGAAGCAGCTGGTCTGTAATACACCTCCTTGGCCCAAAGAACTTAAGTAAAATCCTGGTCTTTAAATTGGAATCCAGGCCTCTATTGGATCTTCAGTGTAACTGAGGTGAAGCTCAATGGGGCAAAAGCTATAGAATTTGAATTGTTTTATTTTGGACCTATTTATATAAAAGAAACTAAACTTGGGGGATTGGCTTTTTCTGTTGTTTATCCTGTGCATTGAGCCATAGAATGTCAAAACCACAGCAAGGGTACAGGCAACTGCACTGCTTTTACAATATAATGAGAGGATATGGGACGTGAGTTTGTCTCTGAATAGACAGGAGCCAATGAATCATTACAAATGTCAAAGAGAAATTTTATGCTTTTCATTCTTAATTATATCAACGTGGCAATTGTGCTAGATGAAGTATGTCAAGAATTGAATTAAAACAAGAGCAGGTAGGAAAAAAGTTGCTGAAGAACAGAGGCAGAAGTAATGTTTCAGGTATTATGTCCAACATAATATTTAAAATATTGTAGCAAAATCCTGTACTATGGTTATTAGTGAATGAAATCAAGAGAAGGTATAAAATTAAATTATATGAGATTTGTTTCATTTCATTTGGCCAATGAATAAGGTAAAAACTTTTAAAATATGATGAGCAGGACTTGTTGAGAAGTTGGCATCAATAATGATGACATTCAGTAAGTCACACAAAATAGAACGTCACATTTGGGCATGCAACAAGTTGAATTTAAAGTATGCACTTTTGAAACTTCTGTGATACAAGAAATAACCATTAGAGGCACAGATGACATCATATGAAACTAAAAATCTTTGGCACAGCAAAGGAACATAACTTACATAACTTACAGAATGGAGTGAAGACATAACTTACAGAATGGAAGAGAGCTTTTGCCAGCCATTCCTTAGGCAGAAGTGCTAATATCTAGTATATATGAGGAACTCAACAATTATGGCTTTCCAAAATAAAAAGACCCAATTTTTAAAAAAACAGGCTGTTAAATGAATGGAAAATTCTCAGAGGATGTATAAATGCCAGAAAATATAAAATTATTCAAAATTTCTTGCCATTATTAAGTGTCAAAGTAAAGCCCTGCCAAGATTTCATCTTATACCAGAAAGAATGACAGTCAAGAAGAAATTAAATGCTAGCTGGACTGCAATGAAGAAGGAATTCATCTATATTTTTGGGGTGAATGCAAACTTATATAGCTATTATAGGAATCAGTATGCAGATTTCTAAAAGAATTGAAATTAGAAACTCCATATGACCCAGCTATTCCCCTTCTACTTATGTTCTCAAAAGGCCTCATATGATTGTGAAATTGCATACCAATGTTTATAGAAGTACAATTCATAACAGATAAATCTTGGAAGAAGCCAATTTGTGCAGCAGCAGATAGCTAAAGAAAGTGTGGTATCTGTATGTAATAGAATATTACTTAGCCATACTGAAGGATGAATTTCAGACATTTGCAGAAAAATAGATATACCTGGAATATACTAAATAACTAATGCTAACTAAGATAAATCAGACACATAATCTTTACTACAGTATGGTATTTCTCACTTGAGTAAAGCTAAGTACAAATAAAGAGCAAAATAAAGAATTGTTAGAAACAGGGAGATGGTTCTTTCATAAATGGGAAGTATAACTGAGACCAAGGGTGAGGAGGTGGGGAGAGAAAGGGGAAGTAGAAGGAATTATGGCTAGTTATGCGTATGTACAAAATTTCCAGAATGAATGTGAACATTATATGCCATAAACATCAACTAAAAACAATAGCAATAATAACAAAGATTGGGAAAAAGAATTTAGATGCAGAAGTGGATGGGGAGAAGGGCATTAAGAAGAACCAACGTGTGTTATATACACATATCTACTTCCTAAAATGAATATAAACTCCATGTACTACAAATCTACACAATAAAAAACAAAATAATCCAATGAACCAAGGAAAGGTATTGCAATACATCTAGTTAGAAATATTTAATAGCAATTTGCATGTATAATTGTGAAGCTCAGTAAAGGAGTTAGGACTAGAAATACAGATTGGGTGATATAAACCAGGTAGGTGTTAGTTTGGAATCAAAAGAATGGATTAAACCCATGGAAAGTGAAGAGTGAAAGTACCTATACATTGAGTGTTAGACCCCTGGCATAATAACATTTAATTTTTGGCAGGAGAATAAATGCCAGTGGAAAAGGGACTGGTCAGGACTGTTAAGTCTATCAGAGTTAAGTTGTGTGAAATGTTCATGATATTCCCCAATTAAAGAAGCACT
Organism: Octodon degus; assembly: GCF_000260255.1. Lineage (NCBI taxonomy): Eukaryota > Metazoa > Chordata > Mammalia > Rodentia > Octodontidae > Octodon > Octodon degus. The sequence continues at coordinate 10,734,858 of NW_004524595.1, read as the reverse complement.
GAGATCTCAGCCACAAGGCAGCATCAGCAGAGTGAATAAGCAAAAAGATAATTGCTGTAGGTAGCAAGGCAAAAATGAACTGAATAAACTCATCCAGTTTATTAAACTCATTCAATTCTATTGAATGTACTGTCCTTAGAAGAATGGCTATCCAGAGCATACGAGCAATGGTAAAAACAGGTTTTGCAAGGAACAAAGTGGAGAAATGGCCTCCTGGGGAGTGGTGGCCTTGATGCTGTTGGTGGTTTCCAGTGCCCAGGGATGGCAACATTGGCAGTGTCTCTCAGCGGAGCGTTCGGTGCCCAGTGCTTGGCCGAGTGCTGTCATCTGACTGCCCCATTGGTGATCTAAGCACGTTCCTGGCTGCACACTTGACTTTGAGTCTCCAGCTCCTTGTTTCCTATATTTAAAAAATTGATAGTTGGGTTCCATTTTCAAGGCTAGTGAAAATTGATAATTTAGGATGGAAGAAAACCAACTTAAATCCTGAACTGTAAGTCACCTCAAAAGACATGTAGCCTCTCAACACTGCTTCACCCAGTGGTCCAGGTTACTCTGTTTTTGACATTTTCATTCTAATGCGTGGCTTTCGGTTGTTACTATAAGAGAAACTTGGAAGAACATTAATTGTACCTTAAATGCTCTGGCTAATAAGTAAAATATGTCATTTCTGCTCATGTCATTGAATAAAACTCATCATCAAGCCAATATAGGGACAAAGAACCTAGTTTAATTATTTATTTGGTTATTTATATATTTATTTTACAATGGAGGGAGTAGAAAAACAACAGCTGTTTTATAATTGCCTAATTATTCTTCTTCAGATGTTTGCTTAAATATTTCCTTCTCCACAAAGGAGTTCTTGATCATTGTCTTCAATATTGTACAACAATCAAGCCCTCCTCTTTGTTCCAATTAATTTTACTGCAAATTGCTTATTAATATATGTGCTACTTGTCTACTGTCTCATTTCCCACAGTGCTTTGTCTGTTAAAGGAGGGCAAAACTTTTTTTTAACTCACTGCTTTTTGACAGCCACCACAATAATACCTGACATATTGTAGCCTTAATAAATATGTATTAAATTATGAAATTTAAGGAAATTGTGAAAACATAGAAAAGAACTGATAAACTGTGATTTTTACGCACAGCATTACTTGTAAAGGCAATAATGGTGGTCAGAGGAAGTGAAGGATAAACTGGATATTAGGCTTGCTAATATCTGAAGATGCTTTCCGAGAAGAAACAGTATGTCAAAGAACCATGTTGCCATCAAAATAGGTGACTGGTTCGCTAAAAGCAGGGAAGATGAATCTGAGCAGAGGAAACCTATGCTGTGCCCTTCAGGACCATCTAATTTGACCACAGCCTCTGGAGTGTGTCATGGAGTTATGCCCTTAAAGTCATTCAGAAAGTTCAACAGACTCCTCAAAATCTCATGATGGCATTTCTGAAACGATATACTGTGTTGCAGTGTAGATATGCTGGGGGTACTCAGAAGAGGACCGATAAGCTCAGAGCAGAGGGACAGCTTCGAAAGGTGGTTTTGTTCCCACTGTTATTTTGTTTGTTTGTTTTTGAAAGACTTTATTTATCCAGGTAAAGTAGAATAAGAATATACTGAAAACTTGGTTGGAAAACAACACCACTCAATGGCTATGATGAGTGTCATCTCCTTTCTTCACCATTTTACTTAATCTTTCTGTGGTACATGTAACATCCTCAAGATAATTTTATTCA
>NW_004524595.1:10730914-10733018 GCF_000260255.1 Octodon degus | reverse complement strand
AATTGCAGTGTGTAACAGAAGTGTATAGCAATAAAACCAGTTCTTAGCAAATCACCCTGCTTTTTGCAATCGAAATATAGTAGCCACTCAGACAGTGTTCACTGGCTGAAATTTTAAATAAAAATAAATAGACAAATATCACTGCTATTGTCTCCTTTGAAAGTAATCTTCCAAAATCAGAAGCTCAAATTATAGCATTCCACAAGATGGTAGCATGTATTGAAAACCACCAAGTGATATATTTATTTTTGATTTAGATTTATTGTTGAGAGACGTTAGGTATGCATTAACGAGTTTCATTTTTACACTAGAATTCCATGTGCTTTGTGCAAGATGCAGGAGTTAATTGGCAGCTAACTCATTCCGGTGACAACACTGGTGTGCTTGAGGAACGCATTTTCATAAATTTGCCACAGTTTTGATAGATTTGACCATGACTGGTTTACTTATAGATTGTGATTATGCTGCAGTGAGATTCACTGCCTCTGCACTGTGCAGATGATGGGCTAGAAGCTCATGATCTCTCACGTCTTAGCAACAGTGATAATAACAATGTATATGCAGTGTGTGTTTTCAGAGCACAGCAAAGAGAAGAAGCCCAAGAGAGCCCACACAGCCATCAGAGCATTTACTGTGAAACTAGAACAAAGTGCTCTAATTTCAAAGATGCTGTTAAAGACATCTTGCCTTACAGAGAAGCACTGAAGAACAAATCTATTAGACACGAACTTTTGTCAGATCTAGTAAGGAGCTCCTCTCTAACAGAGGTCAGCAGTGTTGTTTTCAGTCTGCTTTATGCCTGAAAGCAGTTACAAGAGCTTTGCTAAATCCCCAGGAACTAGGTTCCCAGCGGATACATGGATGCTAATTCTGAGAGCACTCAACTACTTTCATTTCTAATTCCAATATTGATTAGATACTGAAAAGAATCACTGTCATTTTCAGGGCTTGCATTCTCTCATCTTTAAGTTTATGAAATATGAAATTTGAGTTTCCAATTAAGTTCCCCTTTCACAATTCTGAAGTCCCAGGCAGCATGAATGATGAAGGGAAGATGATAGATGTAGTGAAATTCTGATGCTCTAAGGTGCTTGGGGTTGAGGGTAAGGGAATCCAGCCCTCTCTAGGAATTTCCCCAGTGCTAATCATGCAGGATGCTCTAGCTTGAGGAGAGAAGGTGGTAGGATTGCTAGGCAGTTCCGTGGTCCAGGTTGCCTAGGGAATGGAACCCAAGAAAGGCAATGATCTATTCACTGATGCTCATTCAAATATTCCTATCATTAAGAAAGCTATTATGATTAAAAAAATAGAATTCACACTAATAAGTTTAATCTGTAAAGCTTCAAAGAAGAAGTTACTATGGATGGGAACTTTAACAAACCAGTGCACTGTCCATCTGCCTGCATTCTTAGAAAAGGACAGAGGAAGGGTTTCATCCTTCTCAGTACCCCAGGCTCCTTGCTACGAGCACCCACTGCTACAGCTGGGTTACTGGCCAGGCATTATCATTCAGGAGTACATCAAAGTGGAAATCCAAGGATTCTCTAATCCTCACTGTCCTTTTTACAAGTTCCAGTTATGTACGCTTCGTACCTGTGATTGAGGAAGGATTCCACATTTTGTTTAGATTTTCCAAAAGGTTCATGTCAAAGTTTTCAGAAAACAGTAAGCCATACCAAGTGATGGAGGTAGCTATGACTGTGTGACTGAAAATACGTGCTAAGAAGCTTTTATTATCGTTATCATCTCACTCACTTCCAGGCAGGAAATTCATGGTAGGTTGGATTTCACAAGTATACTGACTTGAGACTAGAGAAGCAATTATCATCCTTGCCAATTTAGAGAAATATTCAGCTAATTAACCTGATTTGGGGGTTAACCAGTTTAAACCCACATGTCTACTTTCCATCATCTTATACCTCTCAGTTGCCCTGAGATCTTAGAGCTTAGCTTGGCCATCATTCCAAATAACTTAATCTGTGCAATAAACTTCCTGGAGCAGAGTATCTGAATGCTGCTTTTGATAAGCAGCTATCCATTTTCTACTAAAATTCTAGTTTTGTTCTCATCACTGTGCTTTTTTCTTTTCTTTCTTTCTTTCTTT